>NC_082710.1:56788350-57137999 GCF_030144855.1 Hypanus sabinus | reverse complement strand
AGATATAGAGAGGTAGTTACACCCAAGGTGCAGGACACAGGAAACTGGGTGACAGTCAGGAAGGGGAAAGGGGTTAAGGAGCCAGTGCAAAGTACCTCTGTAGCCATCCGCCTCACAACAGGTATATCACTTTGGATGCTGTCGGGGTGAGGTGGGGTGGTGGTGGCGGGGTTGAACTAACAGAGGAAAATCACAGTGGTTGGGCCTCTGGCACTGAGTCTGCCTCTGTGATTTAGAAGGGAAGGGGGAGGGGGGAAGAAGCATACTGTGATGATAGGGGATTCATTAGTAAGGGGAACAGACTGGAGGCTCTGTGGGTGAGTACAAGATTCCTGGATGGTATGTTGCCTCTCAGGTGCCAAGGTCTAGGCTATCTCAGATCGAGTCCTCGGCATTCTTAAGTGGGAGGGTAAACAGTCAGCAGTCTGACACAGGTAGGGAGAGTGAGAGGGTCCTGCAAAGGGAGTTCAAGGAGTTAGGTGCTAAGTTAAAGGGCAGGACATCCAGGGTTGTTCTCACAGGATTGCTACCTGTGCCACTTACTAGAGAGGCCAGACATAGGAAGATTATACAGTTTAATATATGGCTAGGGAGTTGGTGTAGGAGGGAGTGCATAAGATTTTTGGACCATTGGGCTCTCTTCCAGGGAAGATGGTAACCTGTACAGAAGGGATGGTTTGCACCTGAACTGGAGATGGGCTATTATCATAGAGGGGAGGTTTGTTAATTCTGTACAGTGGGATTTAAACTAGAGTTGCAGGGGGATGGTAATCAGAGTGCCAGAACAGGTAGTGCAAAGGTTGTGGAAGCAGATGTTGGTCAGACCTCAGACAAAGTTAGCAATCAAAAGGAGCATGTTGCGACCAGTGTCCTGAGCTGCGTATATTTCAGTGCAAGAAGTATAGGAAAGGCAGATATTAGTGCTGAAGATGAGGTAGCCGGTGAGGATAGGCTGTTGATAGGGAAAATTTGCAGTCAACAGAATGAGTTGCAATGTAAAAGGCGGACAAAATCGAAAAGGGTGAATACAGGATTGAAGATGTCATATTTAAATGTGTGCAGTATATGAAGTAAGGTAGATGAATTTGTAGCACTGTTGCAGATTGGCAGGTATGATGTTTTAGGCATCACTGAATCATAGCCGAAAGAAGATTATAGCTGGAGAACTTAATTTCCAAGAATACACATTGTATTGAAAGGACAGATGAAAGGCAGAGGGGTTGGCATTGCTCTGTTGATAAAAACCAAAATCAAATCATTAGAAAGAGCTGAGATAAGGTCAGAAGCTTTTGAAACATTGTCGATAGAGCTAAGGAACTGCAAGAGTAAAAGGACTCAATTGGGTGTTGTATACAGACCCCAAAAACATTAGTAAGGATATGTCCTACTAGTTAGAAATGGAGATAGAAAATGTGTGCCAAAATGTCAATATTACAGTAGTTAACGGGGATTTCAATATGCAGGTAGATTGGGAAAATCTGGTTTGTGCCAGATTCCAGAGGGGGAATTTCTATAGTGCCTATGAGATAGCTTCTTAGAGCAGCTTATAGCTGAGTCCACTAGAGGATCAGCTATTCTGGATTGGGTGTTGTGCAATGAACAGGAATTAATTAGAGAGCTTAAGGTAAAAGAACCCTTTGGAGTATGTGATCATAATATGATCAAATTCACCCTGAAATTTGAGAAGGAGAAGCTAAAATCAGATGTATCAGTATTGCACTGGATTAAAAGGAATTACAGAGGCATGGGAGAGGGTTTGCCAGAATTGATTGGGAAATAACACTGGCAAGGTTGACGGCACAGCAGAAATGGCTGGAATTTCTGGAAGCAGTTTGGAAGGCAAAGGACATATACATCCCAAAGAGGAAGAAGTATTCTAAAGCAGAATGACACAACAAAGGCTAACAAGAGAAGTCAAAGCCAACATAAAAGGCACAGAGAGGGCATATAATAGAGCAAAATTTAATGGGAAGTTAGAGGTTTGGGAAGATTTTAAAAACAACAGATGGCAACTAAAAATGTCATTAAGAAGGTAAAGATGGAATGTGAAAGTAAGATAGTCAATAATATTAAAGAGGACACCAAAAGTTTCTTCAGATACATAAAGTGTAAGAGAGGCAAGAGTGGACATTGGACCCCTGGAAAGCAATGCTGGAGAGACAGTAATGAAAACAAGGAAATGGCAGATGGACTGAATAAATATCTTGCGTCATTCTTCACTGTGGAAGACACTAGCAGTATGATGAAAGTTCCAGGTGTCAAAAGTCACGAAGCTTGTGAAGTTATCATAACCAGAGAGAAGATTCTTGGGTAACTGAAGGGTCTGAAGGTAGATAAGTCACCTGGATCAGATGGTGTACATTACAGAGGGGACAGAAGAGATTGTGGCTGAAAAATCACTACATTCAGAAATGTTTCTGGAAGACTGGAAGATTGCTATTGTCACTCCACTCTTCAAGAAGACAGAGAGGCAGAAGAAAGGAAAGTACAGGCCAGTTAGTCTGACCTCAGCAGTTGAGAAGATGTTGGACTCTATTATTAAGAATAAGGTCTCAGGGTATTTGAAGGCACATGCTAAAATAGGCCATAGTCAGCATGATTTCCTCAAGGGAAAATCTTGCCTGACAAATCTGTTGGAATTCTTTGATGAAATAACAAGCAGGATAGGCAAAGGAGAATCGGTTGTTGTTGTGTACTTGGATTTTCAGAAGGCCTTTGACAAAGTGCCACATGTGGGGCTGCTTAATAAGCCACCAGCCCATAGTGTTACAGGGAAGATTGTGGCATGGATAAAGCAGTGGCTGATTGGCAGAAGGCAAAGAGTGGGAATAAAGGGAGCCTTTTTTGACTGGCTGCCAGTGATTAGTGGTGTTCCACAGGGGTCTGTGTTGGGATCAATTCTTTTTGTGTGATATGTCAATGACTAGGATGATGGAATTGATGACATTTTTGCAAAGTTTGCAGATGATATGAAGATAGGTGGAGGGGAAGGTAGTTTTGAGGAAGTAGAGAGGCTACAGAAGGACTTAGATGGATTAGGAGAATAGTCAAAGAAATGGCAGATAGAATACAGTGTCAGGAACATTATGGTCATGCACTTTTATAGGAGAAATGAAAGGGTTGACTATTTTCTAAATGGAGAGAAAAACAAAAATCCGAGGTGCAAAGGGAATTGGGAGTTTTTGTACAGGACCCTAAAGATTAATGTGTAGATTGAGTCTCTGGTGTGGAAGGTAAATGCAATGTTAGCATCCATTTCAAGAGGACCAGAATATAAAAGCAAGGATGTAATATTGAGTCTTTATAAAGAATTGGCGAGGCCTCATTTGCAATATTGTGTACAGTTTTGGGCCCATTACCTTAGAAAGGATGTGTTAAACTTGAAGAAGGTTCAAAGGATGGTCACAAAAATGATTCTAGGATTGAATGGTTTGTTATATGAAGTGCGTTTGATGGTTCTGGGAGTGCATTCACTAGAATTCAGAAGAATAAGGGGTGATCCGATTGAACCTATCAGATGCTGAAAGGCCTTGATAGACTAAATATGCAGAGGATGTTTCCTATGGTGGGAAACAGGGGACACAGCCTCAGAATAGAAAGGCATCCTTTTAGAATAGGGATGTAGAAGAACTTCTTTAGCCAGAGAGTGATGGTTCTGTGGAATTCTTTGCCACAGGCAGCTGTGGAGACAAAGTGCTTATGTACATTTAAGGCAGAGGTTGACAGATTTTTTATTGGTCAAGGAATGAAAGATATGGGGAGAAGGCAGGAAATTGGAGCTGAGAGGAAAATTGGATCAGCCATGATGAAATGGTGGAACAGACTTGATGGACCAAATGGCCTAATTCAGCTCCAATACATTATGGTCTAATGACTTTAATGTGTGTACTACCACAGCAGGTAAAGTGTTAGTGTTAGGGGGATCCAAGCAACAGACACAAAATGCTGGAGGAACTCAGCAGGACAGGCAGCATCTATGGAACAGACTACAGTCAAGGCCGAGACATTTCAATGTTAGGGGGATTGTCCTTTAATAGGCCAGACAAGGGTTCTATTAGGAATCTAATCTTTAGGCCCAATTTGCCATTTTAGGCTAAGGGCCTAGAGGAGGGGCTGTTCTTGGGGAAAGAACAGTGAGGGCTAGTAATTAGAAAATAGGGATGTGGATTGTGCTAATTTGATAACAGAGAACCATAGATAAAGCCTAGAAACAGAGACATGGAATGCAGCAGTAATGATGTCCAAGGTTCCAGAGTTTTGTTATTTGCGTTGCAGTGTGCACTCATTGTTGCCATAAAGAATTGGATTTACTGGTATACCTGTGGACGTTCATTTTACTCTGTCATTAGGACCTACTCCATTACTTAATTAAGTCTTCCTGTAGCCATCATTCTGTTATGAAAATGTACTTTAAATGGTAATCTCATCAACTGAGAATGTAAAAGCTGTAACAAAGTCATGCTCAGGTAGATGAGCTTTGACTGGTCTGCTGTGCGTCAGTTTTTAACATATATCGCCCGTTATTTCAAACACCAACTGTATGTGATCTTTCAGTTTGTTCCTGCACCCTCACTAACCTTGCATTCAGTTTCATTGTCTTTAATGAGATCAGACGTGTAAGAGGGGAGTACAACAATTGCCTGAAATTTCTGAATGCATTTAATACAAGTAATCAAGGATGAATCTGTCATCCAGTAAATAACTAGGCACAAGCACTGATGATTTCGTTCACAGTAGGGTAGTGACTGTCAAACACAACAGAGTGGTTTTCCAATGGAATCTAGCACCAGAATTGATTTTTTGTGTTCTCTGCATACAGATCACTGAAGTCTGTTCATTGGCAGATAAAGCAACCAAAAAATGTGGTTCACACAAATGGTGTTGGGGAATTCTAACTTCCACCCACAAAACTTTGATTGGAGTTTTTCAGTAGATGGAGCTTTGTAGGTAAGGTTGTCATCGATTAAGGGCCAATCAATCTAAGTAGTCCTTAGAGCTGACATGGATGGTAGTATTGGCACCAGGAATTGAATGATCTAGCCTTGCTCTTACATTGTGAAGTCAATGTAAATTGCTGAGGTCATTATGAAGATTTGGGATTGCTTGAGTAATAGAGAAGAATGTAATTTGTAGCAAACATTACAACAAACATCTGTCCGATAGTTTTATCAGCGTATTAAAGATATTTAACAGCTCCAGCTTCTGTCTCTTCTTCATATTGTCTCTTTGCCACTATTCATTGATTTCATTCTCTAAGCACCATTTTATAGCACAAGCAAAGTTCTGTGGGATGCATCAGCCTATAATAATGTGCATAATTAATGCTGTACAAAATTGACGTACATCATTAATCTCAACAATAATATACTTGCTGCATATTTACTGATGAGTTTACTGGATGCACACACATCGTTATATCTGTACCAGGGAAGTCTACATGGTTATCGCAGATGTGTCATAAACAAGGAGTATTAATTACTTTTATTTCTGAATTGAATAATGGGAGACTGCTGGAGTGCCCAGATAAAGCAAGGAAATGTTAGTCATTAAAGGGATAATAATCCTTGTGGATCAAGACTGCACAATTATTCGATGAAGGAGGCTACATGCTTAAATTGTTATAATCCGTGGTTCTCTTGGTATGGAAGAATCTTCCTTCTGAGGAAAAATTCAGATATTTCTCGATGCCACAAACTTTTAAAAGGAAACAGTATGTCAATCACCTGTATAAAACGTTTGCAAAACTTTTATTACCAACAGTGCAATCATTCAATGCTTAAATTCATTAGAACCATACAACATAAATAGATGCTTTATTCTATCACGTCTTTGAAGAAACTATCTAAACAATCCTATTCTCATACCCATTCACTCCTGGCCCTTCAATCCTTCCTCTTCAATTTATCTGATATTCTTTTCAAATATGCTATTGAATCTGCTTTTAGCACTCTTTCAGGCAGTAACTTCCAAATCATGAACACAGCATATAAAATAGTCCTCCTCTCACCTTTGGTTCTTTTGTGATTTCTTTTAATCGGCATCCTTTGGCTATGATCCATTCTACCACTGGCAACAATTTTGTCTTATTCACTCTTTCAAAAGGTTTCACATATTTGACCGGTTTTATTAAATTTCCCTTTTAACTTTAATGCTCAAAGGAGGACATTCCCATTACTCCAAAATGGTTTTGTAATTCAAGAATAAAGCTGAGAAATGGCTACAGTGCTGGTACCCCCACATTATTGCCATTTGGGTTTCAGAAATTTTCTCTCATGGAATCCAGAAATCATTTTCCAAGATTTTGAGAAAAGCAATAAATTTCCCTCTCACTGAATTTATGTGAGAAATAAACACAAAATTAACTTTTTTCAACACGTTTCTTAATTGTACAAATAAAACAAATTCGCATTACAGAAAATCACATTTTCTGGGAGCAGAACTAGCCACCCCCACCACCCACCACCATCACCGACATTCCTTTCGTACTCAAGTAGTGCCTGCTTGTGTTCTGTCAGGGTCAAATCTTACAAGTAAGACAAAATTAGCAAACTTCCAGGCTTTTATTATTTAATTTCTATTATAAAACAATTATCTTTTATAATTTGCTAACTGCATCTTCAGCTTAAAATGCAGCAAGTTATGTTCATACACAAATGTAATCAAAATTGGGTCAAGGACAATGGCACAGTAGCCAGAATGGAAAGTTAAAGGAACATGCAAACAATTCCATGGAGTTCATCAGCCGAATTTGCAACAATCTATCTGTGCATTATCATCCTGATGATGGTCAGTGATTCGGACCAAACAACTCCAGCCATAGCTCCCCAGGATAATTGAAAGAATGGGGTGCACAATCAAGAATAAATGGTTTGTAGATGCAATATTAAGGCACTGTCTGGTGGAGCTCTCCTGCTCCTCTTGGCTCTGCATTAAGCTTAAACAAAATACTTCATGCTTCTCCTGAAATTTCCACAGATCATTTGAATAGCTATTCTATTTATTTATTTATTGAGATACAGTGCAGATAGGCCCTTCTGGGCTTCCACCCTACACCCTCTGAATTAACCCTAGCCTAATCATGGGACAATTTATAATGACCAATTAACCTACTAAAGAGTATATCTTTGGGCAGTGGGATGAAACTAGAGCACCCAGAGAAAACCATGGGGAGGAAGTACATACTCCTTACAGATGACATCAGAATTGAATGCACAAACTCCAAATTCAGACTCCTTGAGGTGTAATGGTGTTTGTTAATAACTAAGCATTTTGATCCAGGAGCATGAGTGTGGAATTTGAACTCCAAACTTTAATTTCATGAATGGATCCTGAAATAGTATTCATTTAAACACTGAAGTCAAATTGAAATACGTTTCATTGTGATCATCTAAAGAAAAACTGCATTGAATTCAGCACTAACCAGTATGCCATTTCTTCCCATTACAAACTTCACTAAGAAAGTACTTAATCTGCACTTATCTAAAAGGTGCAACAATTTTGATTTTAGGCTTCATTTTGTCTCTAGTTCAGTTTATAAGAGAGTTTGGCATTGCAGAATTGCATGTGACAATATCTTCAGATGACATTTCAATGATCATTTATTGATATGCTGCATGCTGAAGTAAAACCATTACCACAGTCTTCTCAGTTCTACTGTCTTCCAAAGCAAAGAAGAATCAGATCAGGGTATAATCTAAACAACAGTTGAAATAAGACCAGAAGAACTCTTTGAGTGACAGCTGGACTTGCTTCAATTGTTGAGGTCAAAGGCATTGAGTGTTCATCTCCAAAAATTCCCTGAGAAACAAGACCTCCTCTGAGAAAATAAACAGCAGATAAAGTTCGAAGTGGCTATTTTGAAATATAGCACACCTGGTAAAATTGAGAGATTTTTTTTTTCAAGTCATTAGATTTGGATCTGTTTCGGTTGGTGTAGAAAGCAACTTAAGCAATATGAGCGTCTGCAAAAGGTTAAAGCAGACGAGTGAAAGCTAGATTTCTAATCACTGAAGGAACTTTAACAAAGAATGTGGATGGAATAGATGTTGCTTCTTTGTGGTGCTCAGCCAATGGGAGGGTACCTGGAAAAAAAAGAGATTTCAAAACACTCCAATATTTCCTTATATTGCAAGGAATAGATTTTTAGAATTTAAGCAAGCCAATAATATTAAAGAGGACACCAAATTTTTCTTCAAATATATAAAGCATTCTAAAAGAGGTGGCTGAAGACATTGTGGAGGCAACAGAAATCATCTTCTAATACAGGCATGCTTGTAGACAACTGAAAAATTGCATATGTCACCCCACTGTTCAAGAGGGGAGAGACATAGAAGAAAATAAATTGTAGCCCATTTAGTCTGACAGTGGTTGGGAAGATGTTGGAGTTGATTGTTAAAGATGTGGTTTTGGGGTACTTGAAGCCACATGATAAAATAGGTTGAAGTCAGCATAGTTTCCTTAAGGGAAAATCTTGTAGGAGCCATGCATCTGTTTTCTATTTGCATTGATTTCTGTGCTGCGCCTTTGTGATGTGCATTATGGTAACTAGTCACAGGAGTGGGTGCATGATAAAAGTGAAGAGAATAAATTACGTACTTGTGCTTTGTTCTGGGCAACTTGGGGCTGGGGACTGACAGATGTGATATCTTTTGTTGACCGCTTAATTTACGCTTAAGTATGCTTATTTACACTTAGTTTCATTGCTTCAAGACTTTTCTTTGCTAGTTGGTAATAAAGGATAGAATACCATTCTTCGACTTTTGGAGCATTATTATTGGATCGATTGGATGGTGCGTCATACAAGTGTAACAATTTGCGGGGGTCACCAAAAGCAGCATTGGTTTGTTACAATAGCCACTATGCCTGACAAACCTGTTGGAATTCTTTTGAAGAAATAGCATGCAGGTTAGACAAAGGAGAATCAGTTGATGTTGTATACTTGGATTTTCAGAAGGACTTTGAAAAGGTGCCACACATGAGGCTGCTTAACAAGTTAAGAGCTCAGGGTATTACAGTAAACATAGTAACATGTATAGAGCATTGGTTAACTAACAGAAAGCAAAAAGTGGGAATAAAGGGAACCTTTTCTGGCTGGATTCCTGTGACTAGTAGTGTTCCACAGGTAAATGTGATGGGTCCATTTCTTTTTACATTATATTTCAATCATTTGGATGACAGAATCGATGGCTTTGTGACCACAATGTTGGAATTTACCAAGGTAGGTGGAGGGAAAGGCAGCATTAAAGATGCGGGGAGGCTATGGATGGACTTGGACAGATTATTAGAAATGGTAAATGGAATACACTATCAGGAAGTGTACTGTCATACACTTTGGTAGAAGAAATAAAAGCATTGAAAAAATTCAAAAATCTAAGGTGCAAAGGGACTTGGAAGACCTCATGCAGGATTCCCAAAGATTAATTAGCAGGTAGATCAGCAAGGCAAATGTAATGTTTGTTACCATTTGTTTCAAGATGACTCAAGTATCAAAGCAAAAGTGTAATGTTGAAGTTTTATGAAGCACTCGTAAGACCTCACTGTGAGTATTCTGAACAATTTTGGGCCCCTTATCTAAGAATGGCTGTGCTGATATTGAAGAGGGTTCAGAGGAGGTTCACGAGAATAATTCCCGGAATGAAAGGGTTACCATATTAGGACCCTGGGCCTATACTCATTGGAATTCAGAAGAATGATAGAAGATCTCAGTGAAATCTATCGAATGTTGAAAGACCTTGATAGGGTAGATGTGGAGAGGATATTTCACATACTAGGGGAGTCTACGATCAGAGGGCACTGCCTCAAAGTAGAGGGACATTCGTTTAGAATAGAGATGGGGAGGGATTTCTTTAGCCAGAGAGTGGTGAATCTGTGGAATTTGTTGCCACAGGTGGTTGTGGAGGCCAAGTCTTTGAGCACGTTTAAGGCAGAAGTTGATAGGTTCTTGATTAGTCAGGGCATGAAGGGATATGGGGAGAAGGTAGGAGATTGTGGCTGAGAGGGAAAAAGGATCAGCCATGATGAAATTGTGGAGTCAAATGACCTAATTCTGCTCCTGTATCTTATGATCTTATTGAAAACTTTGCAAAGTAAGCTGCCTTGCCAAACATTAGAACCCTTGCAAACAATACTCTTGGCACTTCTCATTATTGTCAGGCAGAAAAATGGCTGAAAGAACACTGCTGAATCCTAGAAATGAACGTCTTCTGGGCACCTTTGGTACAGATGTGTTCGTGATGAACTGCATTGACATTGTGGGTTGGATGGCTTGTGGTTCCATGCTATTATTACTTGTTAACTCATACTGAAGATTTCTGGGCAGTCTTCCATTTCTTGGAGACCCTGTCTAATTAATCCCTGCCCAACTTAAAAAAACAGACACACCTGGCTTCTTCATAAAAAAAGTAGAATCAAATGAAAGAAGCTAAGGAGGTTTATTGGAAGTAAAAGGATCCTTGTGTCTCAAGGAGAATGGGAATAAAGTGGGATGAGCATTTCTATTGATCCAAGTGCTCAGGCATTAAACAAATATCTGAATTTCTTGTTAAACATTGGGAGGAAAAGTGATAGCAGAATATTTTACTCCTGAGGAAAGGGTTATTGTCAGTTGAATTTTTAGCTGGTAGAAGGAATGTCACAAATAAGTCAGAAGACCAGCCTCTTTGACTATCCTGGGGATGTTTGCAAAAATCTGAATACTATATTAACAGATTTTGATTAATTTACAGTTTGCTCTGATAAAGATAAGTTCAAAATTCCTGAATTAGCAATAATAAAATATACTTATAAATAAATGCACACAGAAATTTTAAAAAATATAATGTATATTTGATTATTGCTTTCCTAATTTTGTATTGCATATTGATGCATACACCAATTTTAAAGTACATTACATGAGAATTGTTAGTTTGCCAAAAGAGAAGAAAGATAAAGGAAAAATAGTTTATCAAGCTTTGAAAAATCAAACTCGGTTATTTTAGGTATGTATCAAACTCTGAAAGAGGTTGAGTTGACTAAAAAATGCACAATAACTGGCTTGGAAATTAAACATAAATCACAATTTTTACATTTTCTTGGTGACATTAAACAAAGCTTTGTAGTTAAGTGAAAAACAGCTTGAAATGTATGAATTGTGCACTGGAGTATTTTTGCCCTGTGTAGAACAAAACAGATCAATTTGCAGCTTTAGCATCACACGCTCAAGCCTGTGCAGAATGTAGAACAGGAGAAAAAAAGGACAAATATTTCCATGGTGGGCTTGAGAAATAAGGTGCTTATTAAAATGCAGCACCAAACTAAACCTCCACATTGTTGTGTTTAAACACCAAAATTCTTCACAAATAAAAGTAAATTAAATCATTCCAAGGCATTGACTTGTGGAAAGAGACAGATTCAATATGAACGATTTATCTACTTAGACAAATAGAATTAGTTGCCATGTTGTTTCCAAATGCAGTGGTAACTCCTGTTCAATTAAGATGACAAGTAAGAATGTTATTTTGTCTTGAGATGGCTCAAAGAACGGATTCCATTTTCTATGCAGATTTACTCCATGGCATAAATGCAGTAGTGAGTGGTTGAGTTTGTAGCATGGTCATCATATCCACATGAACACGGCTGGACTCAGCAGCTAACCATCATTAAGAGAAATTAGAAAAAGGCATCTTACGCTTCTCAGAAATGAAATGGAGACAAGTTAACCTTGAACCTGAGGGGCTGACAAAGAAAAAGAAGAAACTAATTGATATGATCTCACTTCCACCTCGATCCTAACCATTGTGTCAGCTTGAATGTTCAATGGAGGCAGGCAGGACCACAATGAACACCTGTAAACAAAAAAAACTGAAAACCATTTCAATATGAAATTGCAACCCTCCTGCCCAATACCCATTTTGTCAGCTAGATGTACTGAGATGGATTAAACGCTCTTCAAAGGTACACTCTCCTGAAGGCATGTGGAGGATTTGGGTTTTAGTTTGATGACCAGGGTTTCTTCTTGCTGATAAGTTTGGGGTTGTCTTGGAAAGATTTAATTATTAATATCACTTTTATTTGAATTGTGGAACAGTTTGAAGCAACAGCAAACCAATCAGGACTGAAGGGGAAGGTGGTGAATCATAGGAAGCCATATATTGTGATGTGTTGCACCAGCAATATAGCACCCATTTGAAGAGCTTCTGCAGGCAGATTGGCACTGATTCCTGCAGCTTACTGCAAAAGACATGTCACTCAAGGACCAGGTAAACATGCTTTGGTGCCAATAGGACTTACTATTCTACCTTATGGGACATTAAGTGCATTGATGTTTGCTGCACATTGGCATTAATCTTGGCAGCCCACTGGCTACAGCAGAACTAGCTGGTTATTTCACGCTCAACATTTGTATGCATCCCCACCAGCCAACAGCAATCCTGAATGGAAAAGATCGCCTCCGTTCATTTCCAGTTGGTTTCTGATCACTGAAACAAGGTCATGCACAGTTACACAAGTTGGTCAAGAAGCTGTCATGATACATTTATCCTTCGTCAGACAGAGGCAAGAACAAACTGGACATCATTTCTTATTAGTTTAAGGCCAGGGTTATCTTGCTTCATCTCACCATCACCAATGGAAATCTACCCAATAGGCCAAGTGTATTCAACTTTCAAACACATCATTCTTCAAATTCAACTCCATATGCCTATTTTTCAATATCATTCATAAAATGAATGTGTACAAATCCAATCTCAAATCCACACCTGATACCTGATAACTATTTAAGGCCTCACTTGTTGACTTGCTAGTCCTGCCAATGGAGATTTGAGGGACACATGAGGTATTCTTCCGTCATCCCTCATTTAAGAATACTTGATGGATAGTATACTGGAATTCCAAAAATGTGATCACAGGTGCACCCTGATTCAAAGTGCCGACAAAAATTTTATTTGCTTGTGCCAAGATGTTTGCCACGTACTGAATTTGATTCTGGAATGTAACTCAATTATTTTATTCCATAGAAACTATAATAAGACCATAAGACATAGGAACAGAATTAGGCCACTCCGATAATCAAGTCTGCTCCACCATTCAATTATGGCTGATATATTATCCCTCTCAACCCTGTTATCCTGCTTTCTCCCCATAACCCTTGATTCCCCAGAGTAACCAAGAATTACTCTACCTATACCCAATGACGGCCTCCACAGCCAAACATGGCAATGAATTCCACATATTCACCAACCTCTAGCTAAAGAAATTCCTCCTCATCTCTGTTCTAAATAGACAGTAGGTGCAGGAGTAGGCCATTCAGCCCTTCTAGCCAGCACCACCATTCACTGTGATCATGGCTGATCATACACAATCAGTACCCCATTCTTCCCTCTCCCCATATCCTTTGACCCTGCTATCTATAAGAGCTCTAACTAACTCTCTCTTGAATGCATCCAGAGACTTGGCCTCCACTGCCTTCTGGGGCAGAACATTCCACATATCCACCACTCTCTGGGTGAAAAAGTTTTTCCGCACCTCTGTTCTAAATGGCCTACCCCTTATTCTTAAACTGTGGCCTCTAGATCTGGACTCACCCTTAGCGGGAACATGCTTCTTGCCTCCAGCGTGTCCAATCCTTTAATAATCTTACATGTTTCAATCAGATCCCCTCTCATCCTTCTAAATTCCAGTGTATAAATGGACATCCTTCTTTTCTGAGGCTGTGCCCTCTGGTCCCAGATGCACTAAATATAGGAAACGTCCTTTTCACATCCAGTCTGCCTTTCAATATTCGATAGGTTTCAAAGAGATTATCCTTCTATCTTCTAAACTCCAGTGAGTACCGGCCCAGAACCATCAAATATGTTAACCTTTTCTCCCCATTTATAAAATAGACTAGGCCTTTATTCCTTCTACCAAAGTACAAGACCATACACTTACCCGCATATTCACTCGGTGAGCTCTTTATCAAGTACACCTGCTCATTAATGCAAATATCTAATCAGCCAATCATGTGGCAACAACTCAATGCATAAAATCATGCATACATGGTCAAAAAGTTCTGTTGTCGTTCTGACCAGACATCAGAATGGGGAAGAAATGTGATCTAAGTGACTTTGACCATGCAGTGATTGTTCGTGCCCGATGGGGTGGTTTGAATATCTCAGAAGCTGCTGATCTCTAGGGATTTTCATGTGCATTAGTCTCTAGAGTTTACAGAGAATGGTGTAAAATAACAAATAAATTAAATACAATTCAGTGAACAGCAGTTCAGAGAAGAATTGAACCAGACTGGTTCAAGCTGACAGGAAGGTAACAGTAGTTCAAATAACCACACTATACACCAGTGGTGTGTAGAAGAGCATCTCTGAATGCCCAGTAGGTCGAATCTTGCAGAGGATAGGCTACAACAGCAGAAGACCATGAATATACACTCATTTGCCGCTTTATTAGGTACAGAAGGTACCTAAGAAAGTGGCCACTGAGTCTATACAGAACTAGGATCCTTGATGTGATAAAATATGATATATTGCTCAATTATAGAATAAAACTGTTTCTTGAAGTAAAGATCACTCCATTAATCGATGATGTGTTTCATTTCTTATTTTGGTTAATTTAAAAATTCCAAACAAGACAGTAACTTAAAATGCCCAATGACAGAAAATTCTCTGTATTTCTCTTTCTGTGAGTTAAATAGGTTTGCTCGTGCTCCCTGGATTTTATTTGACTTCAAGATTTGACATGAAATCATTCCTGCAAATGATAGCTCAGTTTCCTTTTGGGTCACATTATTTTAGTGTTCTTCCATACTGGAATGAACATCAATGATAATTTGAAATTTAAATCTCTGTGGTTTCACTTTACACTGACAATGTAGTCATGGGGCTGGAGTCTTCCAGAATCTCAGGCCACTAGCGTGAAGCATTCAGCAGAAGCTTATTGGAAATCATTGATGTGTGAAATCAATATTCTGGAAAATGATGAACAGCTTACTTGCTGTATTGCTATAAGCTTTCTGCTAAATGGCAAGAACTATTGGAAAGTTTCTCCATATCAGAATGAAGCTGGAAGAATTTCTGGTTCTTTTTGGGATTAACATCCACTTTACATCACATGGGGATGAATTTCATCTCAAATTCACCCAAATTCAGCGCAGAAATGGATTAGCAGAAAAGCCAACTGTTGTAATGATACATTATTTTCCCTTCATCTAGACGCCAGACCTCTTCCATCCCAGTGCCTTTATCATTGTCACAGATCGCTAGAGCTGTCCTTCCCCTACCTGCGTACAGCCAGAGGCTAAAGAGCAAGACTCTTGAGGTAAGGACCTCAAAGAGGTGGTCATGGGCAGCAGAAGTGTGTCTACAGGATTGCTTTGAGTCAGATGACTGGGCCATTTTCAGGGACTCAGAAAATCTAAACAAATATGCCACAGACTTTGTCACAGACTTTATAAAGTCAGTCACGGACTGTGGTCCAGGTACAACCTCCAGAAAGCCATCCCACGTGTGGCAATTTTGGACTGAACTTGAATCCCAGAAGGGTGCTCAACAGCTGTGCTAACACCTCCCACAAAATAAAACCAGACAACATATGTGACAAAAAGGTTCTGCTCCCAGATGAGCTCAATGCCTTTTGTACATGCTTTGACTGACGAAACATGGAACCACCTTCACAAACTCCAACAGTGAGACTGTGATTTTAGTTTCTGAGGCCAACAGGAGAGCATCCTCCAGGATGGCAAACTGTCAGGCATCTAGCCCAAACGGTACCTGGTCTAGCACTGAAGAGCTGTGCTGATCAACTGCCTGGAGTATTCATGATATCTTTAATGTTTTGCTTCAGCAGTCTGAGGTACTCATCTGCTTCAATTATACCAATGCCAAAAAAGAACGTGGTAACCTACCTCAATGACTATGATCCAGTAGCACTGAGATCCACCGTGATGCAGTGTTTTGAGAGGTTGGTGATAAAACTTAACAATTCCTGTCTGAGAAGCAACTTGAATTTCCTCCAATTTGTCTACAGACACAGCAGGTCAACAGCATATGCCATTTCATTGGCTTGTTACTGAATCCTGAAACATCTGGACAGTAAAGCTGCATACATCAGCATGCTCTTTGCTGAAAACAGCTCTGCATTCAATGCCATAATCCCCTCAAAATTAAGCAATAGTCTCCAAGATGTAGGCCTCAATATCTAGGCCTCAATATCTCCTTGTGCAAGTGGATCTTCAATATCCTCACTTGCAGAGCCCAGTCAGTTTGATTGGCAAGAACATCTCCTCCACAATCACCATCAGCAAAGGTGCAACACAAGACTCAGTGCTTAGTCCTTTGGTCTACTCACTTTATACTTATGCCTGTGAGTCTAAGTATAGTTCTAATGCCATGTTTAAGTTTGCTGATGATACCTCTGTTGTTGATCAAATCCAAGGTGGTGACAATTCAGCACTTAGGAGGGAGATTGAAAATTTGACTGAGTGATGTCACAACAACAACCTCCCACTCAATGTCAACAAATCTGAAGAGCTAGTTATTGACTACATAAGAGGATGAACCAAAAGTCCACGAGTCAGACCTCATCATGGGATCAGAAGCGGAGATAGTCAGCAACTTCAAATTCCTTAGTGTTATTGTGGTGGCTGCAATTACCAGCCTCATCATCAACCAGACATATTAAAGTATCCTGCAGTCGACCACCCTCCTGATAAACTGGCAAATGAATGAGCTGTTGCATCACACCAGCCTAAGTAGATGGGGCTGGATAATTGGATTGTGCCATTCTGCTACAGCCAGAGGGGTGTTCTCTGGAGCTGCTTCATTTATGCTGTATCTTTTTAAGGAGAGGGATGTTTTCTCTCCCCTGCAATTTACTATGGACTGGCCAGCATCGAATATAAACCCAGAGTCAGGCAAAGAGAGTTGTCTCTTGGTTTGAGGAGTATTTACTATGTAGTTGTAGTTGTAGTTGTAGTTGTAGTTGTAGTTGTAGTTGTAGTTGTAGTTGTAGTTGTAGTTGTAGTTGTAGTTGTAGTTGTAGTTGTAGTTGTAGTTGTAGTTGTAGTTGTAGTTGTAGTTGTAGTTGTAGTTGTAGTTGTAGTTGTCTAGAACAGTTCTGTTGAGTTTGTAAACATTTTGGGTAATAAGACCCCTATTTTTTCCATCTTTTCCTGCTCTCCCAGTTTTATGCTTACCCTGGTCCTTCACAGTTATCATTTCAGAATATCTGTCCTGGGTCTAACATGTAAATGTCATTGCAAAGAAGACATCTGCAGCATCTCTACTCTCTTAGAAGTTTGCAAAGATTCAACATGTCATCTAAAGTTCTGACAAACTTCTATATACAGTATGTGCGGTGGAGAGTATATGGACTGGTTGCATCACTGCCTGGTATGGTAACACCAAAGCCCTTGAATGGAAAAGCCTACAAAAAGTAGTAGACACAGGACAGTCTATCACAGATATAGCCTACCCCACTATTGAGCACATCTACAAGGAGTGCTGTTGCAGGAAAGCAGCATCCAGCATTAAGCACCCCCACTATCTATGCCATCTGGAAGGAGGTACAGGAGCCTCATGACCCACACCACCAGCTTCTGGAACAGTTATTACTCAACCATTTGGCTCTTGAACCAGTTAACTTCACTCACCTCAACACTGATCTGATTTCACAACCTATGGACTCACTTACAAGGACTCTACAACTCACTTTCTCAATATTTATTACTTGCTTTTTATTCTTGTTTTTTTTAAATTTCTTTTTGTATTTGTATAATTCATTGTCTTTTGCACATTGGTTGTTTGTCCATCTTTGTTGTGTGTAGTTTTTCATTGATTCTATAGTGTTTCTTTGTATTCATTCCAAATGCCCGCAAGGAAATGAATCTCAGGGTGGTATATGGTGATATATATACTTAGATAATAAATTTATTTCAAACTTTGAATTTTGTTTGCTGACAGAATCTCAGATGGTGATGAGGGGGAGTACAGGACCAAGATAAATAGGCTGGTTGAGTGGTGTCACAACACCAATTTTGCACTCAACATCAGCAAGACCAAGTAGGGGAAATCAGGAGAAAACACACCAGTCCTCATCGAGAGATCAGTAGTGGAAAGGACGAGTAGTGTCATGCTCCTGAGCATCAGCATCTCTGAGGATGCAAACTGGGCCACCATATTGACATTACAGCCTTTCAAACTCAACATTGAGACCAAGAACCTTTCCAGAATTCACTTATTTTTTTCTTTCTTTGGTTAATAGTTTTTTTGCCACCTTCTAATAACATCTCAGAATACAATACTATTTTTATTCACTTATCATAACCATCACTTTTCAATCAGATTCATCACAGTTTACGTCATCCCATCTCTCTTGGTCTCCACTTTATCAGATACCTTCCCTTTCGTGACCTTGTATAGATTAATCTGAACCAGTAAGTTGAGTGTCCAGGAAGTATGGTAATAAGTGTACAAGCACAACAAAGTAACTTAAGCCTTGTTTATTATCATAAAATAGAAGTCACAAATAAACCACACAAATTACTCCATAGAATGGCACATGATGTTAACAAAAACTTCTGGTCTCACAATTCTTAATCACCACTTAATTGTTGTTGTTGTCAGTGGAACTCCAAGTTCCGACTCACTCGCAAAACCACCTTGGGTCTTAATAACTGAGCGCAATTTCCTGCTCTTAGTAGAAGTTCCAAATAAAAATCACAAAAATGCAACACAACATATTCACAAGCTACACAAGGAGAGAGACCCATAAATAGACAAACTCTCATCTTTTCTCTCAATACAGCCTGTTTTCTTTCTCAAACACATCTTGTGTCCATTAAAACTGTCCTCAGAAATTAATTACACATTTTAATGGTCACGCTTGTTAGTCCCCCTATGATTGGACTGGAAGTATATCTTGGACTTTCAAAAGCACATTGAAGTCTACAGACAGACAGACAGACATAATTTATTGATCCTGAGGGAAATTGGGTTTTGTTACAGTCGCACCAACCAAGAATAGTGTAGAAATATACACACATAAACAATAAGGCAGCATGGTAGCATGGTGATGAGCACAATGCTTTACAGTACAGACAAATGGGGTTCAGTTCCTGCCACCGCCTGACTGCATGGGTTTCATCCAGGTGCTCCAGCTTCCTCCCACAGTCCAAAGACATACCAGTTGGTAGGTCAATTGGTCATTGTAAATTGTCCTATGATTAGGTCAGGATTAAATCAGAGGAATGCTGGGTGGCATGGCTTAAAGGGAGGGAAGGGCCTACTACATGCTGTATCTCAATAAATAAATAAACACGCCCATATGGAGACATGCATTTGTATTTTAATGGTGCCCGAGGCCAAGAAAGAATTCAGCTACAATCAACAAACATTCTGTAGCTATTAACTGGCTTACAATATTTACTCTACAGAGTATGCTATGAGCTCAGAAACAGTTAAATGATCATTGACCTGACAGACACTCAGTTTTACCAAATCTAATATGATACAGAACTGATCAAAGGTCATTGACCTGAAGCACTAACAATATTTCTCACTCCACAGATGCTGCCAGACCTACTGAGCATTTCCAACATATTCCATTGTATTTAAACAGCTGATGACTTCTGTTATTGAACTGTGTTATCTCTACAGGTACAGAATCAGTGACAAGCTCATCCTTTGGCTTCCTATGCCATATATCACTTGAAGAAGTTCTGTAGAACTACTTGTACAAAAAGAACAATTTAAAAATCTGGAGAAAATGTTAATTCATAGTCCTAATAAACCTTTTGTGTTTCTGTGAACAGAATTGGATTAGTCGCCAAACATTATGAGTTCCTCAACGTTGAGTCATTTTGGACTATGGTTAGTTCTTGTGTTCATTTCTGAGAAAGAAACTTGCACTTCAGAAGCTCTCTTATCACCTCCAGATCATTGCACAACACCCAATCCAGCACAGCCGATCCCCTATTGGGCTCAACAATAAGCTGTTCTAAAAAGCCATCCCTTTGATGTTCTACAGATTCTCTCTCTTGAGAAAGGGATGACACAGGATTGGAAGTCATGGAGTCTCTATGGGTTGAGTTAAGAAATGGCAAGTGTAAAAGGACCCTCATGGCAGTTGTGTACTGACCTCCAAACAGCAGCCAGGATGTGGACTACAAATTATAGCAGGGGATTGAAAAGGCATGACAGAAGGGCAATGTCTTGATAATCAATGGGGATTTTAACATGAAAGTGGATGGGAAAATCTAGGCCAGTACTGGATCTCAATAGAGAGAATCTGTAGAATATCAAAGAGATGGCTTTTTAGAACAGCTTATTGTTCAGCCCAATAGGGGATCGGCTGTTCTGGATTGTGTGTTGTGCAATGATCTGGAGGTGATAAGAGAGCTTAGGGTTAAGGAACCCTTAGGTACCAGTGATCACAATATGATTGAGTTCACTTTAAAATTTGAGAAGGAGAAACTAACTTCCAATGTGTCAGTATTTCAGTGAAATAAAGGAAATTACAATGGCATGAGAGGGGAATTGGCCAAGGTTGACTGGAAAGGGACACTAGCAGAAAGGTCAGCAGAGCAGCAATGGCTGGAGTTTCTACGAAAAATGAGGGAAGTGCAAGACAGATATACTCCAAATAAGAAGCTATTTTCAAATGGAAGAAGGACACTACTGTGGCTGACAAGTGAAGTCAGAGCCAAAGTGAAAGCAAAAGAGGGCATACAAGGAAGCCAAAGCTAGTGGGAAGATAGAGGATTGGGAAGCTTTTAAAAATTTGCAGAAGGAAACTGTCATTAAGGAAAGAAAAAAATGAGTTACGAAAGGACGCTCTCATCTAATATCAAAGTAGATACTAAAAGCTTTTTTAAGTATACAAAGGGTAAAAGAGAGTTGACGAAAAAAATAGAAAATGACACTGTAGATGTTGTAATGAGAGATGCGGTGTTTTCAGAGGAATTGAATGTGCAGTTTGCATCAGTCTTCACTGTGGAAGACATCTGCAGTATACCAGACATTCAAGAGTATCAGGGATATAAAGTATGTGCGGTGAAAATTATGCCTGAGAAGGTGTTCAGGAAGCTTAATGGTCTGAGGTTGGATAAATCTCCTGGACCTGATGGAATGCACCCTCATGTTCTGAAGGAAGTTTCTGGAGAGATTGCAGAGGGATTAACAATGATCTTTCAAGAATCAATAGATTCTGGCATTGTATCGGATGACTGGAAAATTCCAAATGTTACCCTGCTACTTAAGAAGGGTGGGAGGCAGCAGAAGTGAAACTTTCTGACATTAGCCTGACATCAGTGGTTGGGAAGCTGTTGGAATCGATTGTTAGGGATTAGTTTACAGAGTACCTGGATGCACATGACAAGGTAGGCCAAAGCCAGCATGGTTTCCTGAAAGGAAAATCCTTCCAGGGTAACCTGCTGCAATTTTTTGAGGAAATTACAAGTAGGGAAGACAAAGGAGATACAGTAGATGTGGTGCACTTGGATTTTCAGAAGGCCTTTGACAAGGTGCTGCACATGAGGCTGCTTAGCAAGGTAAGTGTGCATGGAATTACAGGGAAGTTACTAGCATGGGTGTAGCATTGGCTATTCGGCAGAAAACAGAAAGTGGGAATAAAGGGATCCTATACTGGCTGGCTGTTGGTTACCAATGGAGCTCCACAGGGGTCGGTGTTGGGACCGCTGCTTTTTACAATGTATGTCAATGACTTGGACTATGGTATTTATGGATTTCTGGCTAAATTTGCCAATGATACAAAGATAGCTGGCGGAGTGGATAGTGTTGATGAAACAGAGAGCCTGCAGAGAGACTTAGATAGTTTAGGGAAATGGGCAAAGAAATGGCAAATGAAGTACAATGTTGGAAAGTGTATGGTCATGCACTTTGGTGGAGGAAATAAACTGGCAGACTATTACTTAGATGGGGAGAGAATTCAAAATGCAGAGATGCAATGGGAATTGGGTGTCCTTGTGCAGGATATCCTAAAGATTAACCTCCAGGTTGAGTCAGTGATGAAGAAGGTGAATGTAATGTTGGCCTTCATATCTAGAGGTATTGAATGCAAGTGCAGGGATGTGATGTTGAGGCTCTATAAGGCACCCATGAGACCACACTTGGAGTACTGTGTGCAGTTTTGGGCTCCTTACTTTAGAAAGGATATACTAACATTGGAGAGGGTTCAGCGAAGATTCATGAGGATGATTCCAGAAATGAAATGTTTACTGTATGAGGAACATCTGGCAGCTCTTGGGCTGTATTCCCTGGATTTAAGGACAATGAGCTGGGATCTCATAGAAACATTCCAAACGTTAAAAGGCCAGAACAGATTAGATTTGACAAAGTTATTTCCCATTCTAGGACAAGAGGATATGAGTTCAGGATTGAAGGTCGTCCATTTAGAATAGAGATGCAGAGAAATTATTTTAGTTAGAGGAATTTGTTACCACGAGTGGCTGTGGCGGCCAAGTCATTTAAGGCATAGATAGATAGGTTCTTGATTAGCCAGGGCATCAAAGGGTATGGGGAAAAGGCAGGGGAGTGGGGATGACTGGAAGAACTGGATCAACCCATGATTGAATGGCAGGACAGACTCGATGGGATGAATAGCCTACTTCTACTCCTTTATCTTATGGTCTTGTCCTCTTATCAGTCAATGTTTGGGTTGAGGTTTTTTATCAGGATGGCAAAACAAGGGAGTAGAAGCTAGAATAAGTAGAGGGAGAGGGAGAAATGCAGGCTGACAGGTGATAGGTCAGACAAGTGAGGGGAGTAAGTTGGTGGGTGGGGTAGAGGGGATGATTTAAAAATCTGGGAGGCGATTGCTGGAAGATGTAAATGGCTAAAGAAGAATCAATGTAATGGGAGAAGACAGTGGACCATGGAAGAAAGGTTCGGAGGAGGGTAACCAGAGCGAGGTGATGGGCAAGTGAGAAAGAGAAGGGGTATGAAGGTGACCAAAATGTGGGATTTAAAAGGAGGAAGGAGGAGGATGGAGAAATTTCCAGAGGTTAGAGAAATCAATGTTCATGTAATCAGGTTGGAGGCTACCTAGACATACTATGAGGTGTTGCTCCCCCAGTCAGGGTATAGCCTCATCATGGACAGACTTTTCAGAATAGGAATGGAAAATTGAATTGAGATGATTAGCCACAGGGAGATCCAGCTTTTTGTGGAGGACAGAACAAAGATGCTTGAAGAAGTGGTCTCCTAATAAGAAGTAGGGCCTCACCAATGTAGAGGAAATGTACTAGGCACTCATGCTACAGTAGGTGACATCAGCAGACTCACAGGTGAAGTGTCACCTCACTTGGAAGGGTGTCCTGAATGGTGGTGAGGGAGAAGATGTAGGGGTAAGGATTGCACTTGTTACACTTGCAGGGGTAAGTGCCAGTATGGAGATCAATGGGGAGGAATGAGTGGACAAGGGAATCACGTAGAGAGTGCTGCTGTGGAAAGCAGAGAATGGAGAGGGGGTGATGGGTAGGATATATGTGCTTAGTGGTAGGATCCTGTTGAAGATGGCAGACGTTACAAAGCATCTTGTGCTGGATTCCCTGGATGTGTGGTGGTAAGTAAGGACAAGGGAAATCCCCTTCATGTTATGGCAGGAGGATGGGGGTGACGGCATATATGCGGAAGGTGGAGGAGGCAGCTATACTTAAAAATAGCAGAGGTCCTCGCTTGGCTCCCTTTGGGCAATAACCAAAGCCAAACCTAGAGAGCAGTCCTCTGTCATCACCCTCTGTCTTCTACTGCCAAGCTAGTTTTGGAACTAATTTATCAAGGATCCTGTGGACCCTATCCTTTTAGACCAGTGTCCTACTTAGAACCTTTTCAAAGGCCTTAGTGAAATCCTTGTAATTCACATCTACTGCACTGCCCTCACGCATATGCACTTTATTACTACCTAAAAAAAATCCAACTTAGAATCTCTTCAGTCTAAGGGTATTCTAAGAGCAATATTTATTTAAGGTTAAATTTCTTAAAGACTTCAGTGTTAATCACATTCTTAAACATGAGTAGAATCATAAATAACCAAGATAATGACCCTGATTTTGACAGGAAATGCCAATGGTTCAAAATGGACTATCCTTATTAACCCAAATGTAGTAAGCCTATTAATTTAAATTAGGTTTGTCTAGCTGCAAAGAATGAAAGAAAAGGGATGGAAAATTGTCTTATTTAAGATTTTTAGTTGCATTTAGACAATCCTTTAAACGTATTTTTTCAATATATTTATTCTTTATTTCATTTTTAAGTTTCTCAATGTTTAACAGCCCTAATGTCCTGCAAAGCTGTGGTGTGAAAATGCTGCCTTTTAATCCTCTCAGAGGTTTTATATGTATCTGAAGTTTAGTTGTGCAAGTACTACTGGCAGCAGATGAGAGCAGCTGGATCTATCTCAATAACTAAATTCATTTAATGGATCAGAGTGTGTTTTATATACCAGAATCTTTCCCGAATCTCCGAAGCAGTATATCATTTCTGAAAATGCCACGTCTCCATGGAAACCCCAGACAATTTGTGTCAGGATGTAAACTTGGCATCGTGCATAAATTGGAATAGTATCTTTCAGACAATGCCACTCCATCATGTTCATGTAAGCATAACAGCAAAAATCAGCAACATTTACAACGTGCAGCACCACAGCGAAGAACTGGCTTCCAATAACCTTGATTATTGAGTACTTCAGTAACAAAGGTAAAAAGTAGAGCCCACTAAGGTTTGAACCTACCTTATTACTTTAATGGTGCATTGGGATCTGAGAGGGATTCTTTTAATTCTGAAAGGGTGGTTAAGATCTGTAACATGCTGCCTGAGGAGATGGGAGAGGCAGATTCTCTCACAATATTTAACAAGCATCTAGACAGGGACTTGAATCGCCAGGTCATTGAAAACTGTGGACCTAATGTAAGTCAATGGAATTAGTGTAGATATGCACGGTAGGAAGAATGAGCAAGATGGGGCAAATTATCTGTTTTTTGCTATCCTACTTGATGACTCTTAAATTTTCAATTTAAATTTAATCCATCAGCACTAAGTTTATTCCCTCCAGCACCAGTGAATTTGACTGCATTGTTAACCACTTGCATAATACTCTGCAGCACTTAGTTTTCTCCCACAACACCTCCCAAACCTGGAAGGACAATGACAGCAGGTACACCGAAACAGTGCCATCTGCAAAATTCCCTCCAAATCATACACTACACTGGCCTGGAGGTATAATTGCCTTTTGGTCAATGTCACCAGCTCAAAATTTGAAACTCAGTGTGAAATAACATCATCAGGACAGGAGTGGATCAATAAAGGGCCAAATTAGGGTGGAAAACAGATGCTTTATTTCCTATATTCTGCAAAGAAATATAAAACAGCTCTGGACAATAGATAATTGGATTACTGGAATTTCTCTACAGTGCAGTGTTCCCCTTCAGATTCACAAATTAATGCATGCATTACTAAGATTATGATAAAATGCATATATAAGTGCACACCTTTGTGTGATTTTAGTCCCTCCATTTAAGTAAAGGGATTTTTAGATACAGCTCATGACATAATGTGAAAAGCTCAGTTGAAGTTTTGTTTTCCAGGGTTCTCCAATGAGTTAGTGAGCAAAACTGAGTCACAACAAAGCTAAAAGACTGATGTCCAATCTGTGTGTTATGTAACTGACCTCCACTGTAACAGTAGATTGTGCATTGAAGCAGACATCAATCCTAAGAAGTCTGAATTGGGAAAACAGCAAGAGATAGCACCAGCCAGAAAACAGATGCAAATTTTAACCACAATTTGACTTTGTTGTTGCAAGATTGATGATCAAGAGAATATTGACAGTCAGTACAACTGGAAAGCTGACCATTCTTATAATGTGCTGATTGATGAATCTCTAGATCTCAATGCCAATAGGGTCAATGCAATTAGGCAGAAAGGAAGGAATCTGGGTGAAATTATTCTTTTTATAATTGCTTAAAGTTTTCATGTTCTCATTATTTCTTGAATGTGCCACAATATAATCATTCTTAAATTTCTGTTTGGCCTGCCTAATGACTTCATGCTTTATGATCCATTGATAATAGGATTTATGACTTATGCAACAGGTTGCTCTAAGAATGATAAGGGATTGTGGTAACATTGCTAGACAGCTACAATTATTACTATAAAAACCTGGTGAAATGCTTATGAAGGTTACGTGGCATATTTAGCTTACAGTAAATATTTGGACACATAAAATGGAAGGTATATAGAATGATGGAAAATGAGAGGAGAGCACTAGAAGTAGTTTGTGAATTATCCTAGCAAATAGTAAGCAAAGAAACCATGTGCTGAATGGTCTACGTCTTGTAAATGTTTGTGATTCTAACTAACAAAATTAGAGCTATTGATATTTCAAGGCTGCTGCCTTTTACGTATAAGTGCTTTGGGCTTGCCAACACTACCTTCCCCAAGAGAAATCCCTTTTAATAATAAAAATGAATAACTGTAACATTGAAAAGGAAAACAAATGTCTCAATGAAGCCATTTTACTTCTAGTAATGAGGAAATATTTGACATACCCCTACTGTGCTCAATGACTTACAGAAACTTTATTGGTTCAAAATAGCAAAATCCATATATTTACAGCTTTTGGCAGAGAATCAGGATTCAGTAGCATGCTTTACGTGATTAATTATGTAAACTGTTAAAGAAAAGGAAATAAGCTTCACACTATGAGGTCTCTTTATCATGGCGCCCTGGTGTGAATAAAACTATAATTGCTTTCTCAACGACAGAAATGTGATGCTGATGAGTATGGAAAACAATTTTCTTCTGGGGCCTACCATCCTCCCTCCGTGTTTGTATTCCACTGAGCCCAGAAACCTATGAACAATTCAAACAGCTCATGCAAGTGCAGCAGTCACAGCACATAACTTGTCAAGTTAATTTATGATGGAGTGTAATTGCCAGTGTTGTTAGGTTACAAAGCAAAAGTGATTGAGCTCTAAAACATTAGAGTGCCTCATTTTTTTATGTGACACAGAGAGGACTCAAATATAACATATCCATTTTAAGATGAAGAATTGATTCAATGTCTTCTTTCTTAGGAGTCAGCAAAACCAAACAATCTGAACAATAATGGTGATGACAAGTACTGATCACTCTTCATCAGTGTCCTTCAGAATTGGCACTGATCATCAATTAAATCCCCACACTATCTAATTGTCATTGATCTAAAGGTCAATCTGATTAAAAAGGTTGTGTAATCTGAATTAGTTATTTGGATTGTAGAACGTTGTTGTGGAGCTCCCCTAGTAGGTAGCCAGCTGAAGTTCTGTCCTGAAGTTGGTTCAGTTGAAGCTCTGGGCCTGAATCAAGAAGTTGCATTTAGATTTGCCATTATTTTGTTAGAAGTATTTAACATAGAGGGAGGTAAGAAGAGTTAGTGTCAGCAAAGATCAGTCATGATCGTGTACAGTGGTGTACCAGGCTTGAGGAGACAGAAGACCCACCGTTGCTCCTCTTTTGTGATTATACTTGAGGCTAAGGAATAACATTTGGTATGAGCAAACTGAAATAATGCTTACTGGATGACAAGTTAGAGCAACATTGGACCTGGATCTTATACCCTGGTCCCAGATGCCATTGGAATCAGTCAACAATGTTGTAGAAACTTATAGGAACCTTTTGAGTGAATTAGCAAGAAGAAATATTTTATTAAGTTTTGAAACTTGATGAATCAAAATTGATTTAGCAAGAGGAACAGGTGTTAATCTAAGCCCAGCAGGCCTTTGCTTGTCATTGGCACATTCTTCAGGAATTAATGTCTAATTTTCCTTCTGTATATCTCAGAAATGCCAACATGTCCTGAAGGATTCACAGATGAATATGTTAAAGACTTTTTTTCTGAGTGACCTTGTGTTAATGTTCAGCAAACACTTCTTTTAAAAAAGAGCAAAGTTGACATAGTTTTCTGCTTGTTGCCAGCAGCAGGATTTGACTTACAGAGTTAGTAAACCGAGTGCAACAGCAGAAAAAGCACAATTAAAAAACTAACACCCGTAGCAAGTTCCTTGCATCACTGAAATAATACGGGGCAGGTTAACCCCTCTCAAGCACTAAATGTACTTTGGAACTTTCATATTTGTTAACTGCTAAAGTTGATATCAGAGGACAGAAAGGATAATTGGCTCTAGATGGAAGCATGAAGGGAAGAGCAGTGGTGGAGAGCAGGGAGTTTGTACAGGATAAAGCATAGATGGGGGTGTGGGAGGGAAAGAGGAAGTGTTGACACTGTGCTCCAAAAGAAAATAATGAATAAAGGACATCCTGCACATTAACTCATCTTTTATTTGATTCAAAACTAATGGAGTTTAATGTAATTATATTCTAGATCATCCACACTATGAAGTTCTCATCAGCTCAGTTCAAATTTCTATCTACAATGACTGCATTACTGCTGTTTAGGGTAACCCATCTGAGATCAATTTAATTTAGTAGAAGCAGTATGTACATAAATTAAAAGAATATTAAAGTTGATAAAACTCACAAGGCTTTTAAAAAAATATATTAATGTTAAGAGGCTAAGGAGACAGTCTACCCTTTTCCAAATGGAAATGAATTAATCACCTATGTTGCTAATCTTCACTGACTACAAAAAAAAACTTTTTTTCTGATTTAAACCCAGTAAAAGCAGGTTTACAGGTGTTGAATCACAAGGAGAAGGCTGAAGACATGAAAAAGAAAGGGCAGGCAGATAGAGAAAACAAGACAAAGAGAGAATGGTGATGGAGGAAGAAGGAATGATGTGTTGGAACCAAGAGAGAAAAATGGGAAGGCAGAAAAGAGTTTGTGAGGAGTGGTCCTAGGCTGTATAGAATACTATAGGACGGCAGCACAAGAACAAGATATTCAATGCAATTCATTCATGTTTGTGCTTCACAGAATACTAATGTTACGTCTAACCATATCTGCACATCCCTTTCCCTTCATCCATTTATCTAGTTTTCCCTTAAAATCATCTATAATATTTGATTCCCCCAGACTTCAATTGTCCACTATGTCCATCACACACAGAAAACCTTTGGGTAACAGGTTTCTCAATTTCTTGTTGAATTTAGACAGATTAGGAGAATGGGCAAAGCAGTGACGAATAGAGTACAGTGTTGGGAAGTGTATGGTCATGCACTTTGGTAGAAGAAATGAAAGGGTTGACTATTTTCTAAATGGAAAGAAATGCAAAAATCTGAGGCACAAAGTGATTTGGGAGTCCTTGTGCAGGATGCCCTAAAGGTTAACTTGCAAGTGGTGAGGGAGGCAAATTCAAAGTTAGCATTCATTTCAAGAGGACTAGAATATAAAAGCAAGGATGGAATATTGAAACTTTATAAAGCACTTGGTGAGACCTCACGGAGTAATATAAATAGGTTTTTGCTCTTTATCTTAGAAAGGAAGTGCTGAAACTAGAGAGGGTTCAAAAGAGGTTCATAAAAATGATTCCAGGATTGAATGGAGGGCAGAGGCTCAGATGGTGGCATGTATCGATGACTCCTTTGCTTGCAACTTCGGAAACAGCTCTATTTCTATCTTTAATATCTCTTTTTTTCCTTTGCAGGGTTCTTTTGAAGACCCTGACCTGGAGTTACATGTTGACTTTGGTTCTTTGCAGGAATGAGACCCGCTCTTAGGGCCCCATGACCGGCTGCTTTTCGATATGCCAAGGACGGTCTGAAAGACAAGCGCACCTTCAGGGTGCGGGATTCTTGTGGCTCTGCGGATTCGAGGTCGAGGTCGATGCCGCTGCCTGATGTGTCATGGGAGTACACGGAAGATCGAAAGCAGTGAGCTGGCTGTGGTCCTTGTGCCCAGAGACCCAAGATCTTTGGGCACAGAGATCAGAAAAGCCAGTGCAACAGTATTTTAATACCACATATCAACAAGTTGTTTTGTTATGTCTCCTCTCTGACTGTGAAACGGAGACACTTCTTTTTCCCTTATTAGGGAGAGAGAGAGAGTCTGTGGTATGTCAAATTACTGGGTGAACAAGTAGTCTTTGGGGATACTGCAAGTCTGTGTCTTTATTGATGCTTTGCTGCACACTTGAGTGCTCAGTGGGGGGTGCAGATGTAATTTTCCTGGTGGAGGAGGGGGGATAATCGCTTTGCATGTATGTGAATGGGGTTCTGGGGGGGGCTTTGGGGTTTTAGTATTCATTCTTTGGGGCACTCGGTTTTCATGAATGTTTGCAAAGAAAAAGAATTTTAAGATATATATTTCTCTGACATTAAATGTACCTATTGAAACTTATTGAATGGCTTGTAATTTGAAGAGTGTCTGATGGTTCTGGGACTGTATTCACTAGAATTCAGAAAAATGAGGGATGACCTCATTGAAACCTACCAAATGGTGAAAGGCTTTGATGGAGTGCATGTGGAGAGGATGTTCCCTATGATGGGAGTGTCCATCACAGCCTCAGAACAGAGGAACGTCCAGTCCTGTTATAATGGAGATGAGGAGGAATTTCTTTAGTCAAAGAATGGTGAATCTGTAGAATGTTTTGCTGCAGGCTCTGGAGGCCAAGTCCTTAAGGCAGAGGTCGATAGGTTCTTGACTGGTCAGGGTATGAGGGGAAGGCTGGAGATGGGGCTGACGAAATTTGGATCAACCATGATGAAATGGTGGACAGACTCAATGGGCTAAATGGCCTGATTCTGCTACTATATCTTATGGTTTAAACAGTCACTTCTTTTTAGTATGCCCTCTCCCCATGCTTTTGGACTAGATACAATTCCTCTATGTTTGTCCAATGAAATGCCTAAATTATTTTAAAGACACGTTTTGGGTTAATCTCAACTTCCTCTCAGTTCTAGGAAGGATAGTGAGGGGAAAATGATGTGAGCTGGGAGGGAAATGAAAAGACTGGGAGGCAGAAATAGTGGGAGCAAAATTACATCAACAGGAGAAAGTGGAAAACATTTTCGTATAGAATGGGGAGAAAGGAGGTAACAATAACTGCCTGTTCTCCAACCTCTGAAATGGGATTTAACAAAGCTTTAGGAGATGTCTCGTTATAGTTCTTGATTGACACAATTCAGTCTTCATGGATCAGCCATTTTCCATGCTGGATACACAGAGTGTTATTCTCTGTGCCTTTCTCTTTATTTGGGGGTGGTGAATTACTGCGAGCATTATTGGGAAAAAATAGTTTATTGGTACCAAAGAACACTGGAGGACACTCTCAGCCTATCCAGGTAATGATGCATAACAGAATTTAATTGTGGTCTCCATCTCCAGATATTAGCCTGGCCCTAGGAAACTAATTCAGGTTCATCCTGTTTGATGTATTTATAGCCCAACAATTCTCCACTGCACCAGTGCATGTTGCCTGTTATGTTTCATGGTCCTTCCACCCAGCCAGCACCAAAACACTAGATCTCAATTACACAAATCAAAGGTCCCAATCACCCAACCAATCCATCCACATCAACACACTCATCCAATGTCCTGATTGCTGGACACAAGGCACCAACTCACCAATTGCTCGGTTATCCCTCCTCAACTCAACAGTCCTTCCCCTATTCTCCCTGTAACTCACCACTCTTCTTCCAATGTATTCTTCCTCTATTCAGCATCTCTGTCTTTGCAATTGCTGGTGACAGGTCTCACCATCAACCCTTGTTTCAGCACACAGTACACCACATATGGACTCCCTCACCCACCAATCCACCCAAATCTGGCATTATTTCATACTTATTTATATTCTTTTGCCTATACACAGCATGAAAAATAGAGCTTACCTTTCTGAAAGATCAGCTAAGTATCAGTCAATGCCTTGGATCTCAAGTACTACAGAATTGTCAAACAACAGTTAAAATACTATTGAGTGCAACTAGTTATGACCCTCAAAAGCACCAGTGGATTTGGAACCTTCATCTTTCCTATGTGGTGCAGACTCGAGGGGCCGAATGGTCTACTTCTGCACCTATTGTCTATTGTAATGAATTTCATTGCAATTTTAATGAGTACTTTCTCAGCCTCTTGTTGTTCAGCCCTGACTGACAGGTATATGAGTTAATTTTGGTCATTAATCTTACTAATCATTTTCTATTCTTTTAAGATTTCTTCAGCACCAAACACTAAGCAGCCCTGTTGCAGCCCACATGCAGTCATTAGTGATGCTATTATAACGGTTAGTATTTTAACAATGGTTTCTCCTTGGTGCACTAACTTTACTTGTGATGATGTATTGTTCTGTTAACCACTGCAGTGACATGTTTGCAGGACATCATAGATCGGGACCTGAATACTGAAGCATATATAGAAGGACCAGTAATTGGTAAAAGGTGAGGGAGTGGTTCTGTTCATTTATGTTGGTCTGAGCACAACATAAGTTCAGGAAACCAGGGTATATAAATAGTTTGAAGATACTATAAATAGTTTGAAGAGACTCCTGGACAGGTACTTGGAGCTCAGAAAAATAGAGGGCTATGGGCAACCCTAAGTAATTTCTAAAGTAAGGACATATTCAGCACAGCTTTGTGGGCCAAAGGGCCTGTAGTGTGCTGTAGATTTTCTATGTTTCTATAAAAATAACATAATAAAACCAAGAATTCACTTCCATGTGTAGCATATTAGGCCCCTAGAAATTGCAGAGAAGGAAGAAATAATGAAAGCTTCTCAGAAATGTCTGCTGATAATCCAGGGTAAGGGTGAACTTTAACCAATATATAAAGCGTAACATTCAGATGGGCAAAAATAGACTAAGTGATGAGTTTGTGAAGTGTTTTCTGCGTAGATTCCTGGAACATCACCTTCTGAGTCTAACTAGAGAGCAGGTTATATCAAATCTGGCATTGTGGAATGAGATGGGATTAATTAATTATTCAGCACATGAAGAATCGATGCATTCCAAAGAGAATGAAAAGTTCTAAGAGGAGGACTTACCATTGTGGGTTTACTAAAACAAGTTAATGATATTATCAGTCTTAAAAGTGTAGGCCCCGGTAAGCCTCAGGCTCGCTCAGCTCACTTCCGTCTTGGGGGAGCAGCCTTCGGCCCCACCAAACTGGGTAATCAGTTTGTGTAGACGCTCTGTGATGTCCTCACCAAGCCCAATAACAGATGGTACACCATATGCAATTAAATGTTTACACTTTATAGATCTTACTAGAGCTATGTACTTAATAGAGATACAATATAAAAGCAAAAGTAAAAGGAACCAAACTTATCAAAGTCCAACCACTTCGTGCACAACCATTGGAACTCAGTTAACGAAGTCTTCTTGCCCCATTCAATCCCCTCCGACCTCCTCAATTCGCCGCCTGGGACCAACAACGGTGGTCAACCAGACACTCCTCACAAATCTGTCCTCTTCTCCTCTCCTCGCCGAAAACTCTGGGCCTGGGACCCCTGTTCGGGGTCCGTTCCGTCACCCAGCTTACAACATCGCATCTTCTCCCTCTAACCCCCTCGCGCCGTCTCCTCCAAAGTCGCCCAACACTAGCTTACAGACCCACAAGAAAGAATAACCTCTATCTCAATTGGTTAACAAATGAGTACAATTCTCGTTATCAGTAATTATAACCCAAACAAGCTGTGAGAGAAAGCTCCCTCACCAGTTAGCATAACAAAGAAGCATTTTTACTTTTAACAAACAAAGAAGCCATTTTGATTACATATTGATAAAAGAAGAAACCCCTTACAAAGGGAAAACAAATAATAGTGCAAGGATAAATAGTAAGTCTGAAAGTAGGATAGAATAGTAACAAAGCGCAAAGAATGATTAAAAGAAAAATTGGAGTATCAAGATCAGTTTTTTGTCATTCATCTGTACACATATATACTACCAAATGGAGCAAGGTTCCTCCAGACCAAAGTGCACAATGCAATACACATAACACATAAAGTAATATTCTCAAAAATAAATTAACAAATAATAAGGTGCATATATGACACAAGTTAAAAAGTAAACAACGTTACCAGCACTTCATATGTTGATGGGACCTAGGAGGTGTCAGAGAGTTCAGCAGTCTTAAGGCCTGTGAGAGGAAGCTGGTTACCATTCTAACAATTCGTGTCCTAATCCTGTGGTACCTCCTGCCTGACGGTAGTGGGTCAAAGAGATTGTTGGACAGGTGGGAGGGATCTGACTCTGCATATACAGCTCTCCTGATAAATATCTCTGATGGGTGGAAGTGAGGCCCTGATGATACTCTCAGCAGTACTCAAATATCCTTTGTTCAGATACCCTGCAATTTCTGTACCAGACATTGATGCAGCTAGTCAGGACACTTTCAACAGTGCTCCTGAAAAAATTGTTTAAAATGGGGGGTGGGATCCTCACCTCCCTCAATCTCCTAAGGATGTGGAGATACTACTGTGCTTCCTTAAGAGGTGATGCTGAGGGACCAGGAGAGATCGATTGTCATCTGCAATTCAGAAACTTGGTGCTCCTAACTCACTCCACGGAGGAGGCATGTATGTACAGTGAAGAGCAATCAGCTTGACTTCTCCTAAAGTCCACAATCATCTCCTTGGTCTTGTCCACATTGAGACTCCAGATGCTGTTCTGCATCATTCTACCAGCCTCCCAATCTCCTCTCTGTACGTCACCTCATCGTTGTCGTTGACACTTGTCTTGGGAAATAATCATGGAAAACAAAGAGATCAAAGATGAATTGAACAGGTACTTTACATCAGTCTTCAAAACAGAAGATACTAAAAATATCCCAGACACAAGTGGAAATAGGGAAATGGAAGGGAGCTCCGCAAAATTGCAACCACAGGAAATTGATAATGAGCAACAATTTAGAGATGTCCCTTTAGGTCTCATGGACTTTATCATAGTGTCTTCAAAGAAATGGTTACCCAGATACTTGATTCATTGATTTTAACTTTTCAAAGTTCCCTAAATTTGAAATAGGTTTAAACAAATTGGAAAAAATGCAAATATAACTTTTTTAATCCCAAAAGAGTCAAACGGGAAGCAAAAGTCAACCAACCTGATAGCTTCTATTTGGCATCTAAAAATGTTTGAAGTTATTATTAAAGACATTACATTAGGGCACCTCAAAAATATCAAGAGAAATTCCAAGTAGCTTTGTAAAAAGTAACTTATGTTTGGCCTATTTATTGGAGATCTTTGAAGAAGCAACAGGTACTATGGATCAAGAGATATGTGTAAACATACTACATTTTCAACTATAACATCAAAGACCTTGAGGAAAATAAAAGTTCACAATGCAAGAGCTAACATTTTGTTGCAGTTACAAGACTGGCCGACTAATAGGAAAACGCGTGTAGGTGTAAGTGGGTCTTTTTCTGATTGAAAAGATACAGTGAGTGCCAAAGTGCCAGTGCTGGAACACCTCAGTAATTTACATTTTGTACAAATAACTTGGCTGAAGGCACCAGAAGTACAGTTCTTAAATATATTGATGGTATATATTGATGGCTGTGAAGAAGACACAGAATATTGAGTAGATAGGTTAACTGAATTGGAAAATATCTGATAAATGGAGTATAATATGGAAAAAGGTAAAATTCTCCATTTTGATGGGAAATAAAAGCCTACTATTCAAATAGTGAGATTGCAGAGCTCTGAAATAGAGCATAAAGCATAGAAATTTACAGCACATTACAGGCCCTTCGGCCCACAATGTTGTGTCGACTATGTAAACTACTCTAGAAACAGCCTAGAATTTCCCTACCACATAGCCCTCTATTTTTTCTAAGCTCCATGTATCTATCCAAGTCTCTTAAAAGACCCTTTTGTATCTGCCTCTACCACCTTCATTGGCAGTGCATTCCATGCACCCACCACTCTCTGTGTAAAAAACTTACCCCTGACCTCTCCTCTGTACCTACTTTCAAGCACCTTAAAACTATGCCCCCTCATGTTAGCCATTTCAGCCCTGGGAATAAGCCTCGGGCTATCCACAAGATCAATGCCTCTCATTATCTTGTACACTTTTATCAGGTCACCCTTCATCCTCCATTGCTCCAAGATGAAAAGGCCAAGTTCACTCAACCTATTCTCGTAAGACATTCTCTCCAATCCAGAAAACATCCTCGTAAATCTCCCCTGCACTCTTTCCAGAGTATCCACATCCTTCCTGTAGTGAGGTGACCAGAACTGAACACTGTACTCAGTGGGGTCTAACTAAGATCTTAAATAGCTGTAACATTACCTTTCGGCTCTTGAACTCAATCCCATTGTTAATGAAGGCCAACACACCAGATGCCTTCCTAACAACACTGTCAACCTGCACAGCAGCTTTGAGAGTCCTGTGGACACAAACCCCAAGATCTCATTGATCGTCCACACTGCCAAGAGTGGACAATATTCTTTCTTCAAATTTGACCTACCAAAATGTACCACTTCATACTTATCTGGGTTGAACTCCATCTGCCACTTCTCAGCCCAGTTCTGATTTCTATCAACGTTGCACTGTAACCTTTGGCAACCCTCCAGACTATCCACAACACCCCCAACTTTTGTATCATCAGCATACTAACCCACTCTTCTACTTCTTCATCCACATAGAGATCTGATGGTCTAATCACAAAAGATTAATAAGCACTTACAAAAATTAAACAGGAATGCAAGCAGAATATATCTGTTTATTCAGATTCAGTTTATTGTCATTTATAAACCACAAATACAATGCAGTTAAAAAATGAGACAACGTTCTCCAGAATTATATCACGATAAAGCATAAAACAGACCACACAAGAAAAATGTTTGGTTATCCCCAATCCAGAGCCCGGAGAGGCTGCTGCATATCGATGTCACACTACCGTCTTAGCACGTTCCCCGGAAAGGAACTACAAACCCAGCAGACAAACCTAAAGTTACAAGACATACACAAAACCACATAGTTACATATAGTTATAGTTAAAATATAGTTTCAACAGTGCAGACAAAACCATAATTGATAAAAGACTATGCCAAAGACCACATAATTATAACACATAGTTTCAACAGTGCAAAGCAATACCGTAATCTGGTAAAGCGCAGTCCATGGCACGGTTTAAAAGAAAGTCTCAAAGCCCCGACAGCCCATCATCTCACGCAGACAGTAGAAGGAAGAAAAACTCTTCCTGCTGTGACCCTCCAGCGCCACAGCTTGCCGATACAGCACTCTGGGAGCTCCGACCACAGCCAACTCCGAGTCTGACCGAAAACTTTAAGCCTCTGACTAGCTCTCCGACACCGAGCACCGAGCACCATATGTGCCGAACACTTCGACCCCGGCACTGGCCGCCAAGCAACAGGGATTCATAAGAAAATGAATACGGGAGTAGAGACATTAGGTCTAAGTTATATGGATAATTGGCGAGACCACATCTGGAGCACAATGCACAGCAATGGTCTCTTTACTTAAGGAAAATGTGGATAAATTTGACTCTATTCACGGAAGATTAACCAAACCAATACCTGGAATCAGTGGATTATGATTTATATAAAAATTGGGCAGACCAGTTTGGTGCGTACTGGAATTTAGAAGAATAGGATGAAACTTGATAGAAACTTTTAAGCTCATGAAAAGTCTAGGTAAACTGGATATGGAGAAATTATTTACTCTTTTTGGAGAATCTAGTAGAATGATGGATTATTATTTAAAAATAAGAGGTCATCTATTTCCTTTTTCTCTATATTTTTGGAACTTTTCTGCAAAAGATGGTAGAAGCAGAGTGTTTGTTTTTTTATTTTAAAAAGAATTAAGTAGTACCTGTTTATATGAGAATAAAGAGTTGAGATTACAATCACGTTAGCCCAGATTTTATGAAAAGACGGAGCAAGTTTTTCGGATAGTGCTCCTGCTTCTAATTCATAAGTTCATACATTTGTGTGATAATAATCAGAAAGGGTGGAGCTCTGCCTGGCTTCACATGGGCACTGAATATCACATAGAATTACCAATCAAGTTATCTCCAAAAGATTCCAGAATTACCAATCAAGTTATCTCCAAAAGATTCCAGAGTGTTAATATAACACACAGGCTTCCATTCATGCAATCTGCTACTGGACTATGACCACAAGAAGATTTTCTGCAGAACTGCACAAGATCCAGAGGCAGCTGCCAAGTGTCCTTCCCCTAAAGCATACTTTCACACATCAAGGCACACAACCTCAATGGCTGCTCAAAGACAAATGAAACATCTTAAAAGCTGGCTGGTGCCACCCGTCATGAACTAAGCAAAGAATCCATGGGGGTGGTCCATCTGCTTCTCAGATCTATTATTGAATGAGCCATCAGTTTGGTGAAGATACTGTGGGTACATTAGCAAGCCTGAAGGTGTCCTTTGCTACTCGTCAGCCAGAACCTCCTGTACACTGCACAGAGATACTGTATGTTTTACCTGAAGGACAAATAAGACACATTACACTGAGCCCCTCATGATGAGGAGTGAAAGGAGGAAGGAGTCACAGGTAATGCAGAAAAAGTGGTAAATATTAATATCGGGGTTTCTGGAATGCCTGCATTATTGCAAGGTTCATTCAGGCCCTGTTATTCCACCCATCTAACTTTGAAGTGCAGCCCACCCCCTCCCCATTTGCCTTCACTCTTACTCAGCCCCCTTCATCCAACACAAGCCATTTCTATGGACTGCCAGCCTTCATGTCCTTCCTCCACTGCTCAGTGTCTATTCATTTGCCAACAATTATATGATTTAGCAAACCTTTTGCCAGTTACTAACTAAAAATATCCTAGATCAACAAAACTCACCAACAATCTTTTTTTGCAAGCCTAGTAGCTTAGCAATCTATCATTGTGTAAAATACTAATGGGGAACTTTAGTACAACTACAAATTCTGGTTTGTTGTTGTCCTAGTTCTCCTTTTTGTTGGGGGTCAGTGGAGGCAGAGAAGAAGTCTCTCAGACTCCAATCCCTTCAGATGATTTTGTTTTGGCTTCTTCCACTAGGCTTTGGAGTCCAAGAGGGCCCTTTCATAGTGAGCTCTATTTGAATCTGTGTAGGAGCAGATTAAGCCAGCAGGACTTATGGAATACTGACTGATGGGAAGATAGTGATTGGCCATGGTTGGGAACTCTTTGGTCACAACCAAATTCCCATGTCCTCTTTTACTGGTGTCTATCTCCTGGGGTTTCACATGCTCAAGTCAAGGTAATATGCCTAGTCCTCAATAAAGGACTGAAATGTGTAAGTATTTTATTAAATGCTCCAGGCAAGTGGCTTTTGGTTGCCTTGTTGAAGATTCCATTGTAGGAGCTTGCAATATCTCCCACTCTTGCTCTCCTAATCCTTCCATGTGCATGCTGAGCTCAGCAGGCATGCTAACCATTCATTGCTGCTACTCCAGTTCACTGGAAGGATTTGAATTGTGGTGATTGCATTCAAATAAGCAGAGTCTGAATTCTGACAAACCCTCCAGTGTGGACTTAGCAAGGCTGTGCACGTTTACACCACCTGCTCTGGCTCATTTGTGATGAGTGAGTTACCAGATGAAAGTCAAACCAACTTTCATATTAGATGGATGACAAGAAGGATAGATCTAAATGACTGAGTGATGGTGGTAGAACCAAATCCTGTGTTGGTGAAGTATTGGGAGTAAATGACTCAGAGGAGGAGGCTGCCATACTACAGTGTTCCTTGTTGGGTAGGTGAAGACCATCTTGGAAGGTAAAGATGGGTATTGAGACTCTCCAGCTAGCTATGTTAATGGTCATCCTCAGGTACCTGACTACCTGGCACACACTGCTAACAACATTCTCATTAGTGAGTATCAAAGCAATAAGATAGATTGGAATGCTCTCTGTACTGGACATGCACTCCATTACTTATCTCCACAGATATTTCCTCTGCAGATATTTATTACTAGATTGGGAAAGGACTCAACTCATGTCTAACAGTTCTTCTTCTGTCAAAGGAGATCAATGAATAGGACAAATGGTGCAGTGAACATCCATTAATATGGATCATGAGGAACAGGTACGTTGCTGCATATAGATGAAGTGGGGTGTCTATGGTGGATGCACACCGAGGACGTATATGGCCAAAGGAGATGGGTATAATTAAAGCTGAGGTAGATTGAAGAAAGCAGATGGTGGGATTTTGATTAATACATACATCAAGCAATTGGTAAATGAGCCAAAGCTGTTAACCTTCCTTATCTTGTGGATATTAAACTGGATGTGGCACAGGAACTAGATAGAAGGGAATACACCCAGCTGCCTGCTGTGGGCACCTCCAGTCATACTTTTCAGTGCACTACCAGACTTCTTCCTGTTGCCCATTTTCAGGCTTCCCTGAAAGCAATTCAAGAATCAGCAAATTTTACAATCATGGTATACGTTTAAGTTAGAGAACTAGAGCTGAGCCATGTGCTCTATCACTCCAACTCAGCATAATCCCTTTTTTATCACTACAGAAGGACTACTTTATCACCTCATATTGATTTGTTTAAAGAATGCTGTGGCAACAAAGCCCCAAGCCATTAAAAATGTAAGGGAGTATTCTCTCTTTCCCAGGTACAGAATTTAACCCAGCTGGAGGGCAGTAACTTTACAGATATTCTACTATGCTCCCAATAGATGAGGCTGCACTGCTGTCATGTTAAAAACTGTTTTCAGATCTTTTACTAGGTGCTTTAGTATAATAAGGAAATGAACACTTGGTGCGCATTGATCTCTTAAGCAGCAATTTTCACCCAATACATATCTTTATTTATGACTTCAGATTCTTTTCAGTATGAATCTGGATATCCCAGAGAACTGGTAATCAATGAATTTGTCAGAATCAGAATCAGGTTTATTATCACCGGCATGTGATGTGAAATTTGTTAACTTAGCAGCTGCAGTTCAATGCAATACATAATCTAGCAGAGAGAGAGAGAGAAAAAAAACATAATGATAAATAAATGAGTAAATCAATTATGTATATTGAATAGACTATTAAAAAAGTGCAAAAACATAAATATTGTAGATTAAAAAAGTGATGTAGTGTCCAAAGCTTCAAAGTCCATTCAGGAATTGGATGGCAGAGGGGAAGAAGCTGTTCCTGAATCACTGAGTGTGTGCCTTCAGGCTTCTGTATCTCCTACCTGATGGTAATAGTGAGAAAAGGACATGCCCTGGATGCTGGAGATCCTTAGTAATGGATGCTGCCTTTCTGAGATACTGCTCCCTAAAGATGTGCTGGGTACTTTGTAGGCTAGTGCCCAAGATGGAGCTGACTAGATTTACAACCTTCTGCAGCTTCTTTTGGTCCTGTGCTGTAGCCCCTCCATACCAATCAGTGATGTAGCCTGTCAGAATGCTCTCCATGGTACAACTATAGAAGTTTTTTGAGTGCATTTGTTGACATGCCGAATCTCTTCAAACTCCAAATAAAGTGTAGCCACTGTCTTGCCTTCTTTATGACTACATTGATATGCTGGGACCAGGTTAGATCCTCAGAGATCTTGACACCGAGGATCTTGAAGCTGCTCACTCTCTCCATTTCTGATCCTTGTACAAAGTATGATTGGTATGTGTTCCTTTGTCTTACCCTTCCTGAAGTCCACAATCAAATCTTTCATCTTACTGATGTTAAGTGCCAGGTTGTTGCTGTGACACATTCCAATAGTTGGCATATCTCACTCCTATACACCCTCTTGTTACCACCTGAGATTCTACCAATAATGGTTGCATCATCAGCAAATTTGTAGATGGTATTTGAGCTTTGCCCAGCCACACAGCCATGTGTATACAGAGAGTAGAGCAGTGGGCTAAGCACACACTCCTGAGGTGTGCCAGTGTTGATCATCAGTGAAGAGGATATGTTTTCACCAATCCGCACAGACGGATCCAATTACAGAGAGAAGTACAACGGCCCAGGTTCTGCGATTTCTCAGTCAGGATTGTGGGAATGAAGGTATTAAATGCTGAGCTGTAGTCAACGAACAGCATCCTGACGTAGGTGTTTGTGTTGTCTAGTTGGTTTAAAGCCGTGTGAAGAGCCATGGAGATTGCATCTGACGTTAACCTATTGTGATGATAGGCAAATTACAATGGGTCCAGATCCTTGCTGAGGCAGGAGTTCAGTTTAGTCATAACAAACCTCTCAAAGTATTTCATCACTGTCAATGTGAGTGCTACCGGGTGATAGTCATTAAGGCAGCCCACATTATTCTTCTTAGGCACTGGTATAACTGTTGCCTTTTTGAAGCAAGTGGGAACTTCTGCCCATAGCAATGAGAGGTTAAAAATGTCCTTGAATACTCCCACTAGTTGGTTGGCACAGGTTTTCAGAGCCTTACTAGGTGAATAAAAACAAATTGAACTACATTGTACAAAATGATACAGTTACCTCTAAGCATAAGTTTCAGCTTTCACTTTGAAGCGATTAATAGGTGAAAACTGTACTTCTATAGTTTTCAGTCTTGTAATGACAGAAAGAAAGCTTGACAACCAAGCCTGCAATTATAATATCAGAAACATGAACTAAATGTTTTAACACATCTCTTCACATAGAGCTTTCATTCCAAATATCTCAACAATTAAACAGAGCAGGTTATGGGGAAACCTATTTTATCGGACCCTGGATGTGTTCCATGACCCCCAAGATAAATTCCCTTCCGATACGGCATCAGAAGAAGCACTTTCATTTGAACCAATATGCAAAGGGATGTGTGCTTTCTATAACATGAGACAGAATTGGTAAAAAAAATGTTTTCATTATAATTCATCTTTAATCTGACATGCAGACATATTGGTGCATGAACATTGGTCACACTCAACAGTAACCTGTACATCTCCATATTTCAAGTTACTCTGATAAAGCGTTTCCATTTTCTGATCTTTGGCTCACACCTCAGAAAAGGTATTCTGTTTTGACGAGGAAAGATAGTGTGCAGACATAAACAAAATTAGATGTGTCAGGGGATGGAGGAAACCAGTTGCAAGCATTAAGTCACATCTCCATTTCAAAGTTCATTTAACTTCAAGTTCAAGTCATTCAACTGTATGCATGTATACTGCCAAATGAGCCAACATTCCTTCAGACCAAGTTACACAACATAGTACATATAACTCAAACACAAAAAAGATAAAGTAATAATACCACAATTAAATAAACCAATTCTGAGGTGCAAATACAACACAAGTTAAAAAATAAACAGTATAACGCCACTGCCACTTCATATGTGATGAGACCTGGGTAGTGGTGGGGAGTTCAGTAGTCTTACGGCCTGGGGAAGAAGCTGTTTCCCATTTTAACAGTTCATAACATAATGCCATAGTTCCTCCTACATGATGGTAGGGGTTCAAAGAGATCGTGGGATGGATGAGTGGAATCCTTGACAATGCTAAGAGCCCTGTGTACACAAAGCTCCTGATAAATATCTCTGATGGGTAAAGAGACCCCAATAATCCTCTCAACAGCTCTCACAATTCCTTATAGGGACTTGTGGTCAAATGCCTTGCATTTCATGTACCAGACAGTGATGTTGAGGGACCAGGTAAGCTCACCCATTATGTGCACTCCCAGAAACTTGGTGCTCCTAACTCTCTCCATGGAGAAGCCATGTAAGTGCTGTGAGTAGTGGTCACCTTCACCTTCCTAAAGTTCAGAATCATTTCTTTAGTCCTGTCCATGTTGAAACACAAGCTGTTGTGCTCGCGCCATTCCACAACCTGTTCTATCTCCTCTCTGCGGGGCACCTCATTGTTGCTGTGCTGTTGATGAGGACAGCTGTTGTTGTGTCATCAGCAAAACTGATGTTTCAGTTTGAACTGGATCCAGCAATGCAGTCATGTATCTGTAATGTGAACAGCTACAAGCTGAGCATGCAGACCTGGGGGGCTCTGCTGCTCAGCGTTACGGAGCTAGGGATGTTTCCTCCGACACAGACTGACTGTGGCCTTTCTGTCAGGAAAATCAGGATCCAGTTACAGAGAAAGGTGTTGAGACCCAAGAAGGACAGTTCACCCACCAGCACCTGAGTCACTGTACAACCATATTACACACCAAGCTGAAGTCAATATACAGCATCCTGGCATGTGAGGCACATTTTTCCAGCAGGGACAGGGTGCAGTGGAGTGCAAAGGCTATGGCATCATCATTAGACCAATTTGAACGATAAGAGAACTGGAAAGGGTCCAATCTGACAGGAAGATGAAAGCACTTCATTGCTGTTGAGGTCAGTGGCACTGGTCATTAAATTAGGTGTGTTCTGTTCATTAATTAATATAGGAGCTATTTAAGTCTGGATAAGTGATTCTTCCAGAGTACAGATAAAAAAAAGTGTTTAAAAAAGGTGATGAAGGAGGTCAACACAGCCACATGCATGTTAATGTTGATGTAGGATATTGTCTGTGTGTGGTTTGCATATTCTCCCTGTGACCATGTGAATTCTCATTTCCTCCCACATCCTGAAGATGGACTGTTATCACATACCTCTCGGTGAAGGGAAGAATCTAAGTTGATAGGCCTGTAAGAAAGAATAAGCTATGGGACTGCAGAGAAATGAGGCTGATAGGATTCCTCTGATGGCCGCTGGTGTGCACCAAGTAGGTGAAAATAGTTCATTTGGATTGCTGTAAAAAATTGATATTTTAAGAGCTGTGAAAATAAAGCTGAAAAATCACAAAGCCAACACGAGGAAATCTGCAGATGCTGGAAATTCGAGCAACACACACAAAATGCTGGTGGAACTCTGCAGGCCAGGCAGCATCTATAGGAAGAAGTACAGTCAATATTTCGGGCCGAGACCCTTCATCAGGACTAACTGAAAGAATAGATCGTAAGAGACTTGAAAGTGGGAGGGGGATGGGGAAATCTAAAATGATAGGAGAAGACAGGAGGGGGAGGGTTGAAGCTAAAAGCTGGAAAGATGACTGGCAATCACAATGTGAAAGGTGATCACAATTCCAAATGGATTTTTTTTATTATTAGCTAGTGAATTGGAAAATGTATATATGCACTGGAGAGTATAATTTAAAGATCATTTAGTAAAGTGCAGTTAACGACTTCCTGATAAAATCATGTGGTACAGTAACATGTCCTTGTTGTCCACCTAACTGTGATGCCTACCTATGCCAATCCCATTTGCCTATGTTTAACCTTAATTCCTATGTTTGCATTCTGAGTACCTATCTAAATGCATTTCAGATATTATAATAGTATCATTTCACTACTTTCTCTGTCAGCTCATTCGAAATATTCAGCACCATCTGGAAAACCTACACCCCAGGTCTCCTTTGTTTCTCTTCTATCCCCTCAAAAACCTGTTTTTTACTTTTAGACTCCCTGCCCTTAAAATATGATTACATTTATATTTTATCCTGACATGACATTGTAAACCTCTACAAGGCCACTCCTCAGCCTGCCACATTTCAGTGAGAATAAAAATGGTCTACTGAATCTTTTCTCTTAATACCAGCTCTCCGTTCCAGTAATCTCATCTGCAGTTTCACAATTGTTATCACATTCTCCATGGTGGTAGGGTCCAGGGGTTCATACCGAAGATCAAAGCCAAAAAGTCAATCAGAAGTCTGGGAGATAAAGCCTGTTGGCCAAAGACTGGAGACTGGAGGCTGGAGGCCTGTCCTGGAGTCGGAGAGCTGTCTGTGTGTATGGTGAGTGAGAGGGAGGAACCCGGCTCATTATTCAGTTGTTGTTTTGCTGCTTGATGTGTTCTGTATTATTCTGCCAAGCATTGTGAGCATGCTGTATTGGCTGCCTGAACACATCTTAGAGGTTAACACAAATGACACATTGCACTGCATGTTTCCAGGTATATGTGATAAATAAATCTGAATGTGAATCCACTGGCCTGAAATGTACAGACTTTCTCTTCGAAAAGCTGTGTCCATGTCTATAAACTTAATTTAAAGAAAATACATTTGGTAATCTGCTCACTCTGACTCATTAGTATTAATAAACTGACATAAATCACCATTTCCAAGCTCAATGGTCATCTAGTAACAAAAGAAAGATTGCTGTTGGGTAATGCATCACCCTAATACTGCTGAGTCTGCAACTGTTATTGGCTATTTGTGAGATAACCAACATGTTGAAATATGTAGAGAATGTCAATGAAGGACATGTCCCAGATGTAGCATTTACTTGAATACCGCATAAGAAGAGATTAATGGAATGAACAGAACATGACAGAGAAGCAAGAGTTGGCTATTCAATCCTTTGAGTCTACTTCCCAATACAATAGGACTATGGCTGACATTTGATCTCATTTTCCATTTCCTTGCAGTAGCCCTGTTTCCCTGGTTGTCTTAATAATCTAAAGTAATCTAACAATCTCTGTATTGAACATATGTAGCAATTGAGCTTCCATGGCCCATAGATTGATTTCTCTCTGGGTGAAGATATATTGTAGTCAGAATGGGCAACTCTCAAATTGGAGTCAATGATCCTTAGTTCTAGACACAAAAGGCATGTCAATTCCTGGAGGAATATAATATATTTCAAAGCGGTCATCACTTATTTGCCTTTCCTGTTGAAAGTATAAGCCCAGTTTGTCCTTAGATAACAAAAGTTTTCACCCCAGCTATCAACCTGGTCCAAGTAGCCTGTGTTTTATTTGTGTTAGACAATAATTAAGGTGTTTAACTCACTGTTTAACTAATTGTTATCTTCTAAGTTCTCATGCTTGAGGTGAATAAGACAATGAAACATCTGACACTGGTTAAACAAGTTTAAGTAAGCATACTTACTGTTTGGCTCACAACAATTTGCCTTCTTAGCACGAATAAGTCAACAAGTTAATATTAAAAGTGTCATTATGGTTTTAAAAATGGGATCTTATCAATGAATGAAAATACATATTTGCATTGAAATCTTCCAATGTTCACCTGCAGTCATACTGATGATGATTCCCAAAACACACAGACCAACTTTCTTAACATGGGTAATGTTCTACCAATAACTTCTGAAAAGTTCCTTGGTGAGCAAAAAACAGCAAACTCCTTGTAATGTCACAACTCTCGCCTATTCTGACCCTGTTAAGACTAAAGCAAATAGTTTCTCCTAACTGAAGCAACGTACAATTCTCTCTAAGACTCCTAAAAATTTAATTTCCATCCATAGTGTCCAGCCTTGTTGTGCCTCAACACTGCACAATTTGCTTCTTTCTTCTGCCCTAGTTCTACAAATAGTCATATAATAGTTCGAGCTGATAGGACTAGATGTTTCAATAGCAAACTTGGGTCATGGCATAGACATCTTGTGATGGGGCTTGGTGGGTAGCAGATGCCTCCTAGGGGTCATCAAGTGGGCAACCCTCATCTTATAAGTAAGAACCATTGTATTAGCTGCCTTTGCCCTGTAGGGTAATGTATTTGGGAGAAATATACGTAATTCACAACAACTAACATTGAGTTGGGGTTTCACATTAAGAAGATGGTCTGATGTGATGAGGTTATTATGTTAAGAGTTTTAGTACGTTTTTGTGTATAGGTTTTGGAGTTCTATAAAATAAGTTACAAGTTTCATTAATCATAAAATGCCTCACTTCATTTTATATGCGAAAACCTATATCAGTGACCCCGATGCACTTGGACAATTCCAGAGTTATTCAGCATGTCAGCCAACACAGTCACTTCGAAACTGCTGGAGTTGCTTGGTTTGTACAAACTGAGGCCCAGTACGTTCCATGCCAACCATCTTGCTGCTTTGACAGTGCCAGTGCTTCGAGACATCAGAGGTCTGTGAACTCCATGGGTTCCAGTTGCCAGGTTATCTACTGTTCATCCCAAACACCCTTTCAGGACAACGCTTGCTGTGTGACATTGGTGCTCAAGTGAGTGTGCTGCCAGCATCACCTATCGATCAGAAGGCAAAGAGCCTTCTCACTGGAGGTGCCAATGGCAGCAGTATCCAGCCTCACGGGACACAACACGGTGATGCTCTGCTTCAGTGGGTGACGTTACACATAGGACTTTGTCCTGGTGAAGAGGCTATACCTCTGCTCGGTACAGATTTCCTGTGTGCCCAAGGACTGTTAGTCAATATTAAGAACTGCTGGCCTGTGGATGTCAAGGACTTTGGGTCATTATCCTACTCTCCCAGTAAGTTTCCCACGACGACTCTGTCAAGCACATGCACCACCGCATGTGAGTTTACTGAACTGCTGGATGAATTCCCAAACCTTGTCAAGGCCACATTCTCCACTACAGTCACAAAACATTTCTACAACTAGCCCGCCAGTCCATGCCTGCACACATAGACTAGATGCAGAAAAGCTGGCAACAGCGAAGTCTGAGTTTGCCAACGTGGAAAGGCTTGGCCTTGTACATTGGTCTTCAGCCCTTCATATGCCCTTAAATCTGGCGATGGTTGCTGCCCATATGGTGACTACCGACACCTTAATGAGGGCACCCCCTTGATTGTTACCTGATCCCATATATCCTAGATTTTTCAGCATGTTTAGCTGGAAAAGTAATTTTTCCCAAAATCGATCTAGTTAGAGGCTACCATCTGCTTCCTGTGTGCTCGGATGCCATTCACAAAACAGTTGTAAGAGCACCGTTTGGCCTTTTTGAGTTTCTGCGGATGCCATTTGGACTGAAAAATGCAGCACAGGCTTTCCAGCGGCTGATGGACTCTGTATTAAAAGACAAATTTTCTCTTTGTTTACTTGGAAGACTCATTCATGACATTTACTCGGACAGTGCATCCAAATCTGAACACGTAACTCACCTCCGCACAATTTTAGAGCGTTTAAGCCCACATGGGTTGATTATTAACCCTACTAAGTGCCAGCTTGGGTTGTCAACCATTGACATTAGGCAGAAAATGGTGTTGGGTAGACTGATGGGACTGAGGGCTGATAAATCCCCAGGGCCTGATGGTCTGCATCCCAGGGTACTTAAGCAGGTGGCTCTAGAAATCATGGATGCATTGGTAATCATTTTCCAATGTTCTGTAGATTCAGGATCAGTTCCTGAGAATTGGAGGGTAGCTAATGTTATCCCACTTTTTAAGAAAGGAGGGAGAGAGAAAAAAGGGAATTATAGACCAGTTAGTCAGGCATCAGTGGTGGGGAAGATGCTGGAGTCAATTATAAAAGATGAAGTAGCGGCACATTTGGATAGCAGTAACAGGATCAGTCCAAGTCAGCATGGATTTACGAAGGAGAAATCTTGCTTAACTAATCTTCCGGAATTTTTTGAGTATGTAACTATGAAAATGGGCAAGGGACAGCCAGTGGATTTAGTGTACCTGGACTTTCAGAAAGCCTTTGAGAAAGTCCTACATAGGAGATTAGTGGGCAAAATTAGAGCACAAGGTATTGGGGGTAGGGTACTGACATGGATAGAAAATTGGTTGGCTGACAGGAAACAAAGAGTAGGGATTAATTAACAGGTCCCTTTCAGAATGGTAGGCAGTGACTAATGGAGTACCACAAGGCTCAGTTCTGGGACCCCAGCTATTTACAATATACATTAATGATTTATATGAAGGGATTAAAAGTAACATTAGCAAATTTGCAGATGACACAAAGCTGGCTGGCAGTGTGAAATGTGAGGAGGATGTTATGAGAATGCAGGGTGACTTGGACAGGTTGGGTGAGTGGGCAAATGCATGGCAGATGCAGTTTAATGTGGATAAATGTGAGGTTATCCACTTTGGTCGCAAGAACAGAAAAGCAGATTACTATCTGAATGGTGTCAAGTTAGGAAAAGGGGAAGTACAACGAGATCTAGGTGTCCTTGTTCATGAGTCAATGAAAGCAAGCATGCAGGTACAGCAGACAATGAAGAAAGCTAATGGCATGTTGGCCTTCATAACAGCGGGAGTTGAGTATAGGAGCAAAGAGGTCGTTCTGCAGTTACACAGGGCCCTGGTGAGATCACACCTGGAGTATTGAGTGCAGTTTTGGTCTCCAAATTTGAGGAGGGACATTCCTGCTATTGCGGGAGTGCAGTGTAGGTTCACAAGGTTAATTCCTGGGATGGGGGGACTGTCATATGTTGAAAGATCAGAGCCACTGGGCTTGTATACACTGGAATTTAGAAGGATGAGAGGGAATCTGATTGAAACATATAAGGTTATTACTGGATTGGACACGCTAGAGGCAGGAAGCATGTTCCCACTGATGGGAGAGTCCAGAACCAGCCACAGTTTAAGAATAAGAGGTAGGCCATTTAGAACAGAGTTGAGGAAAAACTTTTTCACCCAGAGAGTTATGGATCTATGGAATGCTCTGCCTCAGAAGGCAGTGGAGGCCAATTCTCTGAATGCTTTCAAGAAAGAATTAGATAGAGCTCTTCGAGATAGCAGAGTCAAGGGATGTGGAGAGAAGGCAAGAACAGGGTACTGATTGTGGATGATCAACCATGATCACAGTGAATGGCAGTGCTGGCTTGAAGGGCCGAATGGCCTACTCCTGCACCTATTGTCTATTGACTTTCTCAGCCATCACATCTCGGCAGAAGGTTTGAAACCCCTCCCATCAAAAGTAGCTTCTATTATGGATTTCCCACAGCCCCAAACTACAAAAAAATTACAGGAGTTTTTAGGTATAGATTAGGTATAAATTGCTTTCAACAGTTCATAAGTGAGCTGCTGAACTCTGTATAGTGTACTTAAAGGCAATACCCTTCATCAAGTGCTTGACGAGACAGCAAATGTGACCAGCACATTTGATGATACCAAACAAGCTCCTTCAAGCGTGTACCTACTGGCATACCTGCTCCCCAATGCACCCTCGGCCATTAGTACTGACGTTTCAGACTATGCTGTGGGTACCGTGCATGAACAGCTAGTCGGAGGCGTGTGGCAGCCACTCACCTTCTTCAGCCACTGACTCCGTCCCCATCCCTGAAAGGAAGTACAGCACGCTTGTCCTTGAATTTCTTGGTACCTATCTGGCTGTCTAACATTTTTGTTTTCAGGAGAGGGTTGCCGTTTCACAGCGTTTGTTGGCTATAAACCCCTTGTGTACACAATGGCCAAAGTAACGGACTCTTGGTCTGCACGGCAGCAATGCCACCTGGCTTTCATATCCAAGTTCAAATCTGATATACAACATATCACGTGGAAAATAATGGTGTAGCTGATTGCTTCTCAAGGGCAGCTATTGAGGCTGTACACATAGGGCTTGACTTTGCCGGCACGGCAGCCAACCAAGATACTGACCCAGAGGTCCAGGTTTACCGAACAGTGGTCGCAGGCCTGCGGTTGGCTGACAGTAAGTTCGGGGAAGCTAGGGTTTCTCTCCTGTGAGATGTCCTGTATGTGCGGCATGGCCTTAGAAAGGATGTGTGTGATTGGGCAGTAGCTTGTGTGAGGTACCAGTGGGCAAAAATTAACGATCATGTTCAGGTGCCATTGGCACATTTTTGAGGTCCCTGAGCGATGGTTTGACCATGTTAATGTGGACCTTGTTGGTCCTCTTCCCTCCTCCCATGGTTACACACATCTTACCATGGCGGACTGTAGCATCAGGTGACCTGAGGTCATCCCTCTAGTATCAATGATGGCCACAGACATGACTCAGGCATTCATCGGATCCTGGGCTGCTTCGGTTTGGCACCCCATCTCATATTTGTTCTGAAGGCCCCAATTCATTTCAGACTTCTGGGTTGTGATGGCTCAGAATCTCCATTTTAGCCTACATCACACCACAGCTTATCACCCGCAGTCCAATGGCCAATGAGGGCAGTTTCACTGCTCCTTTGAGTCTGCTCTGAGGGCTTCCCTGACTAAAATAAGTGTTGACAAGATCGTCTCCCATGCGTCTCACTGGGGCTGAGAATAGAAACAAAAGAGGACCTGCAGTCATTCGTGGCAGAATTGGTGTACAGGCAGCCATTACAAGTGCTGCATGATTTTGTTTCTGATGCCACGACTGCTGGGTCGGCCTCTCAACAACGTTCTACACTGCTCAGTAAACTTAATTGCTTCTCACCTATCCCTACCTTCCATCATGATGTACAGCACTCTTGGGTTCCTGTTGACCTACATTCCACCTTGTTTGTTTTTGTCTGCCATGATACACACCAACATCCCATTAGGCCCCCTTACGATGGTCTGTTCCACATTTTGGAATGGGTAGAAAAGATGTTTAGCATAGATAAGAGCATTCAACCCAAACATATTTTGATAGATCACCTTTAAAGTGACTCACCAAGATTTGGAGTATTCCACTGCCATGCCCCAGACATTACAACATGACCATGGGCATGTCAACGTACCTCTGGATGAGCCAGAAGAAACTACAGTTCCTCTACCCATGGAACACAGGACCTGAGCCGAACAGCTCCTCTGAGCTCCATCAGGCTCACAATGCAGGTTTTAGTGAATTGTTGGGGACCTGTGGATGGTAATGTAATTGGAAGAAAATTACATAATCCACAACTATCAACATTGAGTTGGGGGTGTGCTTTAAGAGGCAGGTTTTGACGTAATGACATTAAAGAGTTGTTGCACATTTTTTGGAGGTCTTGGAGTTCAATAAAATGTGCTACGGGTTTCATTAAACTTAAAATATCTCACCTTGTTTTACTTGCACAAAACTACAGCGCAGAAAACTTGCCTGTTCCTATTTTGAATCTATCCTTTTTCTTCTGGACATTTCAATGCCCTCTGCCACATATATATTCCAATTCTATTTCCCACTTGACTCATATTCATTATTGATATACAATCCCTCTGCACTTCCATCTTAAATCAGGAATGTCTGAGGGACATCCACTTATTCCTGGAACACAGGATGAAACGTTTGGACTCTGCACATTCAGTTGGCTGAAATTATCTTCACTTTGACAAACTCTTTCAATTTCCTTCACTTGTTTCATTTGAAAAGTATAACAACAGGAATCTGCATGGGTCCAGGTTATGCTTAGCTTTTCAGTTCTACTTGTTTCCGTTCAACTCATTTCCAGAGTATCAATGACAGGCTTGGTGTTATTCCTTACACCTATACAGACCTCAAATTCATGTGGTTCATCTCTAAAGCTGCCCTTTTTTTTCTGATCTTCATCTCAAGAAACAGATTAGTCGCAGGCTCAGAGAATCCCACAGCAATCTTGACTATCCTACCTCCTGTCTCTGGCATCCTGCACGATAAAAACAAAGGCCCAATGAGCAGCAGTACCCCATTTGTCAGTGCACATTGCAGCCTTCCTGACCCAATATCAAACTTTCCAACTCCAGCTAACTAATTTTCACTATCCAGCACCTGAAGTTTATTTTTGAATTTCTGGTAAATCTCTTATCCTGTTTTCTTCAGGACTGGCCTCCTCTGCAGATAGCCATCCTTCTGTCATATTGATTCAGTTTTTCTCTCTACATTAACACCTACTGATCTACACGCCCACACTTTGATGTTTTCAAAGCATTATACTCAAATTGTCTTCAATAACATATTTTCAGTTGACACCAATGTTGGGGGTTCAGTGGACAGGGAGGAAGACTATCAAAGCTTGTAGTGGTATCTGGGTCAGCTGGAAAAATGGTAGATTGAGTTTAATCAGACCAATATGAGGTGTTTGCACCTTGGGAGGACAAACCAGGGTAGAACTTACATGGTGAGCAGTATGGCACTGGGAAGTGCAGTAGAATAGAGGGATCTGGGAATCCATAATCCATAATTCCTTGAATGTGGCATCACAGGTAGATAAAGTCATAAAGGAAGGTTTTGGCATATTGGCTTCATAGATCAAAGAATATAGTACAGGAATTGGGATGTTATGTTAAAGTTGTATAAGATGTTGGTGAGACCTAATTTGGAGTATTGTGTGAAGTTTTGGTCACCTACCTATAGGAAAGATGTCAACAAGATTGAAAGAGTGAAGAGAAAATGTACAAGAATGTTGCCAGGAATTGAGGAGCTGAGTTATGGGGAGAGGTTGAATAAGTTAGGACCTGATTCCCTGGAGCGTAGAAGAGTAATAGGAGGTTTGATAGAGGTATGCAGATAGGGTAAATGTATGCAGGCTTTTTCTACTGAGGTAGGATGAGACTAAAACTAGACATCATGGGTTAAGGGTAAAAGGTAAAATGTTTAAGGGGAACATGAGGAGGAATTTCTTCATTCAGAAGTTGATGAAGTGTGGAACAAGCTGCCAATGGAAATTATGGATGTAGGTTTGATTTCAACATTTAGGGGAAATTTGGATTGGTACTTGGATGGGTACAGAGGGTACAGAGGGCTACCATCCTAGTGCAGATTGATGGAACTAGGCATATTAATAGTTCTGCATGGACTAGATGGACTGAATGACCTGTTTCTGAACTGTAGTAGTCTATGACTCTATTTGGCCAGAGTATCTCTATAAATTATCTCTACCACAATGCTGGTTTCAAAATATCACTTGATAATCCCTTTATCCTGATGCAGAATCCTGATGAAGTCCAACCCTCTGCCTCCACAACTGTTGCTCAATCCATCAAAATCTTCTAGCTGCTTGTTTTTGCTTCTCCTTCTCTCCATTCTACCCCCATCTCTACCTTCTTTGTTACTTAAAACTAACTTGTTTTCACTCTTACACAATTCTGAAGAAGGTAACAACAAAGTCAAAGTTGAGTTTACTGTCATATGCACAAATACGTGTAACAGATCTGTCTGAAAACAATGAGTAAATGCCATTTCAAAGAAAGCAAGGAAGTATCTCTATTTTCTTAGACGTTGGTTCAGATTTGGCATGTCATCTAATACTTTGACTGGTCTTTACTGGTTGCATTATGACCTGATATGGAAATTCCAGTACCCAAAAATGAAAAAAATCTACAAAAAGTGGTGGATACAACCCAGTTCCTCCCAGGAATAGCTTTCCTCACCATTGAGCACATCTACAAAGAGCTTTGCCACAAGGAAGCAGCATCTGTCAGCAAGGACCCACGTTATGTCCATAACCATGTTCATAACCCACTCATGTTCTCTTGTTGGTGCTACCATCAGAAAGGAGACACACGAGCTTTAGGTCCCATACCTCCAGGTCAGGAACAGTTATTACCCTTCAACCGTCAGGCTCCTGAACCAGCATGGACATTTTCACTCACCACTACACTGAACTGCTCATTGAACATAACCTATAGACTCAACTTCAAGGATTCTGCAACTCATGTTCTAAGCATTAGTCATTAATTATTCTATGTTTCATTTTTGTATTTGCGCTCTTTGCCTTCTTTTGCACACCGGTTGTTTGTCAGTCTTTGTGTGTAGTTTTCATTCATTCCATTGTGAATGCCTGCAAAAAATGAATTTCAGTGTTATATTTGGTGATATAGATGTACTTTGAAATTTTGAAATTTTAACTTTGAAATGCACCCACCAGTGCAATGATAAACAGCAACAGCAACACTTAGTATCATAAGCACCATTCACAAGAAAAACATACATTAACCAAAAATTACACACAATTTTCACACAAGTAAAAATTTTAATTAGAACAAAATAAACGAAGTCTGTATTAGTGCAAAATGATCAAAGTGGTCATAATTTTGTTAAATTGTAATAATTACATTTGTGCCAGTTGGTTCAAGAACTGAATGGTTGAATAGAACTGTTCTTGAACTTTGTGGTGTGGGATTCAGACTTCTGTACCTTCTGCCTGATGTTAGCTCCAAGGAGATGGCATGGCCTGGATGGTGTGTGGCTCTTTGATGAAGAACATTGTCATGTTGAGGCAGCAATTCCTGTATACACTACTAATGGTGGAGGGGGATTTCCTGTGACATATTGAGCAGAGTCCACTACTTCCTGCAGCCTCTTACACTCCTGCCCATTCAAATTTCTGTAGCAGCCCGTAACGCAAACAGTCAGGATATCTTCAGCAGTATATCTGGAGAAGTTTGTTCGAAGTGTTTGGTAACAGGCTGAACTTCCTAAGGAAGTAAAGGGATAACACTCCTTCCTTATGAATGCATGGATATGCTGGGCCCAGGAGATACCACTTGAAATGTTAATGCTGATGAATTTAAAGCTGTTTACTCGCTCCGCTGCCAGTCCTCTAAGGTAGACTGGCTCATGTTTGCCTTCCTTCCTTCTTTACTTTTCAACAATCAGCTCTTCTGTTTTACTGATATTGAGCAAGACGTTGTGGTTTCATCCAGGTGCCCTATCTTACTCAGGCCAGCTGACTCTTCATCACCTGTGATTTGTCCGGCAACAGTGGTGTCAGTGGCAGGTTTGTATTGGCACTGAAACTGTGGTCAGCCATGCAGTGATGTGTGTACAGATGGAAGAGCAGGTGGCTAAGCACGCAGCCTTCAGGTGGCTGGGATGTTTATGATGAACACCACGCGGATCGTCGATAAACAGCCACCTGGCGTTTGAGCTCCTGTTGTCCAGATGGTCCACAGCCAAGGGAAGAGCCAGAGAAATTGCATCTGCTAATGACCAGTTGTGACAGTAGGCAAGGTGAAGCAAAGGTAATTTCTAAGGCAGGATTTACGCCATAACCAACCTCTAGAGGAGTTTCATTATGGTCGATCTAAATGTTACTGGAAGGCAGTCAGTGAGGCAAATCACCAGGCACTTCTTGAACACTGGCAAAAGAGATGAGAAGTTCACACTACAGAAGTGAGAAGTTGAAAATATCCATAAATCCAGGCATTATGTCTGAGAAAATGTTTAGTGCCCAGCCCGGTATCACGTCTGGACTAGCTGTCTCTTGTGAATCCATCCCCTTGATGGATGCCTCAACTTCAGCCTCAGATCTGAAATTAGAGTCATGCAGAAATGTGGAGTCTCATGTGGGTGTGTCATACATCTTCCTATCAAAGCACGTAAAAAGCAATGTGCTCATCCAGGTGTGCTGGATCTTTGCCATTTATGCTAACCAATCTCACCTTGTAGGGATGTTTATTGTGCAAGCCCTATCCATTATTCCAGATAAGTCTCCTACATTGCCATCTTGCCCTTGCAGAGATTGTACCCAGATAACCATCCCTAATTACCACACATCTAGCCCACAGCTGGTTATGATCTCCTATTTCATCAGGAGTTCTGATTATAGATTGCTAGAGCAATACAGCATGGACACAGACCCTTCAGACTAATGTATCCATCATGATCACATTGTGTGCCTAGATAGTCCCAGTTTTTGGTCCATATCCTCCAGGACCCTCTCCTCCAAGTACCCATCTAAGAGCTTCTTAAATGATACTACTGTTCCTGCCTCAACTACTTTCTCCAGCATCTCACTTCAGCCATTCACGTCCCTCTGCATGTAAAAGTTGCCCCTCAGGATCTTTATAATTCTTTCCTTCTCTCACACTAAACCTATTCCTCCCAGTACTGGACTCCCCTACCTTGGTGAAAGGACTGTTGCTCTTGAATTAATCTTTGCCTCACATTTTTAAACATTTCTATAAAGTTCTTTCTCATTCTCCTATGTTTCAAGGAATGAAGACCTAGCCTTCATTTCCTTCCGATATACTACCCTGTCCACCAAACCTTTTCTGTACTCTTTCCAGTTTAACCACATCTTCCTTAAAACAAGATGATCAAAACTGTACACAGTACTCCACGTGCAGCCTCACCGAGCAGTTATACAACTGCAACACAATGTCACAACGCCTAAACTCATTGCCCTGACTGATGAAGGCCAGCATTTTAAATGGCTTCTTCACCACCCTGTTTACCTAAGATAATACTTTCAACAAACTCTGTACTTGTACACCAAAGTTACTTGTTCCATTGCTTTCTCTAGTGTCTTGACATTTAAAGTTCAAAGTAAATTTTATTATCAAAGTACATATTTGTCACCATATACAATACCGTGATTCTTTTTCTTGTGGGCGTACTCAGCAAATCAATAGAATAGTAACTCTAGTAGAAACAATGAAAGATCACCTCACTAGGGCATTCAACCAGAGTACAGGAGACAACAAACTGTGCAAATGCAAATATAAATGAATAACAATAAATAATGGGAACATGAGATAAAGAATCCTTAAAAGTGAGAACGTATCAGTAATGGGGCAAGGGAACTTGAGTGAAGTTATCCCCTTTTATTCAAGAGTCTAAGGGTTGAGATCTAGTAACTGTCTTGAATTTGGTGGTGTGTCTCCTGAGTCTTTTGTACCTTCTTCCTGATGGCAGCATGGTATATGTCCTACTCTACTTTGGTTTTCCAAAATATGATGGGTGATTGATAGATAAGTCATGGCCTAAGGAAGAAAGAGTCAATTTTAGAAAACCTAGCACATTTATTTTTCAACATAGTCCCCTCCTACATTTACACACTTAGACCAGTGTTCGTGGAGCATACGGATCTTGGACCTCCAGAAAGCGTCCGTAGCAGGGGTGCTTATGCAGAAACTTTGAAGTTAATAACTCATCTCCTTCTACCTTAGGCTACGAACTTATCAATCACCCCTGATGAGTTATTAACTGATGAGTAATTAACATTAAACATTCTGCATAATCACTCAAAGAGTTGACCTGCCTGTGCATGTAACAGGAGCTGTATAACTCATCTCCTTCTACCTTAGGCCACGAACTTATCAATAACCCCTTGTATATCATCTGTATTGAAATCCATTTACCACTTCTTGGCCCACTTTTCTAATTGAACAAGAATTCCTGTAATCTACAATAACCTTCTTCACTAACCTTCTACAATAACCTTCTTCACATCTCCTAAATTTGTGTTATTTTGTGTCAAGCATTTTATATTCATAACCAAATCATTTCTATTCATAATAAATAACAAGAGCCCAAGCACTGAATCCTGTGACACACCGTTAGTCACTACACCGCTGTGACACACAGCTACTCACTACACCCCCGTGGCACACTGCTACTCACTACACCCCCGTGGCACACTGCTACTCACTACTCCCCTTTGACACACTGCTACTCACTACTCCCCTGTGACACACAGCTACTCACTACTCCCCTGTGACACACTGCTACTCACTACTCCCCTGTGACACACTGCTACTCACTACACCCCTGTGACACACTGCTAGTCACCAGACTCCATTCTGAGAAACAACTGTCAACTACTGCCTGGGTAATTTTGAATCTGCAGTTCTGGTTAGGGAAGACTCGGAATATTTTTGTAGTTGCACAGATAAAGGAGTCAAAAGGCCTTCAACCTGAAGCGTTAATGCTGTTTCTCATTTCATACATGCTAACTGACCTAACAAGTGTTTCTAGCATCTTCTGTTTTCATTATTTTGAGATACCAGATTTCATTATTTTGTTATTTTGAGATATTCTGTGTGGAATGAGCTTGCAGTAGAAGTGGTAGAGATAGGTTCGGTATTGTCATTTAAAGTAAAATTGGATAGGTATATGGACAGGAAAGGAATGGAGGGTCATGGGCTGAGTGCGGACCAGTGGGACTAGGTGAGAGTAAGTGTCGGCACAGCTTAGGAGGGCTGAGATGGCCTGTTTCCGTGCTGTAATTGTTATATGGTTATACAGCACAGTAACAGGCCCTTCCGGCCCAATGAGGCTGCACCACCCAGGTGCACCCATGTGACAAATGAACTTACTAACCCACACATCTTTGGAATGCGGGAGGAAACTGGAGCAAGGGAGGAAACTGGAGCAAGGGAGGAAACTGGAGCAAGGGAGGAAACCCATGCGGTCACAGGAAGAACATAAAACTCCTTCCAGACAGCAGACAGCTGTGGGAATTGAACCTGTGTCGCTGGCACTGGAATAGAATCACACTAACTGCTACGGTACCGTGCTACCTAATTCATAACTGACAACTAAACTTTCTGCAACTTATTACATATGTCTCCTTTAGGCAAACCTGTTTAATTCCTAAAATGACATATGCTAAGTTATTGCATTTGCTTTGTAAGGCAAATCACAGGTCCTTGAGAAATTGTTATTGAAAAATTAACCTGAACAAAGGGCAAAACATGTCTTCTTTTTCAAAGACAAGAAGTTCTGAAAAATATACTATAGATGACTAATTTATATTCAACAGAGGTAGGTCAATGCATCACAAAATGCTCTGAGCAGAATGGCTGATCATAATAGGAAGAGTGATGGTGTATCTTGTAGAGCTGTTGTCTCACAGATACAGTGACCCGGGTTTAATCCTGACCTCTGGTGCCATCAGTGTGGAGCTCATATGTTGCCCTTGTAACTGAGGGCGTTTCATCTGAGTTCTCCATTTCAGCTGCACCCTAAAGTCTTGTAGGTTGGTAGGTTAATTGGCCACCTTAGGTCACCTCCAGTGTAACTGAGCGATAGAATCTGCAGGGGATGGGGGGAGAGATGATGGGAACATGAGCCGACATTGATTTAATAGAATGAGGTGTATTTGCTGATGTGATTTGCATCACCTTTATGAATATTTCTGTTTACTCTGTATGCTTTATTCAAATGTGAAGAAATAGTACACTGTAAATGGCAAGGCCCTTATCAGTGCTGCTGTGCAAAGGGACCTTGGGAGCCAGGTTCATAACTCCCTGAAGTGGCTATGGAGGCCAATAGGGCTGTAAAGAATGCCTATGCCAAGTTTGCCATTATTAGTCAGGGAAACAAGTTCAAGTGTCAGGAAGTTAAGTTGCATATGTTAAAATTTTGGTTAGACCACATCAGGAGTATGGCATTCATTTCTGATCTCCCCAATATATGAAGTCTGTCAAGGTTTTGGACAGGATGTAGAAAAGGTTTCCCAGGATGCTGCTTGTATGGGAGGGCATGTGCTATGAGGAGAATTAGACAAACCTTGGTTTTCACAAGAGCTGTAGGGGCTGAGGGGAGATCTGAGAGAGGATTATAAGTGGTATAGATAGAGTAGTCAACCAGTACCTTTTTCCAAGGGTTGAACTGCCTAGTAGGAGCTACATGGGGCAAATTTTTTTTCCACACAGAGAATAGTGACTGCCCAGAATACACTGCCAGGCTTGGTGGTGGAGACAGATCAAGTGCTAGTTCAAGTTTGATTGTCATTCAACCATACATAAACACCCATGAATACAGCCAATTGAAATAACGTTTCAATTTGGAGCCAAGATGCAGAACACAGTACTGACAGTGTTCTGTCATATCCAGCACAAGGCGCATATACCACATATAAGATGTGGTAAAACACAGTCACATAAAAAATATAGTCCGACTCCCTGAATCCATGAATGTTGCAGCAATCTGCAGTTTAACACGATCCATCTTGTCTGGTGTTGAGTGAACACTGGACAGAAGCACCGACTCCAGCATGGAATCTGCACCACACCGCCTCCAGTACTCTTGTGGAGTGCACCAACCCCTTTGCATCCTTCTTGGGTGGCTGCAAATAGGTGACACCATCGTCTGGGGCCTAGTCCTCTCCACGAGTGAGGCCATGCAACTTGTCAGCCATTGGCCAATAAAATACTGAGTTGGGCTCATAGAATTCTGCATTACCAACATCCAACAGGGTCATGCAATCACAAGCAAAGTGACTAAGATGATCACTCACTGTTAGACTGCACATCATATTCATTGACATGAAAGAGACATTCAAGAGTTTCTTAGATTTTCTATGTTTCTAGTTATATGTTTTCAAAGTTCAAAGTACACTTATTATCATATATATCACCATAAAGAACAATGAGATTTATTTTCTTATGGGCTCACTCAGTAAATCTATAGAATAATGACTATAACAGAATCAATGAAAGACCACACTAACTTGGAATCAGAATCAGGTTTATTATCACCTGCATATGACGTGAACTTTGTTAACTTAGCAGCAGTAGTTCAATACAATACACAATCTAGCAGAGAGAGAAAAAAGTAATAATAAATAAACAAGTAAATCAATTACATATGCTGAATTGATTTTAAAACTGTGCAAAAACAGAATACTGTATATTAAAAAACATCCAAAGCTTCAATATGCAATTAAGAATTGGATGGCAGAGGGGAAGAAGCTGTTCCTGAATCGTTGAGTGTGTGCCTTCAGGTTTCTGTATCTCTTAGCTCTTACTTAACAGTGAGAAAAGGGAAGAGGTCCTTAATAATGGACGCTGCCTTTCTGAGACACCGCTCCCTAAAGATGTTCTGGGCCCAAGATGGAGCTGACTATATTTACAACCTTCTGCAACTTCTTTCAGTCCTGTGCAGTCACCCCTCCATACCAGAGAGTGATGCAGCTTGTCAGAATGCTCACCTTGGTACAACTATAGAGGTTTTTGAGTGTATTTGTTGACATGTCAAATTTCATCAAATTCCTAATAAATTATAGCCGCTGTTTTGCTTTCTTTATAACTGCATCAATATGTTGGGACCAGGTTAAATCCTCAGAGATCCTGACATCAAGGAACTTGAAGCTGCTCACTCTTTCCACTTCTGATCCCTCTAAGAGAATCGTCTTCGTCTTACCCTTCCTGAAGTCCATAATCAGCTCTTTTGTCTCACTGACGTTGAGTGCCAAGTTGTTGCTGCGGCACCATTCCACTTGATGACATATCTCACTCCTGTACACCATCACCTGGGATTCTACAAACAATGGTTGTACCAATGTGCAAAGGACAACAAACTGCGCAAATAGAAAAAAAGGAAATAACAATAATAAATAAATAAATAAATAATCAATAGATATTGAGAACATGAGATGAAGAGTCCTTGAAAGTGAGTCCTTATGTTGTGAGAACATTCCAATAATAGGGTTAATGAGGTTGAGTGAAGTTATCCCCTTTGGTTTAAGAGCATGATGATTGAGGGTTAGTAACTATTTCTGAACCAGGTGGTGTGAGTTCTGAGGCTCCTGTAACTTCTTCCTGATGGCAGCAGCAAGAAGAGAGCACGTCCTGGGTGGCACGGGTTCCTGATGATGGATCTGCTTTCCTGCTGGCAGCATTTCATGAAGATATGCTTGTGGTGGGGAGGGCTTTATCTGTGATGGATTGGGCTGTACCCACTACTTTTTATAGGATTTTCTGTTCAAGGGCATTGGTGTTTCCATTCTTAGCTACCATGCAGCCAATTAATATACCCTTCACTATGCATCTGTAGAAGTTTGTTAAAGTTTTAGATGTCATGCCAAATCTTTGCTTAGGATGAAGTAGAAGTGCTGCCGTGCTTTCTTCGTAATTGCACTTACGTGCAAGGTCCAGGACAGGTCCTCCAAAAAAAACACCGAAGAATTTAAATTTGCTGACCCTCTTCACCTCTGATGAAGACTGGTTCATGGACCTCTGTTTTCCTTCTCCTGAAGTCAATAATCAGCTCCTTGGTTTTGCTGACATTGAGTAAGAGCTTGTTGTTTTGGTGCTGGATTTTCACTCTCCCTCCTATATGCTTCTTTCTCACCTCTTTGATTCGGCCAAAGGCAGTGGTTTTGTCAGAAAACTTGAATATGGCATTGGAGTTGTGCTTAGCCACACCCCTATAAGTGTAAAACAAGTAGAAGCAGGGGCTAAGCACACAGCCTTGTTGCACATGCAGTGTTGCCTAACTCACGGAAACAAAGAGGTCAGTACACTTGTGTAGTATGACAAAGTCTACAAAAACAGAAGGGTTCAGGGTTCATAATATAGCCTCATCTGCAGTAGAGAAATCAGTTGAAGAATGGAGATATACTTTACGAAACACTCCATTCCATTCTATGGGGATCACCAATCTGAGCAAGGCAGCAGCAGCCAGACCAATAGTACTGTGGTTGGCTCTGACACTTGGAAGGGTAGGGTAAAGTCATGCGGATCAATAGTCATAGGAGAATCAATAGCTAGGGGGACAGATAGGAGACTCTGTGGCAGCAAAAGAGACTTCCAGGATGTCTCTGAGCAGTTACAGAATATTCTTGAGGGAGAGCGTGAGCAGCGGGAGATTATGGTATATGTTGGTACCAATGACATAGGCACAAGAGGGGTAGAGGTCCTGCACAGTAAGTTTCGGGAGATAGGAAGGAGGCTAAAGAGAAGGACCTCCCAGGTGGTAGTCTCCAGATTACTCCTGGTGCCAGGAGCTAGAGAAGGTTAGAACAGGAAGATATTGCAGGTGAATGAGTGGCTGAGGAGATGGTGCAGGGGGCAGGGTTTCAAGTTCTTGGATCATTGGAACCTTTTCTGGGGAAGGGGGTGACTTGTACAATTGGGACAGGTTGCACCTGAACTGGAGAGGAACCAGTGTATGACAGGTATGTTTGCTAATGCTGTCGGGGAGGGTTTACACTAGATTTGCAGAGGGGTGGAAACTAAAGTGGAGACAGAGGATGGGGTGGTTGGCACACACTTGTAGGGAGTGTGTGAGGAAGGATAAGTAGCTGACAGAGCAAAGAAGATCTAAGCCTGATGGTTTAAGATGTGTCTATTTTAATGCAAGGAACATCATAAACAAGGTGGATGAACTTAGATCATAGATCAATACGTGGAACTACGACATTGTGGCCATTAAAAAGACTTGGATGTCTCAGGAGCAGGAATGGCTGCTGAGTGTGTCAGGCTTTAGATTTTTCAAAAAGTACAGGGAGGGAGGCAGAAGATCTGGGGAGTGGCATTGCAAATCAGGGATAGTATCATGGCTGCAGAAAAGGTGGAAGTCAAGGAGGGATTGTCTACTGAGTCATTGGGGGTGGAAGTCAGAAACAGAATGGGGGAAATAAATCTCCAGGGTGTTTTTTATAGACCCCCCCCCCCAACAGTAACAAAGACATCAGGGAGCAAATAGGGAGGAAGATTCTGGAACGGGGCAATAATAATAGGGTTGTTGTGATGGGTGATTTTAACTTTCCTAATATTGACTGGCAACTTCTTAGAGCAAGGGCTTAGATTGGGTAGAATTTGTTAGGTGTGCATTCAGGAAGATTTCCTGATGCAATATGTGGATAAGCCAACTAGATATGGTATTGGGAAATGAAGCTGGTCAGGTGTCAGATCTCTCAGTGGGAGAGCATTTTGGGGATGGTGATCACAGCTCTACTTCCTTTACCATGGTGCTGGAGAGGGACAGGAGCAGACAATTTGGGAAAAAAAAATAATTGGGGTAGAGGGAAATATAATGCTATTAGGCAGGAACTTGGGAATGTAAATTGGGAGCAGATGTTCTCAGGCAAATGCATGGCAGAAATGTGGCAAATGCTCAGAAAACATTTGCATGATGTTCTGCATAGGTATGCTCCATTGAGGCACAGGAAGGATGGTAAGGGAAAATAGCCATGGTGTACAAAGGATGTAAAAAAATCTAGTTAAGAAGAAAAGAAAAGCTTACGAAAATTTCAGGAAACTAGGTACTGTTAGAGCTCTAGAAAATTAAAGAATGCCAAGAAGGAGCTCAAGAATGAAATTAGGAGAGCTAGAAGGGGCCATGAGAAGGCCTTGCCAAGTAGGATTAAGGAAAACCCGAGGCATTCTATAAGTATGTGAAGAGCGAGAGCAAGAGAACGAGTCGTGTGGAGAATAGGACCAATCAGTTGTGAAAATAGCAACATGTGCATGGAGCCATGAGGGGCAGAATTTATGAGTATTTGGAGAGACATAATCTGATTAGGGATTGCCAGCACAGCTTTGTCAAGGGCAGGTCATGCCTCAGGAGCCTGAGTAAGTTCTTTGAGGAAGTAATAAAACACATTGATGAAGGTAGAGCAGTGGATGTATTGTATATGAATTTTAGTAAGGCATTTGATAAGGTTCCCCATGCAAGGGTCATTCAGAAAGTTAGGAGGCATGGGATCCAAGGGGACTTTGCTTTGTAGATCCAGAATTAGCTTGCCCACAGAAGGCAAAGGGTAGTTGTAAATGGTTCATATTCTGATAGAAGGACAGTGACTAGTGGTGTTCTGCAGGGATTTGTTCTGAGTCCCCTCCTCTTTGTGATTTTTATAAATGACCTGAAATACGAAGTAGGATGGGGGGGTTAGTATGTTTACTGATAACACAAAGCTTGGGAGTGTTGTGGATAGTCTGGAGGGTTGGCAGAGGTTACAGCATGACATCAATAGGATGCAGAACTGGGCTGAGAAGTGGCAGATGAAGTTCAACCCAGAAAAGCGTTAAGAGGTTAATTTTGGTAGGTCAAATTTGAAGACAAAATAAAATATTAATGGCATGACACTTGGCAGTGTGGAGGGTCAATGAGATCTTGGGGTCCATGTCCATAGGACACTCAAAGCTGGTGTGCAGGTTGACTCTGTGGTTAAGAGGGTGTATGGTGTGTTGGCTTTCATTAACCATGGGATTGAGTTCAAGAACTGTGAAGTAAAGTTAAAGCTATATAAGACCTCAGTTAGACCCCACATGGAGTACTGTGTTCAGCTCTGGTCACCTCACAACAGGAAGTTTGTGGATACAATCGGGAGAGTGCAGAGGAGATTTACAAGGATTTTGCCTGGATTGGAGAGCATGCCTTATGAGAATAGGTTGAGTGAATTTGGCCTTTTCTTCTTGGAGTGACGGAAGATGAGGGGTGACCTGATAGAGGTGTATAAGATAATGAGAGGCATTGATTGTGTGGATAGTCAGAGGCTTTTTCCCGGGGCTGAAACGGCTAACACAAGGGGGCATAGTTTTAAGGTGCTTGGAAATAGGTACTGAGGGGATGTCAGGGATAAGTTTTGCACACCGAGAGTGGTGGGTGTGTGGAATGCACTGCCAGCGACGGTGCTAGAGGCTGATACAAAAGGGTCTTTTAAGAGCCTCATAGGTAGGTACATGGAGCTTAGAAAAATAGAGGGTTGTGTGTTAGGGAAATTTTAGGCAGTGTCTAGAGTAGGTTACATGGTCGGCACAACATTGTGGGCCGAAGGGCCTGTAATGTGCTGTAGATTTCTATGTTCTATGTTCTTCTATGTTTTATCATAGAGGAGGAGAGCACAGAAACTGTCAAAGTCACAGTGATCTTCACAAGCACCCATTGGCACTAATCCTACTTAAACCTATTTTATTCTCTCAACATTTTGCTTGATTTACTCCCACTCTGAATTCTACCACTCACTGACAATAGGGGTCATTTGCAGTGGTGATTTTACACACCGATTTGCACAATTTTTTGGGAAGTGGGAGGAAAGGAGCGCACACGAGGGCTGGGGGGAACCTACATGGTCACAAGAAGAACATGCAGACTTCAAGTCAACAGCACCAGTTGTCATGATTGAGCCCGATGTGCTGAATCTGTGAGGGAGGAGTTCAGTCAGCTGTACCGCTGTGCTACCCTGTGCCAACCTTGCGCATCTAGTTGCCTAACTTCCTCAATTTAGACTTTTACACTGTTTCAATAAACACAATAGGGGAAGAATATCTAATTTTTTGAGTAAGTATGTGCCAATCTTTAAAACATAATAAGGAATTCATCAAGCTGACAGGACGGTGACAGTAACTCAAATAAACCACATGTTACAACGGTGGTGTGCAGAACAGCATCTCTGAATGCACAACACATCAAACCTTGAAGTGGATGGGCTACAGCAGAGAACCACAAACATGGCCACTTTAATAGGCACAGGAGACACCCAATAGAGTGGCCACTGACTGTAGATCTCCAGACAGATTAGATGAGATCAATATGCCTTACTAACCTCTCTATGTTATGACTATTTATTTATTCTCTCTTGGTCTCCAACCTGCTACAGGTCTGCCTGCTTTAGGTTAAATTTATACTTTTCTCTAGTTGCTCTGCTGTCTTTCCAAATCATACTCCAAACTTATCTTTTCCATAATACCAACCAGCTGCTCTCTGCTTCATTTGCACTAAACAGTTAACTACCCACCTTTGCTTTCTATGTCCCAAGATTACTCATATAATGAGCATTTTTCTCTTCATTGATACCAGTCCCTTTTCATTAAAATCTCTCATTATTAACCCTATCCTTGAAAATCAAACATCATGCTTCTACCCCATCTCCTTTTCCTCTCTAAAATTCACAAACATTTTGACACTTAAGTTTATCAAAGAAATTGTTATGTTAGTAGTTCGGCCTATATGTGAAGAATGACCACCAACATAGTTTAGTCGAAACCATGTCTTCTAATCAGAAACATTTAAGGATAGGCATTAAGTGCTGGAATTACTGTGACACCTACACATGAGAACTCTTAAAAGGAGCTGCTTTTTAAAAACTCAGAACAGATATCTTTGTTATCCTCAATAAAACAACAGATTTGATGCATGTGTTTAATGAAGCTACTAGGCCTGCCTGTACTGATGATTCCATGGAAGTTACTGGGGCATTCACAATGTTGAGGATTATGTTCTCATTTGATGCCAAAATATGCTCAACTGTGAAAAAATATTTGGAAGGTTACTTGGAGAGTGAGTCAATATAGTCTCCCAGGTCCAACATTGCTGAGGAAAACTGAGGATAAGGTTTCGCATTAACAGGATTAAAGCTGTACCACACACATTTTTGGTATAAATGTGTACTGAGAAATTCATCCTTCATCAGTTACACAAAGATTGTTATATAGAACTGCCATGTTCCAAGTATGTGATGTTAGTCACCCTTTCCCATGACTTTCATGTGATGGATCCAATGATATTGACTGATATTCTCCAAAGAAAAATCCACTGACTTCAATGGAATGACTTCTAGAGGCAGACCAGAAATTGTTGCATCGCTATATGTATGCAGCATATGGAGATGAATTGCTGGGTGTTCCACTTTTCCTCATGAGGCATTTCTGGATCTTCTGTTAGGCTTTAAGCCTTATGGTTTGCAAACACCATTGACCCAATTTATCCTCTGTTCCACAGAAGATATGCTTTATATTTTCAATAATTTCACAGGGTAAACACTTTGCAGATCACCTGTAATAGATCAAAAGCAACTACACTGCAGGCTATCGTGAAGATTTGGAATGGGGAATGAACGTTTTTATCAGCTTCTAAAAGGCACTTGTGCTCTGCCTACATAACTAAGCTAGCCATACTTTTAGGAAAGGAGTCATCAGGTGGGAGCTGAAACCATTTTGGAACTTTGTGGAGGCAGACCTCATCCTGGTTTGCTGAAGGACATTAACAAAGGAGAACATACATCATCAATCCTTCATTCAACTTTATCATTCACCCGGTGGCTCCTATTACTCTGCTGCTTTTACTCTTCTGACTAGAAAGCCAGTTTCTAACAGATGCATTATGAATCTTTCTCTCTTGCAAAATACTCCTTAGATGAGGAGAACATAGCATCTTTCCTATTATACCAGAGTCCTCCTACAATGCTGATTTTAGAATTACCCCAGTTATGAGGGAAAATTCAATCAATTGCGAGTTTGAAAAGGGACTCACAATAAGTAATTGAAGCAGAGTAAGTGAAGTTTACAAGAGTCAAGTGCCATGTTCCAAGTGTGTGATCTTAGTCACATTTTCCCCTGATGTTTATGCAATGGATCCAATGATATTGACTGTCTTTCAAATGACAAAAATGAAAACTAACTCTGATGTTGTAGGTACAAGCTTAAGTGGGAATCGGATACATAATGAATTTGGAATTGTATTTTTAAAAGGGATCTTTCAAATCGCATTAAATATTTTTGACCAAAAGATAAAAGGTGAAGCATACTCCTTTAATTTCCATCCTGCTGAAGGGTTTCGGCCCGAAACGTTGACTATACCTTTTTCCCATAGAGGCGGCCTGGCCTTCTGAGTTCCTCCAGCATTTTGTGTGTGTTGCTCAGATTTCCAGCATCTGCAGCTTTTCTCTTGTCTGTCCTTTAATTTTAACATTATGTCATATAATTGTTAATCCCTACCTGAATAAAGATAATGGACTAGTGAACTTGTAAGTTTTTTATTGCTGGTCTGGATTCTTGCTGAACAGGAGATGGGATTGAGTGAGAAGCTCTTTTCTTGCATTTTGTAATTAATATTTGTATGTGAACACAACATTAAGGAAGCTGTCACATTGGATCACTTACTTTTGAACTGCCCTCTTGTTAAGCAAATTGCTATGCCACCAGGGATAGTTTGGAGAGCTGACATAAGAATTGAATGAATAATTTCCAAACAGAATAGCATTATAATAACTGCATTTCCTATACTATGATGACTAATGAATTCACAAGATTATATAGTGCACATTATGGTTTGATATAGAAATAGAGAAAAATGTGTATATTTTACACTCAATAGCAGTGATCAGAAGCATATTCATAAATTCATGCTTCCTGAAAATATCGTTCAGTAAGATAAGAAAAAGAGAAAAGTTGACAGTGAATGTCAGGTTTTTCAAGCTAAGTACCAACTGGAGTACCTCTTACAAAATCTTATTACATCCTTTGTCTCATTTGTCAAGAAGCTGCTGCTGTGTGGAAAGGACATGATCTCAAGAGACATCATAACTTACAATAGGAAAAGCATCACTATCTGAAAAGGAGGTTCCAAGTTGACAACAAAAGGGTTTTCAAAAGCTTTCATTCCAGAAAATTGCTCTTTCAAGAATCAGTAAAATGGCAGCACTTTAACAGATATTGACAAATACACCTCACCACATGATGTAAGGTACAGAGACCAAAGATGTCCTGGGCATAGTACTCAATTGTGCTACCTATGGTAGCTAATCCATTTGTGCACCTCGACATCTACTCCAACCAGCTCCACTTGAGGGAGAACGTAATTTATGGCTCCAACCTCTGACTTTTGTACCATGGTTCCTAATGATGGAACAGAGTAGAATCAGACTGTGCTGTAATTTTTCTTTGTAAATTCAAATACAGGAAAATGGTTATACCTCAACTTCTTTTTTTGCAGACATACAAAGAATGACTATGAGCCGAGAGTAGTGGGTGGTATACTTTCTTCATTCTCCACATGGTATGTAGTCCCTTCTCGATGGAACTTTTCCTGTAGATTACTTGTAACTGATTTTCGGCTGATTGTACCTTCCTTACAGAGAGAAGAGTCACAAAAGCAAATTTAGCCGGTACAGTGAACTTTCAATACTCATCTATTCAATTTTTCAGATACTTTGGCTTAACATCTGGCTCATCTGGTTCTAATCCCACACTCCTTTAAAACTCTTTTCACATGCTCCTTTCAAACGCGTCAGGACGCCTTCACCACATTTCCTTTAAACATGCCGAAGTCCCATTTCCTTTTAAGTCACTCAATTCATTAGATATTATTATATTAGTGTGTAACAACTTCTAAAGCAAAAAAACAAATTAAAAGTGATGGGGTATTAAGTTAATAATGATAAGTTAGAGTGGCTAACTTATCAGAGTTAGCTGGAAGGCACCATTCAAATGTTGATTTATTGCCACCATCATCCACAGTCATGGAGAATTCCTTCTCTGCTCTGTGGCAGCAGCAAGTGACGGATTTTAGTGAGGATTTCCACACAGGAGTAGGAACAGTTCATTGCATCCACACTCTGACTGAGGAAGGAACAATAATCCCTGAACACCCATGACGTACATAGTCTCTTGCCTGAGCTCCTCCTCTCTTGTTTCCCAGAAGGCTGTACCACTTTGCAAGCCTTCCTCGTATTTACTCAGTCTTGCCTTACTGCAAGGGAGAAGCCAACTGACACATCCATGGCTGAGAGCACCTGCTTTGTGCGGAAGCTTTAAAATGAGAATAAAATAATTCAGCCTCTGCAGGTTGAGACTTGGAAAAGCTAGAAAGTGCTTCACACTTTGCTGAAATCACTGTAAAAATCAGAAAGGAAACAGACAGAAACAATCTGTAAGTTGTGGATGACCACTTTAGGTAGCTCTGCAGGGTAAATTAAAGAGAAGGCAGAAAGGAGAAGGCAGCCTACATGATAATTGTTTATGATGACAGTTCCATTGTAATCAATGAAACAGACCTGGGGTCTACTTACTCTGAAAGAAAACAGATAATTTAACACCATATTTCGGTATGTTTGTTGAACCACTTTTCACAGTAAAATGTTATGTATTTGATGCCATTTGAGAATGCCGAACATGTTCAGTAGCATTAACTGAAGTACAAAAGAGGTGACATTATACCAAGTTTCCTTGGAATTCCTCTCATTTACTAACACCTCATTGCAGCCCCAGCAAACATTTTAGAGGCACGGGTCCTGTGAAGCCCAAGCCATGTACCACAGTCAATCAACACCAATTCCAGCCAGATTCCAATTCAACTCAGCTTCTCAGCCAATTAAGCTACCAATTCCCACACCCTTCTGGCTTGATGTATAGGGACTGGCTAATGTGCTCCATAAGAACTAAAGAAATTCCATAGTGAAAACATACTACCTTGATCTTTGTGTAAATAATACATAAAGAATTGTTCACCTGAACAGATATTATGCTGCAAATGGCTGCTCCTTGTAGTAATCAGAATTTACTTTAAAGCCTTTCCTTGTCAAATTTAGCATATATAATGGTATTTTACTTATAATGCGCAAATTTATTGCTTACGAAAATAGGTCAAGAATTTCAAAGTGTAGAATAGGAGATTTTAGCATTTTCATTTTGTTAATGGAAACATTTTAAGTGTTAACTTAAATATTAAGTTATTTAAGTTTTCCTTTTTGGACCTCAGAGTTATGTTTTTGAAGAACATTAATCATGAGCCAGAATATCTTTTCTCATGCAGCAAAAAGACATTACGCTGATTGTGAAATTTCACTACTGTGTTGTTAGTCATTTTGTGCCTTCGCTGCCAGTAGCAATTTATTTTTAGTAATTCTGTTTCAAATTCTTACTTGTACAGCGGCATACTTCGTAATTTTAAATAAGTGGATCTTGATATGAAACATACATGAACTATTGTTTATAATTAAAATGTTTTACCTGGTAGTGTTAGAAGGGATTGAGTAGTGTACTTCTGCACTTCTTCCCTGCCACAGAGCATTGTAATAGCCTTGATCATGTACTGAGCACACCAGCCGATGAAAAAGAGAAAATCAGCTGAACTTTTCATAAAAAATTAATTCTCGACTGTACACCTTAGTGATTCAACAGACAAATCTAACAGGAATTGTTTGGCAATTGTATACAAGTGAGAAAGATAGTCACAAATGGTGTCTGTTATAGATCAGATTTCTGTTTATTTAAACAGCCTTAGTAGTTATCCCTTAGTCTAAGTGAAGCACATTTTAATTTGTCATTTACTAGCTAGAGAAGTAGTAGCGAAATTATGCAGTATTAAACTTGAAAAATACATTCAGGAACATTATTCAATGTGCAATTCTGTCACTTCTCAGAAAAAAGGATCCTTCTTAAATAAATATTTAATTATTTAATGTTAATTACAACTCCAGTAGATCAGCTTTCTGGAATTATTGAGCCCAGCAGTATGATGGTGATTACTCAATGAACATTGTAGAAATTATAAAGATTACTAAATTATCTAGGCTAAATGACTGCATCTTCAATAATATTGATTTCTGTCACAAACATGATTAGGGCTCAGTAATTCCTCCAAATCAATATTCTTTGATGTAAATACTGTACATACTCATCGCTCAAGCAAAAATCCACTTTTGTTTTTAAAAGAAGTATAGTTTTTGCAAATGCAGGTGTAACAAAAATATTATTAGAACATTTAAAAGCCAAGGATTGTTTTCATTCCAAAGGCATCACAAACAAATAAATTGATGAGGCGTTAATTTTTATCTTTTGTTCTTCCAGCTCTGAGCTTTGGGCATGGATAAAACTTTGGTACTTTAAATCTTTCTCACTAAAATTACACCCCCACCAATCCTCACCCATACAAGTTTCTGCCCAATCTACTTGACTAATATCAAGTCATAGGTTTCACCCCAAATTATCTCTACTTTCCCTAATACGGAATCACTGGAAAATAAATATTATCTCGATGTGTTTTGATTAACTCAATGCCCTTGTAATATGTTTGGTGAGGATAGCGATTCCCAAGACACAAAACTTCTATTACTTTGTTGAATTATTGTTTACAATTAACAAATTATTTATATCTGCTTTGATACAAAATATATTCTAACACTTCTAAAATGAGAATCAGAATCAGGTTTAATATCACTAGCATACATTGTGAAATTTACTGTTATGTGGCAGCAGTACATTGCAACACATGACAATAAAACTATAAACTACAATAAGAAGTATATAGATTTATAAATAAATAAATAATGTGGACAGAGAGGTAAAAAATGAGGTAGTGTTCCTGGGTTTATTGTCCATTTAGAAATCTGATAGAAGAGGAGAAGAAGCTACTCCTGAAACACTGAATGCGTGCTTTCCAGTTCCTATACCTCCTCTTTGATGGTATCAATGAGAAGAGGGCATGTCTTGGGTGATGGGGGTTCTTAATGATGGATGTTGCCTTTTTGAAGATGTCCTGGTTGCTGGGGAGGCTAGTACCCATGAAAGAGTTGGCTGAGTTTACAACTTTCTCCAGCTTTTTCCAATCTTGTGCAATGGTCCCTCAATACCAGACAGTGATAAAACCAGCTAAAATGCTCTTCACGGTACATTGTAAAAATTTGCAAGTGTCTATGGTGACATGGCAATTCTCCTCAAACTCCTAATGAAATTCAGCTGTTGCCATTCCATCTTTGTAATGGTATTGATATATAGGGCTTGGGATAGATTGTCAGAGATGTTGACACCCTGGAACTTGAAATTACTCATTCTTTCCACTTCTGTTCCCTCTGTAACGACTGGTGTGTGTTTATTTGTCTTACACTTTATGAAGTCCACTATCAATTCCTTAGTCTAACTGATGTTGAGTACAAGATTGTTGCTGGAAGAACACTCAAACAACTGATCTATGTCACTCCTGTATGCCTCCCTATCACCATCTGAAGTTGAATGGGTCAAAGGCTGTCAAAACATGCAGGTACAATACAACTCTGATATTCATCTTCTCCGGATAGCCACAAAATACAGAAAAACCATGGAAGTTATGTGAAGAAAATATATCAACTTCCCTCCCAACCAGCATGAAAAAGAAAAAGAAACAACCCCCACCCCCTCCCTGTCAGAAAAAAACAGTGTCAATGGCATCAAATCCCCAACCCTCTCACTCACTAAAAAGAATAGTGACAATAGCATCAAAACTCCAATCCCCTCTCTCATAAACAACAAACTAACAGATCACCCACACAGAAAAACATCAACAAGAACATCATACCTAACCCATCCCTCTCACAAAAATTAACATATCGTCCACCTGCCAACTGGTCACAAGAGAGAAAACAACAAAAAAACAGAAGGAGACCAATATAAAGTGTGGTGTGGCCTCCTTAGGTCGTTTGTTGACCATTGGTACTGCTCCTCTGGTAGTCACATGGAGTGGCTTGTCCAGGGCGCTGGCCAGGGCAGAGATGATATGGAGATCCATCTGTTGCCCATGCAGTGGGACTCCCCTCTCCATGCTGACGACGGGTCCAAAGGAACGATGAAAGTCAATACAGTTTGGTGCCAGCAGCCTCGCAGGAGTTGCCGTCTTTGAACACTCCCACCAGCTGGGCGGCACAGGTTTTAAGAGCCCTACCAAATAAAGCATCAGGGCCCGATTCCTTGTGAGGGTTCACCTTCTTAAAAGATAGGTAGATAGAAGGATACTTTATTGATCCCAAAGGAAATTACAGTGTTACAGTAGCATTACAAGTGCACAGATATAGAACTATTAGAAGAGAAGTGAGAAAAAATAAAAAAAATAAGTTACCTTTAAAATAAGATGTACAAGGATTACAAGTCAAAGGTTACAAGATTTCCAATATTTCTAAGATCACACCGATAAGATAGAATTACCAAGAATTATACAGTAATGGGTGCACATAAACATTATAGAGGCTAATGGCTGAGGGTAAGAATGACTTCATATAGCGCTCTTTGGAGCAACGCAGTTCCCTTAGTCTATTACTAAAAGTTCTCCACTGTTCAGCCAAGGTGTCATGCAGAAAGTGAGAAATATTGTCCAGAATTGCCAGGATTTTCCGGAGGGTTCTTTGTTCTACCACAGCCTACAATATGTCCAGTTTGACTACCATAACAGAGCCAGCCTTTCTAATCAGTTTATTGAGGCAGTTCTCATCACCCCTGTTGATGCCATTGCCCCAGCACACCACCACATAGATGATTGTACTGGCAACAACAGACTGGTAGAACAAGTGAAGGAGAGGCCTGCGTATCCCAAAGGAGCTCCAGAAGTAGAGGGAACTCTGGCCTTTCTTGTACACAGCCTCTGTGCTGGTGCTCCACTCAAGTCTGTTGTCTAGGTGAACCGCAGGTACTTGTAGGCCCTCACCACATCCATGTCCTCCCCATCAATACTAACATGGAACAGTGCAGGCTTGGTCTTCCTAAAGTTCATCACCATCTCCTTTGTCTTACTGATGTTGAGCTGTAGATGATTCAGCCTGCACCATTTGATAAAGTCCTCCACCAGGGCCCTGTATCCATCCTCCTGCTCTCCCTTTATACACCCAATTATTGCAGAGTCATCAGAGAATTTCTGAAGATGGTATGACTCAATGTTGTATCTAAAGCCTGAGGTATAAAGGGTAAACAGAAATAGAAGCAATACAGTCCACGGTGAGGCCCCAGTGCTACTTATAGCCATGTGTGACACACAGCTCTGAAGCCATACAAACTGTGGTCTGCCAGTCAGTTTATCGAGGGTACAATGTGTGGTGAACCACATATACCTGTCTGGACACGCCGCCCCCTGCTGACTGCTCCTGTGGCTCCTCCCACGGACCCCTGTATAAAGGCGATTGGAGACACAGCCCCAGCCTCAGTCTCCAGGATGTAGTGTGGTGGTCATTTGCTGCTTGTTCTTTCTTCCAGCCAATAAAAGCCTATATCTCGCCTCAACTCTCTGAGAGTTATTGATGGTGCATCATAACGGAAGTGCCAACCTGCATTGAACAGAGCTCTTCCCCCATCAATGAGGGCTGAATGGCATTGAAGGCACTTGAGAAATCAAGAAACATGATCCTCACAATACTGCCCTGCTTATGTAAATAGGAAAATACTCTGTTCACAGGTAAGATGAGGACGTTAGGACAATACAGGGAGACTTGGATAGGCTGGGTGAGTGGGCAGATACTTGGCAGATGTCATTCAATGTGAATAAATGTGAAGTTATCCACTTTGGAAGCAGGAACAAGAGGGCAGAGTATTATCTGAATGGTGTAGAGTTAGGTAAGGGAGAAATGCAAAGAGACCTAGGAGTCCTAGTTCATCAGTCAATGAAGGTGAATGAGCAAGTGCAACAGGCAGTGAAGAGGGCAAATGGAATGTTGGCCTTTATTACAAGGGGAATTGAGTACAAGAGCAAGGATGTCCTTTTGCATTTGTACAGGGCCCTGGTGAGACCACACCTGGAATATTGTGTACAGTTTTGGTCCCCAGGTTTAAGGAAGGACATTCTGGCAATTGAGGAAGTGCAGCGTAGATTCACTAGGTTGATTCCTGGGATGGCAGGGCTGTCTTACGCAGAGAGATCGGAGAGATTGGGCTTGTACACGCTGGAATTGAGGAGATTGAGAGGGGATCTGATTGAAACGTTTAAGATAATTAAAGGATTTGATAGGATTGAGGCAGGAAATATGTTCCAGATGTTGGGAGAGTCCAGTACCAGAGGGCATGGATTGAGAATAAGAGGTCAGTTATTTAAAACAGAGTTGAGGAAGAGCTTCTTCTCCCAGAGAGTGGTGGAGGTGTGGAATACACTGCCTCAGAAGACAATGGAGGCCAATTCTCTGGATGCTTTCAAGAAGGAGCTAAATAGATATTTGACGGATAGGGGAATCAAGGGATATGGGGACAAGGCAGGGACTGGGTATTGATAGTGAATGATCAGCCATGATCTCAGAATGGCGGTGCAGACTCAAGGGGCCGAATGGTCTACTTCTGCACCTATTGTCTATTGTAAATAACAGTATCTTCAACTCCAATGTGCTTCTGGTAGACAAACTGCAGGGGATCAAGGGCTGATCTGACCAGGGGTCGGAGGTGAGCTAGGACCAGCTTCTTTAGAGTCTTCATGATATGTGAGGTAGGATTGTTAAATGGTAGTCATTCAAGACTTTCAGTTGGCCCTTCTTGTGTACTGGGATCACTCATGATGATTTCCACACAGTCGGGACTCTGATTGAAAATGTGCTGGAGATCTCTACACAGCTGCTCAGCACACTCCCTCACGATGTTCTTCGAGACTGAGATCGCATGGTAACCGAATTCTGCAGGGATTCACACAGGTGTAGTTTTATTCTCCCTTTCGAAACGTGCATAATAGGTTTTGACCTCATCTGGGAGTGAAGCATCACAGCCATTCATAATGTTAGGTTTTGCCTTGTAGGAAGTAATGACCTGAAAAACCTGCCAGAGCTGATGTGCGTCCAATTCCTTCTCTAACCTCAATCAGAATTGTTTTCCAGTCCTTAAAATAGCCTTCCATTGGTCATAGCTGGACTTCTTGTATTCTGGATGTCCATTCTAGAATGACACAGCTCTAGCCCTCCGTAGACTAGAACTCTCCTGGTTCATTCATAGCTTTTAGTTTGAAGGCAGACACTCATCCACACAGGTATTGATAAAGTCGGTGACAATAGTGGCATTATCATTTAGATTCGAAGATGAATCCCTGTCCAGTCCATCAAAGCAGTCCTGTAAGTGCTTCTCTGCCTCCCTTCACCATACCTTCTTGGTCTTCATGGTTGGTGCTATGGACTTTAGTCTCTGCCTATAGGCTAGGAATAGATGTACAGCCATGTGATCAGACCTTCCAAAATGTGGGTATGGGATAGTGTCCTGTTGGGGGCTTACTCTGATTGTCAAAAATCACCTTGTTGTCATTGGTCAGTTTAGAAACTGCAGCTACTATTCCCATTGGTCAGCGAGCTGGTGTCCAGTTTCAAATATCCTGGGTTTGAAATAGCACATGGAAGGGGCTTGCTCTCTCTTCTTTTGTTTAAGGCAACTGGTGCACACAGCCAATGCACTTTTAGCTAGGTATGTTTGTTGTATATTCAGCTTTGTAGTTTCTCTGAATCAGGCAGCATGAACGTTTTGTCGAATTTTTACTGTTTGTAAATAAATGATTAATATGCTTCTTCACAGTCAGAGTTTCCGCAAACCTGATTGTGGTAAACTATGTATACCTGTCTGGATACGCCCCTCTGCTGACTGCTCCTGTGGTTCCTTCCACACACCCCTGTATAAAGGCAATTGGAGGCACTGCTCCTCCCTCAGTCTCCGAGATGTCGTGCTCCTTTTTGCTGTTAATAAAAGCCTATCTTTCACTTCCAGTCTCCGAGAGTTATTGATGGTGCATCAATTTTATTAACAGCAATTTTAAAACATTGCGAGCATTTTACAACCCGACAGATTGGATCTTGACCCTCAATCCCAGGAGACAATTCCCTTCCAAGTAAAGAGTGATGCCTCCGATTTTTCGCTGGCTGCTACCCTCAATCAGGCAGGAAGGCCGGTAGCATTCTTCTCTCGTAACCTTCAAGGCCCTGAAATTCGGCACTCCGCGGTGGAGAAAGAAGCCCAGGCCATAGTGGAAGCTATTAGGCACTGGAGGCACTACCTCACCGGCAAAAGGTTCACCTTGCTGACCGACCAGCGCTCAGTTGCATTCATGTTTAGCAACCAACAGCGGGGCAAAATGAAAAATGTTAAAATTTTGAGGTGGAGAATCGAACAACTATGACATCTTGTACTGGCCTGGAAGGCTCAATGAGCCCCCTGATGCCCTATCCCGGGGAGCATGTGCCAGCGCGCAGCTCGACCAGCTATATGCCCTCCATGTAGATCTTTGCCACCCGGGGGTCACCCGACTTTTCCATTTTGTGAAAGCCCGGAACCTGCCTTACACCCTTGAGGAAATCAGGATGATGACCAGGGACGGCCAAGTCTATGCTGAGTGCAAACTGCACTTCTACCGCCCTGAAAAGGCACAACTTATCAAGGCCACCCACCCCTTTGAGCAACTGAGTGCCGACTTTAAGGGCCCCCTTCCTTCCACCGACCGCAATGTCTACTTTCTTAACATAATCGACGAATACTCGCAGTTCCCCTTTGCCATCCCCTGCCCTGATACCGCTGCCACATCCGTCATAAAAGCCCTGCACCAACTTTTCACTCTGTTCGGATATCCCTGCTATGTCCACAGTGACAGAGGGTCCTCGTTTATGAGTGAGGAGCTGCTCCAGTACCTGCTGGCTAGGGGCATTGCTACTAGTAGGACCACGAGCTATAATCCCCGGGGAAATGTACAGGTGGAGAGGGAGAATGCCACAGTGTGGAAGGCCACACACTTAGACCTTAGGTCAAAGGGATTGCCAGTCTCTCGCTGGAAGGAGGTCCTCCCCGAGGCACTCCACTCCATCCGCTCCCTGTTATGCACGTCCACCAATGCCACCCCTCATGAGCGACTCTTTTCTTTTCCCAGGAAGTCGGTCACCAGGACCACCCTACCAGCTTGGCTGACGTCCCCAGGGTCAGTACTGCTCCGGAAACATGCGAGGAGCAAGAAACACTCCCCGATGGTCGAGAGGGTTCACCTACATCATGCGAACCCCCAGTATGCCTACGTGGTCTTACCTGATGGGCCGGAGGACACGGTCTCCATCCGCGACCTGACGCCCGCAGGAGCACCAGACCCCTACCCCGAACACTCCACGGTGACAATGAACCCCGTACCCACCGATGGATGTACCCACGAGACACCGCGCACACCAAGCCCTACACAGACTCCTCACGACACTCCCATACTGGGCACCACGCACATGCATGAGGGATTACTGATGTCTACTGGGCCGGCACTCAAGTCAGGCCAGAACCAGCACAACCACCATCATCGGAACAATCACCACCGGTGCTACATAGATCGCAGCAACGGACTCGACCGCCTGATAGACTTGAACTGTAAATATACTTGTCAGAAACTTCGCCCCGTGGGGACTCACTTTTAAAACAAAGGAGGGGTGAATGTGGTAAAGTATGTTTACCTGTCCGGACACGCCCCTCTGCTGACTGCTCCCATGGCTCCTCCCACAGACCCCTGTATAAAGGCGACTGGGGCACTTCTCCTCCCTCAGTCTTCGAGATGTCATGCTCCCTTTTGCTGCTAATAAAAGCCTGTCGTTCACTTTCAGTCTCCGAGAGTTATTGATGGTGCGTCACTGATTCAACGTTACATTCTGACATTGAGAGCAGGGCCTAGCTATTTGAGCAGAAATGCATTGTTTTAAAAGGTTCTCCACACAAGACGACACCCCACCACCCACCCGTATGACAGACGAAGGTTGGACTGATATTAGTGAGGGCTTTGGAAGTCTCGTTGACCTATTGATGGATTATGGAATGCCATTAGATTGATCACAGCAGTTAGATTTTGCTGGGGTTGAAATGGGAACCACATTGTTTCCATACTTAAACTGTTGTGTTTTCCCAAGAGAAAGGATATCCAGCAGGATGCTTTCTGGCTGTTTGCAACAAGTATAAACTGATAGCGAGTCCTAAGAATGAATTGGAAAATCTAAGTTAGCACTGTATTGTTCTGAGAGAATCATTGTTGATAGCTCAGACTCGAGCTGCAGAATGAGAGGATAAGAATATAGAGATAGTTTGTCAGCTAATGAAACCACAGCACTTAGGCGTGGTACGCCACACTGGATGGCAGCTCAACCCTGTTAAGGTTCGAGCCATGATGAGGCAGGGTGATGATCCTACTGCGTGGCTGGAGATGGGGATATCTGTCTGGATGACAAAAATAAGGGAGAGAGGGTAGCATGGACCCCTCGGTTTAATAGTCGAATGATTGGCCCTCTCCCATGTGTATCTGGAACAGTGATCACACATTCCCACACCTGCTGTGGGGGCATAAGCCCATGGCTTCTTCCACTCAGGATGGGGATTGGGGGGACAATCAGGAATGTGTAGAGGATGGTGTAATGCATGTTCGAGACAACAGATATCTGGGTGTTCTCTGCTAAGGAATTAATTAGTTTAGGGAATAAGTAAAGACAAAAGGCTGGGGAATCTTTAGCCGCATGGCTATTGAAGGTATAGGATGAGGGGGTTACCAGAGTGACCCTATCTAACAGAGAGATGAGTGCTTTAGGGAGCCTATCATCTCAACTGACAATCAATAATACCCTGAGAATGCTGCTTAAATCCCCTGGGCATAATGCATCACTATGGGTTCCACTAATGGCAGCAATTAAACTTGGGTATCCCACTCTCACTGAATGGAATTTAAAACCCCAAGTGGAATGGAGCACAGTAGAGGGGGACACTGAAGTTCCATGCCAGTGGGCTCTTCTCACAGTTTTATATTGCCAGAGGATAGTGAATGAACTTCTGTCATGATAGGATTTGTGGTTGTGGTGGCAACTTCCCAAATGAAAGGGGTGGTGGTGTCTTTAACAGCATGGCCGTTGACCATCCTATTAGTATGGTGATTCAGTTATGACAAGGGTTAGAGCATGTATGAAACCCTTTTATACTGGGCGTCTCAAAAGATGTAGTTCATTATCTTCCGAGGTGAGAAAACCACCTTTTTCAAACTCTGAGACATCTAGAGTCGGTATGACTTGGGTCCCACCAAAACTGGAAAGTTGGAATGTCTTGACCACTGAACTCCAATCTGTGCCAATACTGACCCCATGTGATTAACCGTCAGCAGGAAATAACAGATCATATACTGCATACAATTATAAAGAAAGTATATTCACAAATGTCAGCTTTATTGAACAATTAGTAGGAAAAAGAAAAGGAAAAAATTAAAAGGGCACATTGGAGTTAACCCAGTCCAAATATGCACATAAGTTAGAGCTCATCTTGAAGTTGTCTTTAACTTATGCACTGGACCCACAGTCTGTGTAAAAGCACACACACTTTCCGAATGTCGCTCAAAATCCATCTTGAACAAATAGGCTCCCCCATGGGATTACTGGCCCTTCCTACTTGAAGCCATTCATCTGCTCAAAACACCTTTTGCAACAGGAACGGCATCCATTGCCATCTTCTCTCCGGTCTTCTCCCAGCTCCCACCAAAATGATCTCGACCCACACCACTGTCCGTCACAAAAACTTCTCCGCTCAGCATTCTCTAGAACCTTCTCCCAATTCCACCATCCTGTTTGTGTGACACAATATTCCTAAGTTGAATGATGTAGCTCCTTATCTTTAGCTCAAACCCAAACATGCTAAAAGCAGGACAGACTGCTCTTAAAGAACTGCTAAAATGAAATCTTAACCAGGGTGTTACAGGTAAAAGAAATTGCGTGTAACCAGATACAAAAGTTAGGTAACCAGATGAGGAGTGCAGGGGATCCTGCATATTCTGTAAATAAATGCTTCTATCATTGCTCAAAGCTGGGATCCTGGAGGAGATAAATGGGATTCCCACCCCATCTTCAAAACAATGTGGATGAAATACTGTCTGGAGAAGCAAGAATGTGAGGCTATTGAGGGGGAAGGGTCATACTTCAACTCCAGTCCTGGTAAAGGCTCCCTTTGTCCTTTACCAGATTCATCGCATCCTAGGATTCATTACAAAGGACCTTGGCTAACGTTCAGCAGTATTGGAAATGGGGGGTGGGGGGTGGTAGTTAGTGCCTTCGTGCCTCATCCTCATGGGAGGGGTGTCATTCGACATTTGACCTGCATCCCTCTTCCCTGTAAATATAGTGTGAATGATTTGAATGTGGTGAAATGTGTGGTGTGGCCACACAGGTCAGTTTGCTTGAGGACTTAACCTTTAAGAGAAGCTGTGAATGTGTTGGGCCCCTGGACCAGATTCTTTTTTTTTCCTTCTCAGTTCTTTCCTGAGAAGGGTGCTATTTCTCTGTGAGAAATGAACTGTCCGTTCAGAGTTTCTGCAGTTTCAAATGAAATTTTAAAGGATTACAGCCTGGGTGATGCACCATCAATAACTCACTCTGAGATGTAAGGCGAGATATTGGCTTTAATTGACTGGCAGAAGGAACAAGCAGTGAGTGACCACCATACTACATCCTGGAGACTGAGAGGCTGGGCTCAGGCCTTGATCGCATTTATACAGGGGTCTGCGGGAGGACTCACAGGAGCAGTCAGCAGGGGCGTCCAGACAGGCACACGTAGTTCACCACACTGGGTTTTGTGTCTTGTATTTCTAAACTGTTACTTTGTGCTTTGTAATCTAATCTACTTTGTTTCTTGAGTCTTTTTTAAAAGTCAGTTAATTTGTTTCTTGTTCTTTTTAAATCTGTTATTTTTTGTGTCTTAATCTATTTGTTATTTGTTTCCCATGCATTAGTCTTAGGGTGAACTCAGTTCATACTGGCGATATGAGATTTGTGTTGATGGGACAAAAATTTGTGTAACTTTATCCCAACAGTGAGATGTTCATATTTCAGTGCATTTGGGGAGCACTTCCAGTAGTGCTGTTGCGTTTTCTAAACATCCAGTGACTAATCAGGAGCGGGTGCATTTGTATCTCCCTGCATTAGAGAATGGCAAAGTGGTGGATGCTGACTTGTGGTGGGAGATCCTGTGATGCAGACCTGGGGATGGCGTTTGAATTTGAACACTGGATCAGTTGGACAGATTGCTGAATTTGAATGAGGACTCCTTACTTCATCGTGGAAGGGATAGCACTGATATTGGTTCCTTTGACAAGGAAAAGGACTATTGGGGGAAATGATTTGGCTTCTCAGGTTTGCCATTCAGTTCTGGGGGAGTTGGGAGGGGTATTCTATTCCAGCCAAACTCAACCCAGACTATGGTAACAGTCTTAAGGGACCTGAGACTTAATAGTTCTAGTGGAGAAAGTGCCTGAGGGGCTGGTATTTCCCTACATGCCATTTGTTTATTGGAATTTCATGACTCTTAAAGTGATGTCCCCACCTGTTAGAGTGATAGAAGTGGTATGTATGGTGAGTGCAGGTACAAGGTGCAAGATGGATGGCAAATGTAAGCAGGAACAGTATCCTGGGATGGCTGTGTCTATGTCAAATGGTGTTGTGAAGATGGGCCCTTGGGGCTCTTACTGGATATGCAGTTCCTATGCCTACCTGTGGTAATCTCAGGGTAGTGCAGTTGGTATGTGGTATCATATGTATGCCACCCTAGTGCCCTGGTTAAGCACCTTGTTTGGTAAGATGGCTATTATAAAGGAAGGAAGGTTTTGAGTGATTGCCTTTCTAAGCACAGTGTGTCCAGGCTGTCCTGGGAACTGATTCCAATGGGCTTAGATTACCTGCTCCCAAACGAAAGTGGCAAGAACGCTGCGCCTACGTTCCTGACGGGTCAGGTAGTGTCACTCACCTGCTGATCACATCTGAGGGTCAGTATATAACACAAGCTGGCAGACCAGCTCATTAGCTATTACACTCCAGGGTGGGGATGGTGCCCTTTTACCATGCTGCAAAGCTGGTGGACCACTGTAGTGTACTGGGGGTGACTACCAAGTTTTCAGTTCTGGGAATTGTTCATTTGTGTTTTATATGTAGCTTACTTTAGAGCCTGTAGGAATCATATTAGTCGGAGGGTTGAATTTTCACATTCACAATTTTCAAGGAGTGGAGTGTCCTGTTGGGGGAGGGGGGGCGTGGCTTATTCTGATTGCCAAAAATTACTTTCATTGTGATTGGTTAGTTTGAAAACTACAGCTGCTTTTCCCATTGTTTAGCACCTGGTATCCAGTTTCAAATATCCTGAGTATAAAACAGCATGTGGAAGGGTCTTGCCCTCTCTTCCTTTGTTTAAGGCACGCAGTGCTTATGACCATTGGGAAATTATGCTCTGTGCAAGCTTTTAGCTAAATATGTTTGTTGAATATTCAGTTTTGTAGTTTCTGTAACTTGACTGCTAGATGTTCCAGGTAGGGTGAGCAGTACTGAAACAAAACCAGCACGTTTGTGCATCATGATGAATTAATCATAAAGTATATTCCCCTTCCTTTATCTTTCAAAAAATTGAACTGTTCTGTCATTGTGAAGAATTGTGAAACCATCGGGCTGTAGCGCTGCATCCAGAATTGCTAGTGTGAGCTATGTTTCTGCAAAGCAGAAGACACAGCAGTCCATGATTTCCCTCTGGTACTTCACTCTTGCCCTGAGGTCTTCAATTTTATTTTCCAGAGACTGTACGTTTGCCAACTGGATAGGCAGGAGTGAAAGTCTAAGGCTTCTGTTTTTCCAGTTGCACCTGTGGACTGGTGCAGCATCCCCACTTCCATTTTCTTAAAGGGGGACTGTACTTGTGACCTGAGTCTGCCATCTGTGGTTTGGTGATTTTGAATATCAATAGATTTTTTAAAACATCTTTAAACTAAGTTGCTCACTGAAGTTCCCATGGCTGTGACTATGGATTTCAGCTGTTGTCCTAAACTGGAACGCAATAGTTCTCTTTCCAATGTCTCGGTTTCCTGTATTTAAATAAAATTACAGTATTATCTGCTCTTCAGTTATTATCCTTTGCAAGATGAATTTTTTGACTCTCTCTCTCTCTCTCTCTCTCTCTCTCTCTCTCTCTCTCTCTGTCTCATATGGTTGGCTTCCCGTTCTTGCTGCGCACTCACCTATCAGTGGTTTTTCATTTGGGATTGAAATCTTGCACAAACTTCCATAGATTCACATATCCTTTTCCTATGTATTGTTAACCTTTGGACCCTGATCCTTTTAATGGTGAGTAAATTCCATAGTGTACACTATAACTCTGGTTTGCATAAAGTCATTTTGATTTTCAAATTCAACTATGAATTGTGAAATGGCAAAAATGTCTGTAACAGGACAAAAGAAAACATAAATAATGAATTAAATGTCCCTGTGGACAATAATGGATTTGAGAACAGTTCAAAGCAAGAGACAAAGGCAGAGACAGCAGAAGTGCATGCAAACAGTTGCTGATATTTCTTGAGGCTCTTAGACACCAGTGGGACCCCTTGAAAACCAAAGCCAGCTTATCAAAACACTGCAGATGTATTGCCCATGACTTCCTAGTGAACTTTTTATTGGATGTGAAGTTCCAATGATGATCCAACATTTCAGAATATCTGGCTTAGTTTGCTATTTTGTTCAGAGGAAAATACGTATTTGATCTTAAAGTATTCAATCATGCTTGCAAAATGTAACATCAGCAGACAACTTGAAACCTATATTAACCTAATACAGTGATACTCACACCCAATTTGTATGATGGAACATGACAACCCAGTACTACCACAAGGTTAGTTGGCTGCGTGATTTACCATTGTGATCAGCAGTTTACTGAGGTTATAGGCAGGTGGATCTATATGATATGACATTCGAAGGCTCTATTCCGAAAGTAGAAAGTAAAGTGCAATGCTTCATGATATTCGACAACAAAGGCTCAAACTGCTTTTCTAAATTTATCAGATTATAAGGTCCACAGGGGTCTCTGATTTCATGATGAAGGATGCAATCCTTTCAACCATGAAAGCAAAAATATAGATCAGATTCCTTCCTCTCCATCCCTTTAATTTTCCCACCCATATGGCTTCACCTATCAACCTCCAATTAGCCTCCTTCCCTTTCTGCTACCATTTTATTGCTGTTTTTTCCCCTTTCCTTTACAGTCCTGATGAAGGGTCTCAGTCTGAAATGTTGACAGTTTATTCATTTCCATTGATGCTGCCTGACCTCTTGACTTCCTCCAGCATTTTGCTTTGGATTTCCAGCAACGGCAGACTTTCTTGTGTTTAAAATATTGAAGAGCATGCAAGCAGATGGAAATTTAGAGGTAACAGAAGATGAAACAGAAAAACATTTTTGACTTCTGTAGGCATTCTCTTACAATCTCCAATATAACAGCATTTTCATTTCACATACTGAAGAAAGCAAGATCCAGTCAGTGTTGGAAGAGGGGAGAAAAGGTGCAGATAAGCAGACAGTGTCACTTGATCATTTGCTTGCAGTCACCTGGTCTGTTCTAGACAGTGCACACACTCCAAGGCTTGGGAGAGATGTGGTGAGCAGAGCAGGAGTGGTGCCACCATTCTGGGGGGTGAAATGACGCACTTAGCCTGCCACAAAGGATTCAGATGAATGCTGTGTTGGGTCAGGTTACAGAGGTAAAATTATATCAGTTTGCTGCATTGGAAAGCCTGCCGTAGAGTCTCTTTCAGTGTGGAGGAGCATGAACAAATTTGGGGCCCGCTTAGTGCAGTGGTTTGCTCGTCCATTCTAACCTGGAAAATGCTTATCCCCACCGGCACACCCGCACAAAATATCACAAAGCAGTGTTCGCTGCTGTATTTTGCCATGGTAGCACATTATTCCTTCTGGAAGTTAGCACATGTTGGTCCGTGTCCATGACTCTGGATGAGAGCATGGAGAATAGTCCTGCAGTACTCCCTCAGAGGAACAGCATTTTGTCCCCACCAGAGCCATTCTCCCAATGCTCAACCATGCCACTCTCATGTTACATCCTGCCAGACAGTTAGTCAAAGAGTCAAGGCTGTTGTGCCCAGGTCAAGCCCAGTACTGCCTGACGTGATCCTAGTGCAGATCAGGACCTTACACTGGAGAAGAGCTATTATGGACACGGCTACTAGAATAGGGAGGCAAAAATACATGAACGACATGCACTAAAATCATGCATGAGGGTGAATAATTTGTTCGTGTGTGAATTATCATCAATCTAATTTATAAAATAAGATTATGGCAGGTATTTCTAATTCATTGTTTTCATGTTTTCTGAAAAATAGATGATGATCAATTGTAGAGGAAAGACAAAGTGTTTAAGTGACTGGGGAGTTGTGCTGGGGGAATTAGAAATCTCTGGACTAATCAGATCATATGGAAGTGAGACAGAAACAGTCATCACTGCTAAAATCTCTTTATTTTTAGAGTTTGTCTAACTCCTTCTTTCTGCCTTTCTGGTACTCCAGCTGTTCAGTTATTTGCCCAATTAGTGATGATAATGGCAATTTACCCTAAATCCTGAAATGCTGCGAGTCCAGAGTCCAGGAAAGTGCTTAAAAGTTATCACGTCTGTGCTCTTGTGTTCTTTGACACAATGAAGTTTTCATCAATGTCTGCATGGATGCTGGACACATGCTGGCAATAACTTACCTATCACTTGCCACATTGAATCACCAATGCCTTTTGAACGGAAAATTTTACAAAAGGTAGTAAAGCAAAGGTTCAAAGTTTCATTTACTGTCAAAGTGTGTATCCAAATACAACTCTGAGATTTGTCTTCTCCAGATAGCCATGAAACAAAGAAGGAGCATAGAAGTCATTCGGAGAGAAACATTAAACCCACCTCCCCCCCACACACACACAAAGAATAGCATTCCAATCATCAACTCCCACCCCAACCCCAAACAAAAAAGAATGGCATTCCAACCCCTGAACAAAATCAAGAACATCGACCCCATAGGCCCCTTGCCTGCTCTAAATGGAACAAGAACTTCAATCTCAAACACCCCAGCACTCCACACAAAAAACTAACAGAACAGAATAAGAACATCACCCCCCAAACCCCACTCCTCACACAACAAAACAGAAAGGAAAGGGCAAAAAACACAAAAAATAATAACCATGTGTAAAGAGGGTTTCTTCTTTTTTGTTAACTAGCAGGAATGCTAATTTACTGATAACGAGAATGGTATTCCTTTGTAAACCAAATGGGGATTAATGTTCTTTCTTCTGAGTCTGTAAGCTTTTGTTGACGGGCTTTTGGGCAGATCGGCGCGAGGGGGTCGAGAGAGAGGACGCAATGCTCTAAGCTGGGTGAGGATCGGACCCCAAAGGGGGGTCTGAGGCCGGGAGATTCTCCGAGGAGGGGGGGGGATGAAGCTAGATGTGCTTGGTTGACCATTCGGAGGGTCCTGAGCTGTGAGTCGAGGAGTTCGGAGGGGATCGAATGGTGGCCAGAAGACTTCAGTAATTGAGCTCCAACGGTTGTGCACGAAGTGGTTTGGACTTTGATAAGTTTGGCGCCTTTTCTTTAATTTTCTCTTCATATATACTGTATCGTTATTAATCACTTAGTTATAGTAACCTTTATAAATTGTACTCATTTAATCGCATATGGTGTACTGTCTGTTTTTGGGCGAGGCGGGGACATCACACAGCATCCACACCAGCTGATTACCCAGTTTGGCGGGGCCGAAGGCTGCTCCCCCTAGACGAGAACGAGCTGAGCGAGCCTGAGGCGAGCCAGGGATACATTGTGGGGTGCTCATCCGGGATTGATTTCTGTGGAAGCTGTGTGATCACCCTCTTTAAATTGTGTCTGTGGCGAAGAGCTGGTGTGCCTTTGTGGGTGTGTGATTGCTGGTTATCGCTGCGTGTGTGTTGGGTGGGGTGGCTGCTGTTGGTAGCCTGGAGGTCGTTGTTCGAGTTCCGACTAGTGCTGACGAAATGGTGGTGGGACCATGGGTTGTCCGTACTGTTTGGAGAGTGAGGAGTGACAGGTTGGGATGTTTCAGCAGTGGTGGGCTCCGCCCGGTTATTGGAATAATGTCCAGCCCTCAAGGGGCGGAAGTGTGGGCGGAGCAGACCTCTCAGTTGTTGGGTGAGTGGCAGTGCTTGGCTGAGGAAAAGTGACAGGGATGGGTTGAAAGTTTGAGTAGGCGGGCTGGTGACTTTGTTAGAACTGTCGGGCGCAATTACCTCGAAGTGACCGCTGCCAGTTCTGGGAAAGTGTGGGAAAATGCGTGTGGTTTGACTGGAAGTCAAATGCCGCAGCTGGGGGGCTTATCATATCCATGGCAGGAGATTGGTGGGAAGTTTTTAGGGTATCCCTTTTCGCCTAGGGGGGCAGATAAATTGCTTGTGGTGCCAAGGGGATCTGTCAAGGGGATCAGTTGTTCCGTTGATTCGAGAGGTGTCGGGAAACTTAGAGGAGACCCAGTGGGGGAACTGCTTGGGGTCTCTGGGGGAGCGCGTTCCCAGCAATGTACCAAGGAATTCCCGAAAGGAGCAGACTCTATTCCTGAAGGCTTAGAGGGGCCATGCGCACAGGTGTTGTTACGGATGGATGGAAGTCAAGTTAAAGCCATCCTTGGCACCGGGGCGCCGGTTAAGTTGCTGTACAGTTTGTTTCATAACCGTTATTGGAAGCATTTACCCTTGGCGACATTGAGGACACTGGAGATTCGGGGTACCAGTGCCGGTGATTATCCAGACGACGGTTGTTGGTCAGTGAAAATGGAGTTCTTAGAGGCAAATGTGGAGGAGACTGAGGTTCAGGAATCGTTAATGCTGATGTGTCGGACCCTGTTGAGACGGGCAGCGTTTCTGTTCTAGAGAGAACCAATATCCTGTTGGTGCGCTTGGGGGCCTGCCCGGAGGAGGTGGGTGAGTGCTGTTTGGAGACATTGTCGATGCACCCAGGGTTTCGAGCTGCTTGTGCGGACGTGTGTAGAAGCATTGGGCCGATACCGAATTCAAACAAGAGCCAGTGGTGGTACGGCCTGGGGGAAGTATCTGAGGGTGAGACCCTCTTAGTGGACGCTGCGAAATACCACGAGGGAGCGGAGTTGACTGCTGAAGACACCTCGGAGAGAGAGAGGTTGCGGCGACTGGCCCCTGAAGCCGTGGAAGACGTAGGCAGCGTGTGTGTGCATTATATTGCGTTGAAGAGGTGCACTGTCAGTGACCAGAATATGGCCCTGAGGGCCAGAGAGGCGATGGCCTGTCTGAGTGGTGTGATGTGGTTTAAGGTGCTGGATCGGAGGAGTGGATGTTGCCAGATCCCGATGAGTGGGGCCGACAAGGAGAAGACGGCCGTTATAAATTCCCTAGGAGTCTTCGGGTCCGAAAAAATGCCACAGGGCATATCTGGAGCCTTTGCAACCTTCCTGCGGGGCAGGTGGAAGACCATAGGGGATGTGGAGGCATTTGGAGTTTTGGTGTATGTGGATGATCTCTTGGTGTTTGGATTTGCCTCAGGAGAATATGAAGTGAGGTCGTTGCAGGAGCAGCTGAGAACTACCGAGTTAAAGTGTTTTCGGGACACGTGCCAGGGCTGGCGAAGGTCGCAGCTCATGAGTGACTGTCTCTACGGAATCAAGTTTGAAATGAAGACGGAGAGACTGGAGAAAGTGATCTGGAACCATTCGGAAGACTTACAAGTTGGAGAGAATGAAGAAAGTTGTCTGACTGAGGGTAATAGCAAACTGAGAACCCGGAGGGGGAGTTTGCGGAGGTGAAGAAATTACAGACGAATCTCAGCATAGAGAAGCGGAAGCTTGAAGGGAACCTGAAGATGACCATCGACAGTTCAAATGAAGTGCAAAACCTGAAAGTTGATCTGAAAGAAGTCATGAGGAAGAAAAAGCTGGAGAGAAGTGCAGTGAATACTGAACAGGAGGCTGAAGAGACTGCGGGAGCAGTGCAGGCCACGTGTTTCCATTTGGAGAAGATCAAACAGCAGCTACCGATCACAGGAATGAGGAAGAATACAGATTCGATGGATGATGTGCTGGATGTGTGGTACATGCTGCCTTTTGCTGACTTTCCCTCGATTGAGGAAGAGACCTTTGGCCCTTCTCCCATTGAGTCAGGTGTAGCGGGGAGGGTTAGCTGTGTGCAGTGTGGGGCATGAGTGAGAGGTTGAGAGAGGAGTTGGTAGTGGGCCCAAGGTATCCCCAGTTATGTCCGAGCCTGAAGGGTTTAGGTGAGGGGGTACGGAGGCCTCAGAAGGGTTAGGGAACTCCCAGATAGTTGGCCTAAGTAGCGCCTGAGGAACAGGGCGTGAGGATTACTGTGTGGGGAGGAGATGTTTGTGCTTGGGTTACGGTGTGTTGGCAGGAATGGTGGCGAGTTATTTAGTAGTCATGAGGACATGACTTTTATTTGGTGGAGGGAGAGTGTAAAGAGGGTTTCTTCTTTTTTGTTAACTAGCAGGAATGCTAATTTACTGATAACAAGAATGGTATTCCTTTGTAAACCAAATGGGGATTAATGTTCTTTCTTCTGAGTCTGTAAGCTTTTGTTGACGGGCTTTTGGGCAGATCGGCCCGAGGGGGTCGAGAGAGAGGACGCAATGCTCTAAGCTGGGCGAGGATCGGACCCCAAAGGGGGGTCCGAGGCCAGGAGATTCTCCGAGGGGGGGGGGATGAAGCTAGATGTGCTTGTTTGACCACTCGGAGGGTCCTGAGCTGTTTGGAGAGTCGAGGAGTTCGGAGGGTCCTGAGCTGCGAGTCGAGGAGTTCGGAGGGGATCGAATGGTGGCCAGAAGACTTCAGTAATTGAGCTCCAACGGTTGTGCACGAAGTGGTTTGGACTTTGATAAGTTTGGCGCCTTTTCTTTAATTTTCTCTTCATATATACTGTATCGTTATTGTCAGAAACACATTGAGTCTCAGCAATTTGCAGAACGGTAAACTTTATTTTTCGAGTCTGCAGAGTCGGACCCAACCAGCTCCTGCTAGATTGAGTGCCGAATTACACTTTGCACAGTTTTTTATACCCTACTTGTTTACGACTTTGTGAGTTGCACCCATGTGAGGTGCAGACATTCTTCCTTAATCTCATTACAAAATTACAAATGTGATTACCCTTTGGCCCACTTATCAGCCTCAGCGCATTAACACCGTTATTGTTCAACCGTTAAGCATGTCTTCCCATTACCCGTATCGCTTCTTTAATCAGCAAGCTATTGTTTCATCCTCATTTTGCAAATTGGTTTATACGTTGCCCTGCAAGTTGCTTTGGACGCTCTTTCTGTGTCAGCACATTCTAAATGGACTCCTTAAGTATCATTTCTCTCAGTTATTAATCACTTAGTTATAGTAACCTTTATAAATTGTACTCATTTAATCGCATATGGTGTACTGTCTGGATTTGGGCGAGGCGGGGACATCACACAGCATCCACACCAGCTGATTACCCAGTTTGGCGGGGTCGAAGGCTGCTCCCCCTAGACGAGAACGGGCTGAGTGAGCCTGAGGCGAGCCAGGGAGTTACACATGAGTCTGAGAAAGTCCTCAGTCCATTAATGCAATAGTCCAATTCATCGTGCAGAATGACGGTAACAAACTCCACCATCGAAAGAGACAGGCACCACACAAACGCAGAGAGTCCTACCAGCCTGCCACAGCAATCCACAAAGTTATAGGCCACTCACAGGTCCCTTCTTAGCAATGATCGAAAGGAAGGCAGTCAGCACTGAACACTTGATTGCCTCTGCGTTGGTGTCAATGTCGTAATCTTTCTCGATGCTTTAATTGGCAAAATTGACTTGAATATCAGCTCACGTCCCATCCATCAAGACCCAGTACATCACAGGTAAAGCCCTCTCAACCACTGAGCACATCTAAATGAAACGCTGTCATAGGAAAGCAGCATCCATCATCAGAGATCCTCACCACCCAGGCCATGCTCTTCTCTCATTGCTGCCATTAGGTAAAAGGTACAAGAGCTCACACCTCCAGGTTCAACAACTGTTACTGTATGACCCCTAAACCATCAGACTCTTGAACAAAAAGGCTAACTACACTCTCCTGACCTTCTATTGAAATGTTCCCACAACAAATGATCTCACTTTCAGGACTCTTTATCTCATGTTCATGTTATTTATTTCTATTCATTTATATTTGCAATTGCCCAGTTTGTTGTTTTCTGTACTCTGTTTGGTCTTTCATTGATCCTGTTATAGTTACTATTCTATAATTTTGCTGAGTATGCCTGCAGATAAATGAATCTCAGGTGAGATTTACTTTGATAATAAAACTTACTTTGAGCTTTGAACTTTGGGTAATGTATAAATGGTATTTTGGACTCCTGCAAAATTAAGGTATGATGATGGCCAGTTGAAAAGGAGGATTCACTTGGGTGATGTGTTGTTTATGATTGCACAATAGCTACATAGTAAAAAGGCTGAATTTTCCCAACGATAGCCAGGTTCACATGACACAACATTGACTAATATGTGAGCAGCCGGGGGAAAAGAATCACTGTAAATCTTCGAATCTTTGCTGGAAATTTTCTAGCAGAGCTACCAAGATTTGAGATCTTAAATCAAAACAGAAAATGCTGGAAACATTTTAAAAGCCTGTGAAAAGAGAAACAGGCTTATTGATTCTCATTTCATGAATTCTACCTGACCCGCTGAGGGTTTCCAGAATTTTTTGTTTTTTACATAAGGCATGTTCATCCTGTCAATATGGTCATGTACAACAGTGAAACTTTTCGCCAGTACAAGCCCTCAATGATATTCTATTTTCTTATCTGTAGCAGTAGGTAAGATTTTCTCAGTGTGAAGTAGAAGAAGCTTTAGTGACTCTTCAAAGCTGCAGTGTACTGCAAACTGTGAGGAGCTATGTATTCTTGTGGTCATCTTTAACAGCTGTCTACACATACTTATGGTTGTGCATATGGCAAATTGGTCATTGTCCCTTTTTGCAAAGAAAAGGCAGTTCAAAGATCAGTCCTCAGGAAAACCGAGGCAGGAGAATTATTCCCTAAAGATCCTCAGCAGTTATGACCTTCAGTTTAGATGAGCTTCAATAGTCTCCTGCGGAGATCTCTTCAACAGCATGAAACTGCCCCACCCTCCCCCCTGGTCTTTTTATCCCCAGCTGCCCTGCATGGCCTCTCACTATTTTCCCAGACATACTCAGTTTGCAGAGGAAACTCTGCTGCCTATCCACACTTGAAAGTATGTCACTGCCAAGTTTTCAAACTCACAGAAGTTCTTCACTACTCACACAGAAAAGTTCCCAAACACAATAATCAATTACACCAAAGAAATCATTGGGGAATAAACCTGTAATTTTTAAATAACACTTCTGGGTTATATTAGCATGAGTTTCTTCATTGCTTGGCTGAGCTCTGAATGATTCAGAAATGACACTTACTGGAACTTGGAACTTAAAAATGACAGTACTTATGTGAAATCTGCTTACAGTTAATTGGTGCAACTATCAGGCTGATCTCTGCTGTTTTCAGGCATTAGATACTCAAACCTTAGTTAGCACAGTTGTTTTATGGGTAATATCTATATGCATATCTACCTCAGATCCATTTTCCAGTGTTAAGCAATTAATACTATCTACAAATCTTGTGCTGGAAAAGTCAATTCACACATTTTAAATCATAAGTCATTTTGCTTTTGAAAGTCTTCTGAAATGACGTTCTATAAAGTAAAAAAAAACAAGAATTGCTCTATCAAAACTCAGCTGTCCAGTGTCTTTATTCTGTATATTGACATTCTTTATCAATATAAACAATCTCAATTTTTTTTTTAATTCGCAGCCCCGGCAAACTGTTGCTGACACTGTTTACCTGACAAAAATAGGAAGGCTTCCTGATAACACTTAATTTCTTTTCTCCACTAATTTTCACTGTTGCACCTTGTTTCAAATTCCCATTCAGCTTTATCCATCCTTTTGTTTTAATATGTTTAAAGTTCAAAGTAAGTTTATCATCAAAATACATGCATGTCACGATGTATTTCCCTGAGATCCATTTTCTCGCAGGCATTCGGAAGAGAACGATGAAATAGAATAGAGTAAGTGAAAAGCCACAAGCTATCAATGTGCAAAAGAAGACAGCGAGCAAATACAAAAAAAGCATTAAGGATAATAAATAACTATAGAGCTTTACTGATGATTCTGAAGACAGGATAAAGGTAGGCATCTTATAGGTGTATATAAATATTAAAAGTATGGGTAAAGTTGAATAGCTACATAAGGTCTCATTCAAGATAGTGTGGTGAGGAAAATCAGCCATTAATGGGGTGCACCTGAAATGCGATCTGCCACAGCTCCTAGAAGTGAGAAATCCCTGAAGCTTCCAGGCTGTGAAGGTAACCAGAAGAACGTTCGTTATACAAACAAATTTCATTTAAATGGATCTCATTCTGGATTTTGCAGCTTTCTCAGCACATTCCCCACTAATCCCACTGCTCAGCCATCTGAAACAAGGGCAACACTGTGCGGATTGGGCTGCCTTATACAAGTAGGGTTCCTCAGTCCAATCTTTTCACAGTTTCAGATGGCTGAGCATTGGGATTGGTGGATTAATTTTGAGTTAACGGCAAGTCCAGTATGAGATCCATTTAAATGAAACTTGTTGAAATGACTACTATGTTTTTATCCATATTTTTATTCATGATTTAAGAGTATTTTGGCTGATACGTTGAATTTGCAGGACTTTTATTTCCATCTCCACTTCTTCTCTCCAAATCTTATATTTCCTGCAGCATTTGATATGGATAAGAAAAGACTTCCTTGCAGGCACCAGTGAACAGCACAGCAGCATGGCAAGCAGCGGACTCACAACACCAAAGGTCGGGATCCACTCCTGACCTCCAGTGCTGTCTGTGTAGACTTTGCACATTCCTAGGGACCACTTGCTTTTCCTCCAGGCGCTTTGGTTTCCTTCTGCAAACCAAAGACCTGCAGGTTGGCAGTTTAAATTGACCCCTGCTGCAAAGATGTGTGGTTGCAAAACGACCAGAATGTGGATGAAATAAAATAGGATTTGTGCACATTTCATGCAAGTACAGTAGGTGATTGATGGTTCATGTTGATATAAGGCCTTAAGGGCCTGTTTGCTTTCTCTAGGGATGACTTTATGAAACTCCTCTCTTTGGAAGAGAAGAGTGGATCTTAAGGGGGACAAGCAAGATAGATGCAGCTGTCTACCACATGAGCAGAGCAAACTTTTCTTGCTGTAGGATATATACTTATTAATCTTTTCCTGAGTTATCTCTGAGGAAACTTACAAAACACTTCACAAAGAAGTACTGAGCTGTTTCATCTGTTGTGTTTTGTAACTCCAAATGCTAGTCAAGAGAAATAAAAAACACAGGAGCCAGGATGATCGTCTACATATTTTTTACTTTCCTTTTCTTCAGTGAGTCATGAACATATGACATGGTGGAATAATAATGTATGCCATTCACATACTTCTTACTTATAACCCCTCATGAATTACGTAACCAAACAGGAATACTTAATAAAAAATACATATTTACAATATTACTCAAATATTACAGAAATATTAAATATACAACAGTTCTCCCTGCTTAGCTGTAAACTCCAGCTACTATATAGACATCCACAATATAGTAAATTTTAAATTGTTCCATTCAGGCCTAAAGATTTAATTACCATGGAGGACTCCTTACTTTTGTGGGATAACGTCTTTCCTGACAAGGGCAGGGGTTTGGGGTTCACTCAGATAGGCAGCTGAGACTTCTGACTGTAAAATTACCTCAAGTTCTGGAGCATCCTCCATGGTGGCTGCAGAAGTTGACTCTGGGCCTGCAGGAAATGGTCCTGACAGCTTTGGCTGCTTTTCTTTCTGGACATGTTGGTAACCCAAACAGTGCATGGCAAGCTGCTCGATCTGCTGATCTATCCCAGACCACCAGACAAATTTTCGAGCCGACGCTTTCATTTCGACCACACCTAGATAATCTGTATGTAGCATCCCCAACACTTTAGCTCTCAGCTTGGATGGTACAACAACTGTCAGTCTCTCAGTCCCCGCATAACACAACTGCCATCATGCGAAAGTTCATCTCAGCAATGGTAAAAATGGGGAAGCTGCAACTTCTGTTGCACATTCCAGAAACTTTGGATTGCCATGTAGACCTGAGACTGTGGGGTTTTTTCTGGTTTCCCCTTTGATCATCTCTGCTGTAATAGACTTTTGATCTGCATTATGGAGAATACATCAAGCAGAGTGTCTTCTGTTGCAAAATTTTCAGGTATTTCCTTTCCCAAGAGGGAAAGTAGTAGTTCCTTTTCTGAGCTCATAATCTCCTAATATTTTTAACACTGCCTGTCTTGAGATTTTGCAGATGTTCCTTGTCATCTTCACCAATAACAATGATGTCATGCAGGTAACACTGAGTGTGTGGGCAGCCTTACAGCATCTGGCCCAAAGTTTTCTGCCAGAGTGCAGGTGCAGATACCCCTCCAAAAATAAGCCTATTATCGTGATAAAGCCCTTTTGACTGTTTATAGTGAGAAAGGCTCTGGACCCTTCACCGATCTACATCGGTACGTAGGTTTCAGCTAAGTCCACTTCCATGAAGTGTTTTCCTCCAGAAAGGTTGCAAAGATATTCATTATTTGAGCAGAGGGTATTGATCTACTTTCAGTACTGGATTGATGGTGACCTTACAATCACCACAGTTCCTGAAAGACCCCTATCTTTTGACTACTGGGACCACTGGCATTGTCCAGGGGCTCCACACCACTCAGATAGCACACTGACTACTTTATCACGAATGGTATAATGAACTGTATGGGCTTTGTAAAACCTGAGTGGGGCTATTTTCATTTAACGCTATTTTACCCTTGATATCTTTGAGTTTTCCAATTGCACCCTTGAACACTTCCATGGCATCATCCATTTCCTTTCTTAATTTACTTTCAGTTGATTCTGTTGCAGGGGATGTAGCATGCAACTGGTGTATGGATCTCCAATCAAGTTCTATTTATCTCAGGCAAACATGGCTGTCCAGTGCTGACCCTCCTGTGTTTACCACATGCAAGCCCAATGTAACTTATTGGGTGTTGTATTTCACTGCTACAAATGTCATTCCCACAGGGATAATCTTTTCTTCAGTGCAAGTTCTTAGTTAGATATCTGCAGGCTTCAGTTCAGTATCTTCGAAATGCATTCAAACTCGTTTTGTGGAATGACTGAAACAGCTTAACCAGTACCCAATTTGCTTCTGATGTAAGCCATGTTGATTGTCTCTTGTTAGTTTTCACATTGTAAATCTCAAGGCTATGCAGTCCCATGTCACTTTTATCATTATCAGATTTTTCATCAACATCATGCACTTCAACAGGTAGGTAGTTGTCTCAGGTCATTTTAAAACTACTGGATCACCACTGTTATGTTCTGTAACTCAAAACACATATCAAAAGAAATAATGGTCCTTACAACCCTTTTCTTTAGGGATGTGAATGCATGTGATGTGGTGGCATAATGACGTATACCATTCACATACTTCTTACATATAACCCATAATAAATTATGTTGATCCTAAGATAAATAACTTTGAATCATGGGATGCCAATTCCATTACAAGGATCAACCCTTGTAATAATGATCAGTGAGGCACAGGAATTATCGACATGTACCTTTATTGTCTCCAAGGAGGAACATGTGAACTTACACAACCAAATACCTGTGTTCACACTTACTAGGTTTCCATGCCCTTCCATGAACAGTCAAAGAATAGGAAAATAGAGTACCAGTTAAAAAATAGTTTCTGCTGCTGACCACATCCTCCTTGCAATCCTGTTTCAAATCCCCACGTCCGTGGGCTCCTCAGATCCGTGAAGGTGAACCGCCCACTGCAATGTATGTGAAAACCACTGCTTTTACACTTATTTCTTACCAATTCAAATATTACATTCCAGTGTCATTGGCTGTAGGTCATGTGTCTGACCTTTAGCACCTTTTTGCTGGCTCTGCTCCACGCCAGCATCCACTTATTGTACTCTTCCCAACAAGTGAATATTGGTAATTTATGTCTCTTTGTTTTCAAACAGCAACCAGCATGAGTCACACAGGGCAGATACAGACCCCAACGTTCACAAACCTGCATGTTATATCCAACCAAAGAACACCTCATAAATAAGTTCTTATTTGGAAATGTTCCCTATTTCAGCAGATTACGAAGAACATAATTGTATTCACTTTAAAGCACAGGGCAAGCCAAGCAAATTTTTCCTGAGAAAATGGAGAACACAGAGTCTCTTCATAAAATGGCAATCTCCATCTCGTTCCTCATAGCAAGAACAAAGGCAATTGCTGTGTCTGCTTCCATTGTCCTTGATTCATTCAAATTCTCTGAGCTGTGGACTGTAGTTCTTTCAATGTAAATGAAAACAAATGCTTAATCAAACAATATATATTTACAATATTATTTGAAAATTACTGAAATATTAAGTACACTACACTACACTACACTCTGTATTGGAAATGCTGTTGCAAATAACTTGTACCATAAGGATAGATTTTCTTTAGGACACAGAGTCATCTTTACCATAGGATGATTCCAAGTCATTACTGACATTGTGTTAAATTACTCAGCTAGCTGTCTACAAAAGCACTGTGTGACTGACAGAAGAATCATCCTGACAGCCACACATTACAACACAGAGAATGTAAAATGTACCTAAACTTCTATCACTGTTGGTTACTCTTTATAATTAGAGCTATTTGTTTCTCTACCCCTCCAAATGTTATACCCATTCTTTGTGTTATAGTTTCACGAAGGAATAAAGTACCTCAAAGGGGTTTATTCTCTGTGTTGGAGCTAACACAGGCACACCTAAGTGCTATTTTTTTGTATTGGCGTTAATGAGGAAGTCGTTATCTCTTTTCTTATGTTCCTAAAATTACTGCTGAGAGAAACACACCCAGCATTAATAATGTTTTTCTTCTTTGAAGAATGCTGGATAGGGAATATTGCTTATGAGAAAGCAATTAAAACATCTCTTTCTGGATTCCTAAGGCTTGGCATTACCTGAAAAGTCACGCTGTTGCCTGTTTGGTGCTGGAACCGCATGCTTAAAGTGACTTTAACTGACAGGATCAGCATGTGGGCCAGTGGGGAATCTGAAATAAAAAGCAGAGATTGGCAAGGAAAGAGGTGAAAATCACAGCCTGTCCTGGTGGGAGAGTGATCCACATGCTGCAAACATTCTGCGTGGGTGTCTGAGGCATAAGTTATTGCTGATGTAAATGAAATCAATTATATTGCTGTGATGCACTACTTGAGAAATGGAGTTAAAAATACTCTTAAAAATGATAACTATATGGTAACGAGTAAAAGCTTCTGGTAGCAGAAGATTGCCGCCAATTCAAATGTAACCGAATGTCATTTTGTTGACAAAAACCTGTCTAGTTCTTTCTTGAAACCCTTTTATTTTTACTTGTTTCTCTAGATTCACTGGTAATTTGTCCATATAACTACCAGTTTACTTGTAAAAAAGATTTTTCCTGCATTTACCCATTTTTCAAGATGTGCTCCTCGCTGATTTTTCTAATACTTAACCAACTTAATGCCCCATTTCCCATGTTTCATTTTGAAACCTGGAAATAAATATTATATTTTTCAATCCATCGGACTTTGGGTCTGCTGAACTCAGAAATACCTTTGCCACCAAAAACTACAGTAATCTAAAGAAATTCCATCAGTATTCAGAGATGTAGGATATCAGAGCTAGAAATCATATCTAACATGAAGTCCAGCAGCTCCCTCCATATGTCCTCTCTTGTGATTTGAAAATCATACAATCTGAATGACTTTTAGCAATGGGACTTGGAAAATGTAGAACTGTGGTCATCATTCTTCACACGCTTCAGCATGATTTAATTGACATTTAGACGAAGTATAAACCCATCCATCACCTGTATTTAGAGGTATGATTTTTTGGAACCAAAGCTTAGTCACTCCAAAGTATCCTGTCATAAATGATAATAGTTTTTTTAAATTATTTTCTGTCAGATGGTTATGAAATTATGGATCTTTCTCCATCAAAGAGTGGTAGAAGCAATAGTTCAATAATTTTAATCAAAGATAGGCAGATATTTGATTGGCAAGATTATGAAAGATTGCACAAGTAGGTGGGAATGCAGATCATCCATGTTCTTACCATTTGCAGTACTTATCTAAATAAGATACGTTTGGGTAGGTACATAGTGTGAATGGTTATGATCTGGGTACAGATAGAAGGGACTAGGCAGGAAAACAGATTAGTTTGGACCAGATGGGCTGAAGGGCCTGTTTCTGTGCTGTGGTGCTGTATGACTCTATGACTCTATAATTCTGTTAAATGACAAAATGGGCTTGAGGGTGCAGATGATTTATTCTTGCTCATATCCATACATTTGTTACAAATCTTTTGAATGACTGTACAAATACCTCTGAATTTGGTACATGGATACTGAGATCAGCTGCAGAATGGACATGGAAAGCTTAAGACTGGAGATTGCAACTGCAACTTCTACATGTGCCATGGAGACAGCTTAATTTATCCCACTCAAAGACGTTTGCAAGAGATCGTGTAAATTTCCTGAGATTAAGCTTGTTATGTACCCCGTACCTGGGTCACTTACCAGCAAAGATAGAGAGTCCGTTGAAGTCTGATGGTACTATTTTTAACAGTATTGATTGATAAAAATACACAAAAATAATATCAATGCAAACATACAGATAATATACGTTGTCAATACTAAATCTAAAAGCGCGGGTATAATAATAATCAATAAGAAATAGCTCTATCGTTGTCTAGGGGATAATGTTTTGTCCGATGGAAATATAAAAGTCACTTTAGTTCATTCAAGGTTGGAGACCTTTGGTTGGAGTCAAGAGAGAGTGCTTAAACTTGCCCATTCCTCTTATGATGTCAATTCTTCGAGAGTCAGTGGGGGCTGAGTGCTCTTTGTGTTAGCTAAAGCCGTTCTTCCGTGGCAAGACCCACCAATTCCGAGGCAAATGGAAAAGGATGCACGTGGGCTTTTCCACCGGCTTTCGCTATTACGCTGTTACAGGAGTTCTAGTGTTTCTTCTGGTGCGTGTCAAGGGCTGTTCCCCAGACCCTCTTTTATCCCCACTCACGGGGTCTCAGATGTCACTCAGGGTGGAATGATGCCATCCCCCAACCAGCCCACGTTGCCTGAGGGCTTCCATGAAGTACAATATTCAAGACACAATTCCGTCTCCAAGAGACAATGACCTGTTCCATGGCTTTGTATCGCTGGGGCCAGGACATTCCAAACATCTCTCTCTCTCATTTCCTGGGTCTCCTGCCCTGACTTAATAGCGATCTTGCGATTCTCAAAAAGGAGTGGGGCACTGGCGGAACAAGCTGGTCCTTAATCAGCTTGTCCTTGAGGTGCATGTACAGATAACCCTTCATTCTTCAGCCTTGTCATGGCTGCTTGCAAGAGAGTTTTTTTCCATCCTGCTGACATTTCCTTGTTGTTCACTTTCTTTAGCCTCACGAGGGTCATCTGCTGCGTCAGCCTGTATTCTTCATTAAATGGAGTGAGTACACACAGGCCAAAAGGGGGAATGCTAAAATTGTTTAGCAGCTGAGACAGTCAATGACCTTTCATCTGAATTTGAAAATGCTAACACAGATAGATTTTAAAATGCAGAGAAATCAAAGAGGGAGGAAAGAGGAGAGGCAAAAATCCACAATAGGGTGGAAGATTAGATGGACCTATAAATGGATCTTATAAATATAGATTTTTTGTTACTTCTATCTTCCATTTTGAAATTTTGTTTCTATTTTCTGTCCTGCTTTCACGGGAGCTCATCTGCCTGAAGCACAGACAGCTTTCTCTCCACTACTGCTGACTGACTTTCTGAGCACTCCAGCAATATTTTACTTTTACATCCTGAGCCTACATACAACTACTTGACTTGTTTAATGTCTCATCAACAATGGAAAGATGTTTCCAGCATGAGAAAGTAGACTGATGGACAGGTGGATGCAGTGCAGGTTGGATCATGTGCCTGTTTAGTACTTGTATTACATTTTACAGCAAAGGACAGTAGTCCATTTATCTATAGTGATCAAACACATAAGACATCAGTATTAATACCATATGTACACACTAGGTATTTTAACATTAGAACAATAAAAACTCTTCCTTTTCAAGGTGGAGATCAGAACTAAGGATTTTCTCTTTAATAATACACATTTCTGATAGTCACTACTTCCTTGTCATCTACGTGCTGATGAAGGGTCTCGCCCCGAAACGTTGATGGTGCTTCTCCTTATAGATGCTGCCTGGCCTACTGTGTTCCACCAGCATTCTGTGTGTGTTGTTGTTTGAACTTCCAGCATCTGCAGATTTCCTCGTGTTTGCAAAAGAAACATTAAATTATTTTAACCCTGATGTAATGAGGTCCTGATGTCTGGTCTGTTAAAGCTACTGTATATGTTAAAACATTACAGCTTATATGTAATGTTCACTGTCCAATATTAGTTACTGCAAGAAATGTACAATACCACAATCATCCTTCAAAGCCCAAAGTACAGTACAGTTATTACCAAAATACGTATACAGTGTATAATCTTGAGATTCGTCTTTTGCAAGCAGCTGCAAGATAAAAGAAAAACAACAGAACTTGTTTGAAGAAAAACCCCACACAACAAAGACCAATGTGTGAAAAAAAGTACATATTGAGCAAGCAATCAAAAGTAAACTAATAACACACAGTATAGCAAACTACAGAGTCTCCAAAACTGAGTCCATGGTCACGGAGCTGCTGAGGCGAGTGAAGATAGTCCAAGAGTCCAAAGGTTGCAGGCTACAGCCACTGAGTCAGTTCAGCACTGAGCCAATGGTTGCAGGCCATAGCTGCAGAGTCAGTTCAGCGCTGAAACAGCTTGATCAAATCATGCAAATAGTAACAAAAAGTAAACAAAAAAGGTAAACAAAAAGTAAACTTATTCTTAGGGTAAGTCCATACAAAAATTTTGCTCATAAGACATAAGAAACAAGAACAGAACTAGATCATTTGGCCCATTGAGACTCTTCCCACCTTTCCATCAAGGCTGATTTATCATCCCTCTCAACCCCACTCTCCCGCCTTCTTTCTTTCCCCCATAACCTTTGACACTGTTACTATTCTAGAACCTACCAACCTCCATTTTAAAAATATCCAATGACTTGGCCTCCACAGCTGATTGGTAATGAGTTCTACAGATGCACCATCCTTTAGCTAAAGAAATTCCTCCTCATCTCTGTTCTAAAAGGACATCCCTCTATTCTGAGGCTGTGCTCTCTACTCATAGATCCCGCTTTAAAGAAAACATGCTCCCCACATCTGCTCTATCTAGGCCTTTTAATATTCAATAAGTTTCAATGAAGTCCCGGCTCATTCTTCTAAACTCCAGTGTGTACATGCGCAAAGCCATCAAATGCTCCTCATACATTAATCCTTTCTTCCACAAGATTAATTACATGAACGTTGTCTGGACCCTCTCCAAAGCCAGCACATCCTTTCTTAGATAAAGAGCACAATACTCCAAGAGTGGTCTGATCAATGCCTAATAAAGCCTCAGCTTTACATCCTTGCTTTTATATTCTAGTCTTCTCAAAAAAATGCTAACATTGCATTTGCATTCCTTAAAACTGATTCAATCTTCAAGTTAACCTTCAGAGAATCCAACACGAGGACTCCTAAATCCTCTTACATCTCTGATTTCTGAATTCCCTCCAGATTTAGAAAATAATCTAAGCCTGTATCCCTGCTACCAAAATGAATCAAAGTACAGATCCCTGAATGGTATTCCATCTGCCACTTTGCCCGTTCTCCTAACCTGTCTAAATTCTTCTGTAGACTCATTCATTCCTCAACACTAACTGCTCCTTCACTTTGTATTGTATGCAAGCTTAACCATGAAGCCATCAATTCCATCATCCAGATTATTGACATATGATGTGAAAAGAAATAGTCCCAAATCGACCCCTGCAGAACATCGCTACGCACTGACAGCCAATCAGAAAATGTTATCCCCGCTCTGTGCCTCCTGATAGGCAGCCAATCTTCTATCCATTCTAGTATCTTTCCTGTAATACCATGCACTCTTATCTTCACAAGATTCACAAGACAAAGGAGCAGAAGTAGGCCATTCGGTCTATCGAGTCTGCTCCACCACTCCACCATGAGCTAAGCTATTCTCCCATCTAGTTCCAATTTCCAGCTTTTTCCCCATATCCCTTGATGCCCTGACTTAATACCTATCAATCTCTTCCTTAAACATCCTCAATGATTGGGCCTCCATATGGCAATGAATTCCATAAACCCACGACCCTCTGGCTAAAAAAATCCTCCTCATCTCTGCGTTAAATGGGTACCCTCTAATTCTAAGACCTTTTGTCTTGGACTCACCCACCAAGGGAAACAGCCTTTCCACATCTACTCTGTCCAACCTTTTCAACATTCGAAATGTTTCAATGAGATCCCCTCTCATTCTTCTATACTCTAATGAATACAATCCAAGAGCCGACAAACGCTCCTCATATGTTAGTCCCTGCATTCCAGGAATCATCCTAGTAAACCTTCTCTGAACTCTCTCCAACATCAGCACATCTTTTCTAAGATAGGGGGCCCAAAACTGCACACAGTATTCCAAATGGGGTCTCACCAGTGCCCCAGAGAGCCTCATCAACAGCTCCTTACTCTTATACACTATTCCTCTTGAAATGAATGCCAACATAGCATTTGCTTTCCTTACTGCCGATCCAACCTGGTGGTTAACCTTTAGGGTATCCTGCACTAGGGCCCCCAAGTCCCTTTGCACTTCCAATTTTTGAATTTTCTCCCCATCTAGATAATAATCTGCTCGATTGTTTCTTCTTCCAAAATGTACAACCGTACACTTCTCAACATTGTATCTCATCTGCCATTTCTTTGCCCACTCTCCTAAACTGAGCAAGTCTCTCTGCAACCTTTCTGTTTCCTCAACACTTCCTGCTCCTCCGCCCATCTTGGTGTCATCCGCAAACTTAGCCACAAAACCATTTAATCCATAATTGGATAGGTATATGGACAGGAAAGGAATGGAGGGTTATTGGTTGAGTGTGAGTCAGTGGGACTAGGTGAGAGTAGGCATTCGGCACGGACTAGAAAGGCTAAAATGGCCTGTTTCTGTGCTGTAATTGTTATATGGTTATTATTATAATCTAAATCATTGATATACAGTGTAAAAAGAAGAGGCCCCAACACAGACCCCTGCGGAACACCACTAGTAACCAGTAACCAACCAGAATAGGATCCCTGTATTCCCACTCTTTGCTTTCTGCCTATCAGCCAATACTTCACCCATTCCAATATCCTTCCTGTAATTCCATGGGCCCTCATCATATTAAGCAGCCTCTTATGTGGCACCTTATCAAAGGCCTTTTGGAAATCCAAATACACAACATCCACAGTCTCTCCCTTGTCAATCTTATTTGAGATTACCTCAAAAAATTACAATATGTTCGTGAGGCAGGATCTTCACTTCATGAAACCATGTTGGCTTGGGCCTATTTTGTCATGCACCTCAAGGTAATTCATAATCTCATCCTTGAGGATCGACTCCAATAACTTTCCAACTACCAATGTCAGACTAATAGATCTGTAATTTTCTTTTTGTTGCCTCCCGCTTTCTTAAACAACGGAACTACATTTCTAACCTTCCAGTCCTCTGGAACCGTGCCAAAGTCTACTGATTCCTGGAAGATCATTTCCAATGCCTCCACAATCTCCAAAGTCACCTCCTTCAGAACCTATGGATGCATTTCATCCGGTCCAGGAGACTTATCTATCCTTAGTCCATTTAGCTTCTCAAGCACTTTCTCTCTAGTAATCTTGACTGTACCTAATTCTATTCCCTGAGACCTCTGGCTATCAGGTATGTTGCTAATGTCTTCCACTGTGAAGACTGATGCAAAATACTCATTTAGTTCCTCTGCCATCTCTTTGTTACCCATTATAATTTCTCCAACATCCTTTTCAATAGGTCTTATATCCACCCATGTCACTCTTTTGCTGTTCATATATTTTTAAAAACTCTTAGCGTCCTTTACGTTAATTGCCAATTTCCTTTCATAATTCATCTTTTCTTTCCTAATGACTTTCTTAGTTTCCTTCTGTAAATTTTTAAAATTCATCCAGTCCTCAGTTTTCCCACTAATTTTTGCTTCCTTGTACGCTGCCTCTTTTGCTTTTATTTTAGCCTTAACTTCTCTCGTTTGCCACATTTGTGTCAATTTTTCTTTTATGATTTTCTTTTTTCTTGGAATATATTTTTCCTGCACTCTCCTTATTTCTTGTAGGAATTTCATCTAATTCCACTCTACTGTCCCTCCATTTAGCTTACTTTTCCAATCAACTTTGGCCAGTTCCTCTCTCATACCACTGTAATTTCCTTTGTTTCACTGAAATATTGATACACCTGATACCAGCTCTCCTTTTCAAATTTGAAACTGAACTCGATCATATTATGATCACTACTTCCAAGGGCTTTGATTACCTCTAGCTCCCTAATCACCTCAGGCTCATTACACAACAACCAATCCAAAACAGCCGATCCCCTGGTGGGTTTACGGACAAGCTGCTCCAGAAAGCCATCCCGTAGGCATTCTACAAACTCCCTCTCCTGAGATCCAGTATCTTCCTGACTTTCCCAGTCCACTTTCATATTAAAATCCCCCATAATTATCTTGACATTATCTTGACATTTTCCATCTGGCACGCTTTTTCTATTTCTTGCTGTAACTTGTAGTTACAGTATCATGTTATGTAGCCTCATGTGCAGCACTTTGTTAAATACCTACTAAAAACCCAAGTAAACCACATCCACTGACTCTCCTTTGTCTATCCTGCCTGTTATTTCCTTCAAGGATTCCAATAGATTTGCCAGGCAAGATGCCTCCAAGCACTCTAAAACTTCATTCTCAACAACTGATTCCCCGACCACTGAAGTCAGGTTAATTTCTTGACTTTTGCTTCCCCCGCCCCCCAACTTATTGAAGAGTGGAGTGACATGTGCAATTTTTCAGTCAACTGGAACTATTCCAAAAGCTAGCCATTCTTGAAAGATCACAACAATGCCTCCACAATTTCTTTAGCTACCTCTTTCAGAACCTAGTTCAGGTGACTGATCTACCATCAGACCTTTCAGCTTCCCAAGCACCTTCTCCTTAGTAATAGCAAATACACTAATATCTGCCCCCTGACACTCCTGAATTTCTAGCATACTGCTGGTGTCTTCTACAGTCAAGAGTGCCAAAAAACTCTTATTATGTTCATCAGCCATTTCTTTGTTCTTAGAGACAATTTTTAATAAAGAAGGTAACCACTGATTTTTATCTGGGCATACAGAAGCTACTCAAAGGAGGGTGTTACATGATTAACCATACATGTATTGGGCAGTCAGAGAGGAAATTCCAAAGCCATTTCTGAAAAGAGGTATGGATTTTAAAGCCCTTAATCGATTCACTCAGACCAGCAATCTGTCTTCAGCTTAACTTTTCCTTCAAACTGCTTAGTTGTCCATTCACCTGTTATATTTCATGCTCACATTTTCTCAAGCTTCAGAATCTGGCTTCTATTTATGCCACTGTACAAAAACACATATGACCTTCCATATGACTATGTCCATGACCATTTATCCCTCTTCAAAGGGCTACAAGCTCTGACATGATTAACACACCATTCTTTTCTAATATCCCTCACTAGTTTATTTGTTCTTTGAACCACAAAGTGGAAATTATGTTGTGGATCTTGCAGATAAGGATAATATTTCTGATATCTCCATATTGACAACATTTCAAAATAAAATACCCATTAGTTTAAGAAGAGCTCACATTTCTAATACCCAATGATTTTCTAACCATGGCATTATTTTGACTCATGCCTAGTTCCAAAGTGCAGTCACAGATTTGTTCTCTCTTCATTTGGTCTTGAACTTAAACAGCTTTTGAAGGTAAATACAAAATGTCCTCCATTTCCTTTTTTTAGCTGGTTGAAGAGATAATAGTCCATAAATGTGTTTTGAAAAGGATTAGTCACTTTTTTTGCTCAGAGCTAAGATACCGAGCATCTACATTTCAGGAACATTACAAGTAACAAGTAGTCACACTTGAATTCAGAGTTCTCACAGTCCTAATTCCAAAGGTTAGAGAATGAAAATAATTTTTTTAAAAAAACATAGATAGCATTTTTCAACAGGATAGAGAACGGATTCACTGGAAATCCACAAAAAAAAAGTTTGAGTGCTTTGGAATCAAAATTGGAATTGGAATAAGTTTATTATTGTTACATGCTCTGAGATACCATGAAAAGCTTTGTTTTGCAAGTCATTCATATAGATCATTTCAAAATATACTGTAAGTTCATTGAGCTAGTACAGGGAAAACAATAAGAGAATACAGAATGTAGTGTTACAATTACAATTACAGAATTATAGTGTTCAGGTAGACAATAAGGTGCTGGGGCCACAACAAACAGATTAAAAATCAAGAGTCCATCTTGAAAGCACAAGGCCCTTATAACAAGGCCTTCTGTTCAATGCCCTTATAACAGCAAGAAGTAAGCTGTTCTTGAGCCTAGTGTATGTTTTGAAGGGTGTGTTAGACTGTAATTGTCTTTGATTTTTAGTGTGGCTTGAAAAGAAAACCTGTTGGAGATAAAACCTTCCCACAAGAGCAATTTTGTCTCCACTTCAAAATAAAGAGCGGACAGTTTCTGCCAATTATTCAAAAAGGCTCTTAAAAGCCACTCAGAGGAGGATATGAAAAGAAATCATACAATGGAAATGTTTAATTTATGTAAAACTGCCAAATGTACATAAATTAAACTATTAAATGAGGAAATGTACTCCTTTAAATTTATTTTCAGTGATGTAAAATCAACCACAGGTACTGGGTTCTTACCAAAACCCTTTTTTTCCTTTTGTGACAACCTATTTTCCACAATTTTAGTCAATTTTTGCACTGGTACCCACATCTACATATATACAAGACTTTTCTTAATGCAATGAAAATAAACTCAATTATTTTTATTACGCTGTCTGAATGCATTGGTTTATGGAACATTACTCGTTTGTGATTTTGCAAATGAATTTAACAAAAAAACTTGAATCAGTGAAATTGAGCAGAATTTTGCCTGCAATTTGTGAAAGGTTGCTAATTGCTCCAAAAGTGGAATGGAAATGTAACAACCCCAAATGTTGTTAGTTGTGTCATAACCAACTTTCCAACCAAACAAGCATCCCACTTCATTCTTATCCCAGTTGTACATGGCTTATCATCACACCCATCTGTATTCTCAAGAAGAAGGTGAAAGTAATGTAATGAAGCTAGAGATGTGAGCTCCCTTGAAGCACACAAGGGTATTTAATTCCTCAGGGTTGCAAGACAGCTATTCCAGAATAGTATGCGAAGCAAGGGAGGAAGTTTCTTTTCTAGCCATAGGGCAGAGACTAGGAACAGGGATTGCTTACATTTAGAAAGGCAGGAAATTATTAGAGATACTCAGCATAGTTTTATGAGAGGGAATTCTGTCTCATTAATTGGATTGACTTTTGGAGGAGGCAACAAATAAGACTGATGAGTGCAGGTCAGTGTGTGGTGTCTATGCTATCATAATGGGCTTACAAGATCCCAAATGATAGACTATTCTAGAAACTCAGGTACATAGGATCCAAGGCAGGTTGATGAATTGGATCCAAGTGGTTCAACTTCAAACGGTTCATATGGCACAATATAATATGACAGAATATACACAGTATACAAGCTGAAATTCTTATTCTTCACAAAAACATCCATGCAGCAAGAAACCCCGAAGAATGAATGATAGTAACATCAGAACCCCAAAGTACCCCTCCCTCCTACCATACACAAACAGCAGTAGAAGCATCAACTCTCCTCCTCCCCCCCACTTGCACTAGCAGAAGTACCGAATCTGCCCCCACCCAACTCCCCACTATGCAAGCAACAGCAAAAGCCCCCAAAGAAACCTTATCTAGAATCCATCAAAAACTGCAGTCCATAACCAAGCACTTTGGTATCTCAGACAGGCTGTCTGTCACCAGTGAGGGAGAGAGAGATCGCTCCTGCAACGAGAGCAACAGACTCATGGCTCACTGTCCCGATGTTACAACCTTCCACATCACTTCTCCAAGCCCCCTGGCTCGAGGACTGACAGGCTCTCACTCACCATCAAAAGAGAGAGAGGGAGGGAGAGAGAGAGAGGGAGTGGGAAAAGATAGAAGCAGAAAAAAGAAAAAGGGATCACAGGAATACAGGGTCCTTTTTCCATCAGCAGCACACACCACGTGCTGTCCCGATGCTTCAGTCTCCCACAACACTTCAATCGGTGAAATTGGCGAGGATGTCATCGACTAGGCCGGTCTCCGAAGCCGAGTATCTTCCAGGCCACTCCTGGAGTTATCAAAATGCCACGCCACATGGCCAGTCTGAGAACCCATTGCTTGTGGAGAACAGTAGTTTGAGCTGTTATTTGTAGATCACAGATTCTGACCAAACCCCAACCACATTGAAAAGAAAAGCATAAGAGAAGAAAATTAAGTTGTTTTGCATTTGAACTGGGTGAAGTCACTGAGGTCCACAAAAACCTCTAGGGCCATCTTTCTTAGTTCTTAGTTTCTTGATAAGGGAAGGGGGCAATGTTGCAAAGATGTTGTTTCCAAATGACGCCTGTGACTAGTAATGTACCACAGAGTCTGGCGCTGGGACATTTGCTGTTTGTGACACATTGGATGTGAATGTAGAAGATAGAATTTGTAAGATGGCAGATAACATGAAAACTAATAATGTTGTGAAATGTTGTCTTCCAGGGCTACAGCTGTTTATAGATCAGATGGAAAGTTAGATGAAGCATTAACAAATGAAAATTAAACCTAACAAGTGCAGGGTAATGCGGTTTTAGAAGTCAAATTGGAGAAGGACTCACACGGTAAATGGAAGAATGTTTGCTTTCATTAGACAGGGCATAGAATATAAAAGTAAGAACACCGCATTGAATCTTTTATAAAACTCCAGTTATGCTTCATTTGGAGTACTGTGCACAGGTCTGGTTGTCAAACTTTAGAGAGGATGTGACTGTGCTGGAGAGACTACGGAGCCAATTTATCGGGTGTTGCTTAGATTCGACTTAGACTTTAGTTATGGGGTGCGATCGGGTAGGAAGTTCATTTCCTTGGAATGAAGAAGGATGGCGTAATAGACGTATAAATGATTATGTGAGTTATAATCTAGAACTCCTGTATGGAGTTATATGGGAGTAAGATTGGGCTGGCGTAGTAGTGTAGCTGTTAATTTAACACTATTAATGTGCTGGTGGCCTGGGTTCAGTTTGTGAGCAGTTTGTATATACTGCTGTGGCTTTCTCCAGGTGCTCTGGTTTCCTCCCACACTCCAAAGACTTAATGGTTACTAGGTTAATTGGTCACATGGGTACAATTGGGTAGCAGTGGTCTGGAATGACCTCTTAACATGCTTTATCTTTAAACAAACAAACAAACATACAAACAGATAAATAAATAAATAGGGTAGGTAGTCAAACTCTTTCTGCCATAATAAGGCACAGATTTAAGCTAACACACATGAAATGCTGAAGGAAATCAGCAGGTCAGGCATCTTCTATGGAAATGAATAAACAAACAATATTTCAGGCCGAGACCCTTCTTCAGGACAGAAAAGGAAGGGGGAAGAAGTCGGAATAAAAAGTTGGGGGGAGGGGTGAAGGAGCATTATAAGATGATTGATGAGACCAGGTAGGCAGGAAAGGTTAAGGGCTGGAAAAGAAATCTGATTGGAAAGGAGAGTGGCAATAGGAGGAAGGGAAGGAGGAGGAGCCCCAGTGAGAGGTGATGATAAGCAGGGAAAAGGCCAGGGGAATAGAAGAAGAGTGGAAGGGAGGGTTTTTCTTTACTGAAAGGAGAAATTGATATTCAAGCAATCAGGTCGGAGTCTAGCCAGGTGGAATATAAGGTGCTGCCCCTTCATGCTGAAGGTGGCTTCATCTTGGCACAAAAGGACCAACATGTCAGAACAGGAACCGGAACTAGAATTAAAATGTTTAGCCACTGGGAAATTTCACTTATGGCGGATGGAGTGGACATCCCTGACAGAGCGGTCCCCAAATTTGTGGCGGGTCTCACCAATGTGGCAGAGGCCGCAGCAGGAGCACTGGATGCAATAGATGTTCTCCAGAAGATTTAAGGTGAGAGGAAGGAATTTTAAAGGTGATTAGAGGACAATATTTTCTACATAGAAACTTTAAGCAGAGGAAAAGGCCATTCAGCCCACACTGTTGTGCCAAACCAGCTAAAAAGCAAATTAAAAGCACCTAAGCATTAATCCTTCCTATCTACACCATGTCCATATCCCCCGTCTTTCTTACATCCATGTGCCTATCCAAATACCTCTTAAAAGTCTCTAATGAATTTGCCTTTCCCACCAAACCAGGCAGCACATGCCAGGCATCGACCACTCTCAAAGCATGTCCCTGGTATTTTAACCCTAGAAACAGATACTCTCTGTCCAGTTTATCTATGCTTTTCATAATCTTGTAAAACTCTAACAGTTCTCCCCTCAGCCTCCAGTGCTCCGGAGATAACAACCCAAAGTTATCCAACTTCTTGTGATAGCACATGCCCGCTAAACCAGGCAGCATTCTGGTAAAACTCTACTGGACCCTCTCCAAAGCCTCAACATTCTTCCTATAGTGGAGTGATCAGAACTCTATGCAGTACTCCAGATGTGGCCTAACCATGGTTATGTAAAGGTGCAACATAATTTCTTGACTTTTGAACTCATAACCTTGACTAATAAAAGCAAACATTCCATAAGCCTTCTTAACCGCCCTATCGACCTGTGTAGCCACTTTCAAGGAGCTATGAACTTGGATTCCAAGATCTCTCTACTCAGCAACTCTGTTAAGGATCTTGCCCTTAACAGTGTACCACCTCCTTGTACTTGCCCGACCAAGGTGCAACACCTCACATTCATCTGGGTTAGACTCCAGCAGCCATTTCTCTGCCCATATTTGTAAATGATCTATATCATGCTGCATTCTTTGCCAGTCTTCTACACCATCTACAACACCACCTGCAAACTTCCATCTGCATTTTCAACCAGGTCATTTATATACATCACAATTATCAGAGGTCCCAGCACAGATCACTGCAGAACACCACTAATTACAGATCTTCAGCTCAAATAAGTCCCTTCAGCCATTACCCCCTTTCTTCTATGTGCAATCCAGTTCTGAATCTTAACAGCCAACTCGTCATGGACCCTATGCCTCTTAATCTTTTAGATTAGCTTGCCATGAGGGACTTTGCCTTACATTTTAGTAAAATCCATGTAGACAACACACACAGTTCTACCCTCATCAATCTCTCTTGTCACCTTGTCAAATTCAATCAAGTTGGTAAGCACGACTTCCCACACACAAAGCCATGCTGGTGCTCCCTAATTAGGCCATGGATTTCCAAATGCTCATATATCCTATCCTTAAGAATTTTCTCCAGCGATTTCCCTACAACTGACATGAGTCTCACCAGTCTCTAGTTCCCAGGATTTTCCCTTGTATCCTTCTTAAATAGCGGTGCAACATCAGCCACTCACCAGTCCTCTGGGACTAACCTGTGGCTAGAGAGGACTCAAAGATACTGGTCAAGGGTCCAGCAGTCTTGTCTCTTGGCTCCATCAAGAACCTTGGGTAAATCCCATCAGACCCTGGGGACTTACCAACTTTAACATTCATTAGCAGACCCAACACTTCCTCCTCCTTGACCTCTAAATGCCCTAACATATTTCTACACTCAGCATTGATCTCCTGGTCCTCAATATCCTTTTCCTTGGTAAATACTGAAGCAAAGTACTCATTAAGTACTTCACAGTCATTCTCAGAATTCAAGAAAATATACCCCCTTTATTCTTGAGTGGTCCCACCCTCTCCCTAGTTATCCTCTTTTTCTTGATGTATATGTAGAATACCTTGGGATTCACCTTAATGCTAAATGCCAAGGAATTTTCATTGTCCCCCCACCAACCCCGGGTATCCCAATTCCCTTCTCTAGCTCTTTTCTGTGCTTCATTTGATACAACTTGCGAAGCTTTACACACTTTTCCTTTTTCTTCTTGACTAAATTCATCAGCTCTCTGGATATCCAAGGTTCTCTTATCTTTCCGTCCCTGTCCTTCCCTCTAACAGGAACATACCTTTCCCTGTACTCTGTGCAACTGATCTTTGAACACCTTCCACATACCTGATGTGGACTTAACAGAGAAAAGGTATTCTCAATTAACTCTTCTTAGGGCCTGCCCTCGTTGTTTGCCCTACTCTCCCACAAGGACCAGACCTATTCTTATCTAGAGCTATTCTGAAAGTTAAGGGGTTGTTGTTACTCTTCACTAACTAGTCAACCACAGGAAGGTCAGTCACTTGGCCAGGCTCATTACCCACCACCAAGCCCAGGACAGACTCTCCTCTCATTGGACTATCCAGATATTGATTTAATGAACCCTCCTAGATACACTTAGCAAATTCTGCCCCATTTAAACCCCTTGCACTAAGAATATCCTAGTTTATATCAGGGAAGTTGAAATCCCCCATGACATGAACCTTATTATTTTTACATGTTTCCTTAATCTGTTTACTTATCTGTTCCTCAATGTCCCAATTGCTATGGGGCGGGGTGGGGGGTGGGGGTTCTGAATTACAATCCTATCTGTGTGATTGCACTCTTCCTATTCCTATTCCTGAGTTTTCTTAAATAAATAATGATTCATATCTGGAAAATTCTGAGGAATCAGATACAATTGCTGCTTTTAAAAGGCACTTATGAAGACACATAAATAGACAAGGCATTGTAGGAAATGATCCTAATGTAGGCAACTAGGATTAGTTTGATGGGCAGAAAGGTCAGCAGGGAGGTGGTGAGCTGAAGAACTTGTTTCCTTTCTAAATGATTCCATGACTCTTTGACCAGGCCTTTGTAAAGTTTTTTTTCTCTCAGAAAAATAAATGTAGCATAAAGTAGGCATGAAATATTTGTACATTGCTTAGGCAAAACATTTATTCCTGTTACATGGCTAGTTTATTCAGGGGTAGGGGGGGATGTGAATGAGTTTCACCTCTGAAAATTTGCATCATTTTGTCATAGAGAATTCCATGTAATAATGAAATCTGTGATTCTCCCTGTCTCTTTGATTTACAGTGCTCTGCTCCTGCTCCAAGAATAAGGCTTATGTGTGACTGGGGCTTGGTAGCCATTTTGCACAAAATAATTCAATCATTAATAAAGGTCAATAGTGTAATTTCACAGTTATTAAGTTATTTAATGCACATTATTTCCCCCCATTTCTATTGGCTAGCTTATCTCACAACAAGTGATAAATTAACATGGGAAATTCCAAAATATTACTTGTTTTGGTCAGCTAGTAACTAAGTTTAATTGGAATACATTTGCTGTTCAAGTAGACCTAATAATCACAGGCAGCCTGACATGATGTTGTTTATCATTAATACCTTTAGGACTGTAAAGCTTCCTATAACTATTAAAGCACTGCATGATATTGTATTTAAACTCAAGAGACGACAGATACTGGGGTCTGCAGTACAATCAAACTGCGAGAAGAACTCAGTGGGTTGAGCAGTATTTGTAGGAGGAAAGGAATTGTCGATGGTTTGGGTTGATACTTTACATCAGGACTGACGGTGAAAAGGAAAGGTGGCCAGAAACATTAACAGCCACTATCATACTGGCTATCATGTATGACATTGTACTTCAGGTTTCTAACAAAATAGTTCAGCAGGATGGATCATTCTCTGCTTTCTAGATGAGGAGAGAGTCAGGCAGACCCTTATGTTCCATATGGTAGAAAGATTGCTCAATACTTACTGTGGAGGAGCACATTTAGATGAAGTTTTAGAAGAAGTCTGGCATAAATACAAGCATTCATTGGCATGGGTTGCACCCTCCCCTTGATTTAAGAGCTACTCCAGAGGTTTGAACACAAAATCTAAGCTGATACTCCAGGGTTTATGGAACAGGAGGAGCTGCCTGTTGGATGTGACATTAATCTTCTCTCAGCTGAAGATGAAAGATCCCACAGAACCATTTTGGAGGCAATGAGTTTTCACAGTGTCTTGGTCAATATTTATTCCTGAAGTAACATCACTCAAACCAGTTCTCTGTTCATTCACTTCACTTCTGTTTATGGGCAAATCAGCTGCTATGTTCTCTACAGTTTCACAGCAACTACACTTCAAGGAAATACTTCATTAGCTGTAAAGCAATCTGGGACACCCTGAGATCCTGCTGCTGCTTCATAACACATGTCATTCCTTGTTTTCAGCAGCTGTCTCCCTTAACAGAGTAAGGAAAATAAACAAACACAGACCAAATCTTCACACTGCTTAGAAAATTTGAAGAATGTATTGAATGATTATTTGAAAATATCAGCATCAATTCAAAGTACAAAGTGACAATGTGAAATATATTTATAGATAGAAAGGATAAAAAAACTAAAGTATTATTAAAAATGATACTCAAGGTTCACCAGTTCTGAAAGTGGTAGGATACCCCCATGATGAATGTAAAACCTCTACCATTTTCCACTTACTGTCATCCTTGACAACTCATTTACCACAACCATTCCCACTTTATACCAGTTTATACTTTATAGGCAACATTTATACCAGTGCCTAAGAAGAATAATGTGGGCTGGCTTAATGATTATTGCTTGGTAGCACTCACATCGACAGTGATGAAATGCTCTGAGAGGTTGGTTATAACTATACTGAACTTCTGCCTCAGTAAGGACCCGGACCCATTGCATTTTGCCTATCGCCACAATAGGTCAATAGCAGACACAATCTCAAATGCTCTCTGCACAGCTTTAGACCACCTGGACAACACAAACACCTACGTCAGGATACTGTTCATGGACTATAGCTCAGCATTTAATACCATCATTCCCACAAGCCTGATTGAGAAGTTGCAGAACCTGGGCCTCTGTACCTCCCTCTGTAATTGGATCCTTGACCTCCTAACCAGAAGACCACAATCTGTGCGGATTGGTGATAACATATCCTCCTTGCTGATGATCAACACTGGCGCATCTCAGGGGCGTGTGGTTAGCCCACTGCTCTACTCTCTATATACACATGACTGTGTGGCTAGGCATAGTTCAAATACCATCTATAAATTTGCTGACAATACAACCATTGTCGGTAGAATCTCAGGTGGGGACGAGGGGGCATACAGGAGTGAGATATGCCAACTAGTGGAGTGGTGCCACAGCAACAACCTGGCACTCAATGTGAGTAAGACAAAAGAGCTGAATGCGGACTTCAAGAAGGGTAAGATGAAAGAGCACATACCAATTCTCATAGAGGAATCAGTAGTGAAGTGGGTGAACAGTTTCAAGTTTCTGGGTGTCAGGATCTGTGAGGATTTAACCTGGTCCTAACATATCGATGTAGTTATAAAGAAAGCAAAATAGTGACTATACTTCATTAGGATTCTGAAGAGATTTGGCAAGTCAACAAATACACTCAAAAACTTCTATAAATGTACCGTGGAAAGCATTCTGACAGGTTGCATCACTGTCTGCTCTGGGGGTGGGGGGAATCTACTGCACAGGACCAAAAGAAGCTGCAGACGATTGTAAACCTAGTCAGCTCCATCTTGGGTACTAGCCAACAAAGTACCCAGGAAATCTTCAGGGAGCAGTGTCTCAGAAAGGCAGCGTCCATTATTAAGGACCTCCAGCACCCAGGGCATGCCTTTTTCTCACTGTTACCATAAGGTAGGAGGTACAGAAGCCTAAAGGCACACACTCAGTGATTCAGAAACAGCTTCTTCCCTTCTGCCATCCAATTCCTAAATGGGCATTGAGCCCTTAGACACTATGTCACTTACTAAAATATGCAGTATTCTGTTTTATACTATTATTATACTAATAAACGCTATTATTATTTTTATTTTATTCATTTTTTTTCTCTTCTGGATTATGTATTGCATTGAACTGCTGCTGCTAAGTTAACAAATTTCATGTCACATGCCAGTGATAATAAACCTGATTCTGATTCTCATCTCCAGCTTTTCCGCCACCATTCTCCCACTCAATGACACCTCCATCCTGCTCCCATCTGTCATCCACCACCACTAGCACCGAAACCCCCTCCACACATGCACACAACTGCCACTCTCCAGCAAACACTTTTCTGTCCATCGGGCTAGTACAGGTCTTTTTTTTTATATATCATAATCCCAGTGATCGTTCTTTGCAGCTCTTTTTCAGCTTTTAGGCAAAGTAAATTCAACTTCAAAGCACTACACACTGGAACTAAATTTTACATATGTCTCTGCCTCTTGATCAATTTCTTCCTGTAAAGTTCTTCTTGAAGTCTTTCTTTGTGACCAAGTATTTACTAATCTTTCCAATCTTTTTCTGTACCACTGCATCAATTTCTTTTTTCAAAAGATCTTTGACCCAAAATGTCAACTGTTTCTCTTTCCACAGATGTTGTCTGATCTATCCAAGTGTTTCCAGACAGACAGGCAGACACATACTTTATTGATCCCAAGGGAAATTGGGTTTTGTTACAGTCGCACCAACAAAGAATAGTGCAGAAATATAGCAATATAAAACCATAAATAATAAATAATAATAAGTAAATTATTCCAAGTGGAAATAAGTCCAGGACCAGCCTATTGGCTCAGGGTGTCTGACACTCGGAGGGAGGAGTTGTGAAGTTTGATGGCCACAGGCAGGAATGACTTCCTATGATGCTCAGTGTTGCAGCATTGGCGGCATCTACAGTTTTCTTTATTTAGCCCGATGGGACAAGAACAGGACTCCCTGATGGTATGTTGCCTCTCATATACCAGGGTCAGAAACATCCCTGATCGAATCTATAGTATTCTTCAGGTGGAGGGTGAGCAGCCAGAGGTTGTGATCCACATTGCTACCAACGACATGGGCAAAAAGGGTGATGAGGTCCTACAAAGTGAATTCAGGGATTTAGCTGCTAAGTTTAAAAACAGGACATCTAGGATGGTGATTTCATGATTGCTACCCCCTGCAACATGCCAGTGAGACCAGAAAAGGAAGATTATACATCTCAAGATTTGACTAAGGATAAGATGGCCTTAGATTTTTTTGGATCCTTAGGCACGCTGCCAAGGAACATGGAACTTGTGCAGTTTGGATGGTCTACGTCTGAACAGGAGAGGTGAACAATATCCTTGTGCAAATGTTTGCTTGTGTAGTTTTGAGGGTGTTAAATTAGAGTGGCAGGGGGATGGGAACCAGAGTCAGAAAGTGGTATAGCCACAGGGAAAGTTGAACAAAACAAGAAGAGAAACCATAAGGGTTTCTGTTTTTGGTAGAACTAATCCTCTGAGTTGTGCATATTTCAATGGAAGGAGTATTTTAGGTAATGCAGATGAACTCAGAGCACAGATAGGCACATGGAATTATGATAATGTAGCCATTAATGAGATGGTTGCAGGAGCGTTCAGTTGTTTTAGAAATGATAGAGGGGGAGGTATGAAAGGGGGAGGGGTGGGATTACGCATCAAGGAAAACGTCACGGCAGTAATCAGAGAGGACATGCTGTTGGGCTTCTCAACTGAAGCAATATGGGTGGAACTGAGGAATAAAATAGGGGTGACCACATTAATGGATTTCTATTGCAGACCTCTCAATAGTCAGTACGATTTAGAGAAACAAACTTGTAGGGAGACGACAGATACTTGCAAGAAAAATAAAGTTGTGAAAGTAAGCGATTTTAACTTTCTGCTATTGACTGGGACTCCCATTCTGTAAAAGGATTGGACTGGATAGAGCTTTGTCAAATGTATTCAAGAAAATTTGCTTCAACTATAGAGGAAACTTTACTGTATCTTCTTTTGGGGACAAGACAGGGCATGTGACAGAAGTGTGTATTGCAGTCCTAGAGATCATAATTCCATTAATTATGGAGAAGGATAGGATCAGCATGGTCCAGATAGGCTAACAGGTGATGTGTGATATCTCAGAAGTACCAGAAGGTATGACGAGGGATCTCAATTGGTCAGGGGTCACACTGGGAATGGGATCAAGAATAGGTGTTACAAAAAGGTCTGTGGCAATATTGTGATCTTAAGGAAATAAGTTTTAAAACTCAAAAGAAGGCTATACAAAGGCAGTCTTCTTCTGTGTATTTGAGAACTTTTTCATGAGGTCCTATGGTCTACTATTGTCTTTGAGTCACAGCTTGGGGAGATAATTGGGAGGCCCAGTTTTTCAGCCTATTTCCACTTAATGGGCAAATTAGGAGCAGTAGGTGGAAAATGCGATTGGGACACAGAGACAGCTGTTCTCCAAACAGAACATCGCCACTTCAGGAAGGATAACAGTCCAATGCATTCCAACTAACATTAAAAGATTTCTCAGGAAATATTCAATAACCCCATTAGCTGAAAAAAACATTTCAATTTTCCTGCCTTCAAAAAAAAACAATAGAAGCGAGGTTTGCCTATGAATGAATACCAACAGTGTTGTGAAAAGACAATATTGAAAGGCAGGCAATGTAATATGGAAAATCACCTAATCAGGCCTTCTGGCAAAGGAATAAAGGAGTACATTATACTGGTCTGAATTCTGGCATTTAGAAAAAGAATCCTAAAGAGGAACACTTCAGAATACAATTTTGGCTTGTCAAGTATCACTCGTGTTTAAGGTGTATTCCTCACAATTAATTGTGTTTATTAGCGGTCATCGGATCAATTTTATTTCTGTTCACACGGACAGCTCTTTGAACAAATGTTCACAATGGTACTTCAGCACACTTGATTTGCCTATTCCGGAGCTGTAATTATTTCTTCATAGCCAAATGCAAGTGTATCCCTGCAGCTGAATCTCCTCCAGCTGCTTTCATTACTGAAAAGGCTAAATTCAGCAGTCTCCAGGCATTTTGTGGTGGTGTAAGTTTGCTGTCTTGTAAGTAAACGCACTTTCGTTTCCCTTTGAATTTTATGTCTATTGAAATTAGACAACAGGAACTTTAAAATGTCCAAGTGCTCTTTTATCCCCTGCTTTATCCACCAAGCGAGGAGCTGACAAGTCTCTATATAAGTAATTGGATTCTTCTTCTAGCAGCTTTCAGTGCTATTTTTAGAGCCGGCACCTTTCATTGAATAACAGAATCATCAGTTTTCACATTCACCAATATTGGGACCCAAGTCGCCCCAACCAATATCTATTCCAGCTGTTACCATCCAGGAAGTGGTACCGCAGCGTAAAAGCCAGGACCTCCAGGCTCCGGGACAGCTTCTTCCAAAGGGCCATCAGACTGATGAACTCATGCTGAGTTGAGTGTGCGCTATATTACATTGACTGCTCTATTTATTACAATTTATAATAAATTACTATGATTGCACATTGCCCATTTAGGTGGAGATGTAATATAAAGATTTTTACTCCTCATGTATGTGAAGGATGTAAGAAATAAAGTCAATTCAATTCACCTCCTTCCCTCAAGTAGCTGCAATATGAATAGAGCAGAGCATTAGAAGGTGGGACAACTCAAATGCTGATGGTCTTGAGTTGAAACTGAAGTTGTAGGATGCCAGTTCTCCCTTTCTCGATTTCCCATGAAGACTCCCAATGCTTTCCCCTGAGGTGTCTGCAGATGGTGTAACTGGGAACAGAAATGATACCATTTATGATTCAGTCATCTGCTGACATGCATGACTCTCCTTACGAATGGTCTTAACTGAGGTGTTAGAAGGTTGCTGGAATAATGAGCCAATAGTGGGACTCAGATTTATCAAATCACGGAATTAATATGAGTCTCAGTGAGGCCACTCAACTCATCAGAGAAGATCAATTCTGATCTGATCATTCCCCCCTTTTAAAATCTTTCTTCTCAGCCTTGCAAGTTCTTTTGAGATATTGCTAGTCTGCTGGGGCATACCGTGTTGAGAATTCTAAATGTCCCAAATCTGCTAGCTGAGCTTCACTAAGAACTTTCAGCAATCGTACTAAGTGAAACCACCACTGAATCTGCCCTGAAAATTTGAACTGAGAGGAATGGTTATGCAGAAGTGTATTTTACAGTTTAGTTCATTTTGATGCTGTTAAATATTTAAAAGTGTATTTGAATTTATTTATGTATTTATTGACACACAGCACGGAATAGGCCCTTCTAGCATTACAAGCTGTGCCACCCAGCAATCCCCTGATTTAATCCTAGCCTAATCATGGGACAATTTAAAATGATCAATTAACCTACCAACCAGTACATCTTTCGGGAGAAAAATAAAGCTCGGAGGAAATCCATTCGGTCATGGGGAGAACATACACACTCCTCACAGGCTGTGGTGAGATCTGCATCCAGGTCACCTGTATTGAAAAGTGATGTGCTAACCACTACACCAGCACGCCGCCTCAGATTCTTAGGTGTTTTTTTAAATTCTTTTACTTTTTTAGATTTCTGTTTTTTTTAAAATTGACTTTGGAATGTTTTTGAAGATCAGGACATTGGGGAGCATTCAAATTATAGACAGCTTTGACGTGCAGTCTCATCAGCTATTTTGAGGCCAGTAACACACTCAGCAAGGCATTGCCACCGTAGAAGGCCAGTGAGGAAAACAAATGTCTCTGCCAGTTATAATGAAAACATAACCTGGTGCAGCCTGCAGCAAATCCTGGGTCATTTATGAGGGAAGCAATGTAAAGGAATACTGTAAGTGGAGGAAAGTCCCATCCAACACGTGAATGTTTAAAGGGCAGCAGAGATAAAGTCAGCTAGATTTGGAAACTCCAACCCAAGGACATGAACTTCTGGTAATTTCTTCCCATCTCTTTCTCTCCTTTTTCATTCCCAGTCTGGCTCCCTTCTTACCCCTTCTCTTCTCCTCACCTGGTTATCACACTCCCCACCACCGTACTCCCCCACACCCCACCCCCATGTCCCTCCTCTTTCCATTTCTCCCAGTGTCCACTCTCCTCTCCTATCAACTTCCTTCTTCTTCAGCCTTTTACCTATTCCACCTAGCATCTCCATGCTTCTCATTTCATCCTCCCTCCCCCTACTTTTCCCCTCACTAGGTATCACCTGTCACCTTCCAGCTCATATTTCTTACCCCTCCCCCCATCTTCTTTTCCTGGCTTCTTTTTTGATTCCAGTCCTGGTGAGGGATCTTTGCCTGAAACATTGACTCTTTATTCCTCTCCATAAATGCTGCTTGACCTGCTCAGTTTCTCCAAAATTTTGTGTGTGTTACTCTGTACAACCACCCCACAACCCCATCCTGTTCTGTGTTAATCCCAAAGCTGGAATTTACCTTTTTCAATCTTTTTATTATTATTATTAATATCAACATGATAAGATTAATACATAGATCGTGGGATTACAAACTTACAAATTTAAGCTGAACATGAAAGGATACACAAGCAATAGTTACAATATAGTTAAGTCTTCCCAAATCATGAAAGATACAAATATCATACAGACAAAGCAAAAGTAGGTATATCATATTATATGTTAAAAAAAACAGAAAAGAGAAAAAGAAAAAAAAATGAACCCTAAGAAAAACCAATCTAACAACCTAATAACTAATAAAGAGAAAAAAAGGAAGAAAAAGAAGGGTAAAAAATGATGAATAATGGACTGCTTATAGTATCTATAAAAAAAATACAAAATCATCAGTGTCGCCAACTCTGATCCTCTCAACATATATATAATCAAAACCGGGAAAACGAATAGGTTTGGAACAGGGTCAAATTACATCATATGAAAATATTGAATAAAAGGTCTCCATGTCTTTTCAAATTTAATAGAAGGGTCAAATACAACACTTCTAATTTTCTCCAAATTTAGACATAACATAGTTTGAGAAAGCCAATGAAATATGGTTGGGGGATTAATTTCTTTCCAATTCAACAAAATAGATCTTCTAGCCATTAATGTAAGAAATGCAATCATTCGACAAGCAGAAGAAGATAAATGGATTGAGTCCATCATTGGTAAACCAAAAATTGCAGTAATTGCAGTAAATTGCAGGAATTTACCTATTGACACTTTCTTACAACACACACAAAATGCTGGAGGAACTCAGCATGCCAGGCAGTATCTATGGAAAAGAGTACAGTAAATCTTTTGGGCTGAAACCCTTCGGCAGGACTGGAGCAAAAGAAAATGAGGAGTGAATTTAAAAGGTGAGGGGAGGTGACAGAGAACCAAAAGGCGATACGTGAAACTGGGAGTGGGAGGGATGAAGTAAAGAGCTGGGAAGTAAATTGGTGAAAGAGATAGAAGGCCATGGAAGAAAGTAAAGGCAGGAGGAGCACTTGAGGGAGGCAATGGGCAGGCAAGGAAATATAGTGAGAGAGGGAAAAGAGGATGGGAAATGGTGAAGGGGAGAGGGGTGGGGGAGGGTCATTACCAGAAGTTCAAGAAATCAATGTAGATGCCATCAGGTTGGAGGCTACCCAAATGGAATATAAGGTATTTTTCCTCCATATTCCTCAATAGAGACCTATGCACTAGGGAAATTCTAGGCAGCCTCTAGAGTAGGTTGCATGGTTGGCACAACATTGTGGGCCAAAAGGCCTGTAATATGCTGTAGATTTTCTGTGTTCTGTGTTCATCATGACAGTGGAGAAGGCCATGGATGGACATATCAGAATGGGAATGGGAAGTGGAATTACAATGGGTGGCCGGTGGGAGATCCCACTTTTTCTGGCAGACGGTATGTAGCTGCTCAGCAAAGTCATCTTCCAATCTATGTTGGGTCTCATCGATATGCAGGACACTGCATTGGACACAGCAGAGACCCAACAGACTCACAGGTGAAGTGTCGCCTCACCTGGAAGTACTGTTTATGGCTTTGAATGTTAGTGAGGGAGGAGGTGTAGCACTTGTTCAGCATGCAAGGATGAGTGCCAGGAGGGAGATCAGTGGGGAGGGACGAATGGACGAGGGAGTCGCATGGGGAGCGATCCCTGCAGAAAGCAGAAAGTGGGGATGGGGGGGAGAGAAATGTGTGCTTGGTAGTGGGATCCCAGTGGAGATGGCAGAAGTTTTGGAGAATTATGTGCTGGATGCGGAGGCAAATTTCAGCTATCACCTTGTGTTTCTTTCTCCACCCCCCCCCCCCCCCCACCTTTAAAAACTACTCCTCAGCTTTTTTTTTCTCCAGTCCTGCTACAGGGTTACGGCCCTTTTCCATAGATTCTACTTGGCCTGCTGAGCTCCTCCAGCATTCTGTATATGTGGCTCGGATTTCCAGCATCTGCATATTTTCTCTTGTTTGTTAATTGGAAACTCCTTTTGCTTCTTATTTCCCACACTGCTGCTACAGCACTTTGAAACTGTTTGTCCATAGACTTTTCCAAGATCTTCCCTCAACTCATGCATTTCATTGTTTCTAAACACTACAAAAAATTAACAAGGATAAAATGTAATAAATTAATTTAAAAACTGCATTAATCTAGTTAATTAATTTATATTAATTAAAATAAAGGCAACTCTTTTGGTTGACTTTTAGCAGTCCCATTTGAATGACCTGGCTATGACTACAGTAAGACTGAACAGACAGACAGGATATGTACCTGCACTCTCTGCTTAGTGCACTAACGAGCAAACAAACTTAATGGTGGTCCGGGGAGAATGAGATGCTAGATCTACATCTGGCCGGTTGTTCTTAATGTACTGCCAATTTAATCTAGGCCATTATTCAATGACCAGCTTCTGAGTGAAGCTAAAGAGCAGGTGTAAGGGTCTAAACTTTGATTTCTTTTCACATTAAGTAATTTAATAATTTATTATTCTTTTGAAATTAGAACTGCACCCAATTTGGTTGTTCCTCTTGAAAGGCAGCAGAGTTGGGGCAATGTGTAGATAGCATGCACAGAAGAAAATTTGTTAGAAGAGGCAGCAGGAAAGCAGGTCTCTCCAAAAGAAGTTAGTTTATGTCTGCTCATAGTGTTCAAGGGGAGGGAATGGAGCAGTGGTGTTATCACTGGATATATCTAGAACCAAGATTTAAATTGTACCATTGCAGATGGGATAAATTTGTATATAAGTTCTGGAATTAACACATCCAATGTAATTTATAAAGACCCACCTAGTTCACTAATGTCCTGCAGAAGCGGAAATCCTCCATGCTTATCTGGTCTGGTCTACACATGAATCCAGACCCACAGCAAAATGGTGACTCCTATCTGCCCTCTGAAATGTCCTAGTAAGCCATTAAGATGTAATAAACCTCCAGAAATCCACAAACCAATAAAACTGGAATTGATCAAGGCAAAAACTGCCACATTGACCCTGTAAATTCCTCCTTGGGGGCTTATGCCATGACTGGGGGAGCTAGCTCACAGACCAAGCACAATTCAGTTAAACACTTCACCATCCCAGATACCAACACCACCTCCACCACTTGGGATATCCCAAACCATCAGCAGGACAGAAGGTGGCTTTGTGGTCTACACTTGTGGAGAAACTACCCTGGGAGTCCTCAGTATTGACTCCCATAAAATTTCATGACATAGGACTAAAGTGAGCCAAAGAAACCTTCTATTGATTATCATAGAGTCATGAAAAAGTACAGAAACAGGACCTTTGTCCCACCTAGTCCATGCCAAACCATTTAAACGAACCCTAACACTCCATAACCCTACCATCTGTGTACCCCATCCAAACTTTAAGTGAGCTCGCACGCACCAATGTGCTGGCAGCTCATTCTGCACACTCACAACACTCTGAGTGAAGAAGTTTCTTCTCACGTTCCCCTTAAACTTTCCACCTTTCACCTTTAACCCATGACCTAATACCAGGCCTTTGTCTGATGAATCGATACTACTCCGTGCAAAATGCCAGATGGACTGAAAAACATGCAGAATGTACAGTGGGTGGCAGGACTTCTATGCTTATGAGCAGCAATGGCTCAGTACCAACACTATTGACTGCGCTGACTGAGTGCTGCTGGACTAGCTCTGTGGAAGATGGTGAGGGAATCCTGCCGGAGCTTATCTTCACCCATTCTACCAGTCCATGACAGAATCAGTAGGGATGACCACTGTATAGTCTTGCTGAAGATGAAATCCCATCTTGACAATGAAATCCTAGCCAGGGTAAAACCACGTAAAGTTGCAGGGCCAGACAGCGTAGCTGGTCAGGTACTGAGGGATTGGGCAGCACAGCGAGCAGATATCTTTATTGACAGCTTTAACAGCTCTTTGCAGCTGTCTACTCTCACCATCCCTGCAGGCTTCAAGACAGCCACCATCATTCCAGTGCCCAAGAGAGCAATGGTAACTGGCCTAAACAATTACTTCCTCGTGGCACTCTACAAATGTAAGCGATTTGAGTGACTGGTAATAGATTGCATGAAATCCTTCCAGCTAGTTTGCTTCTGGCTCAAACCAGTTCACTGATGATGTCATGGCCTCAGAACATCACCCCTCCTGTCCAATATAACACCTGTGTAGTGCTGTTCTGATTTTGTGTGACTGGTTGCCACACTCTTTATGAGAAAAGTCTAATTACGTAGTACTACACTAGGTGCTAGTGGGCCATCAGAAGCTCTAGGTATCGGAAAGAGGTAGTGAATAGAAAAACACACGTTTCTTGAGGTATGTCTTGTTTATAAAAAGTAGCAATATTTATCTGATTTAGAACAACTCAAAGTTCCAACATTTTGTTTTGGATTCCAAATCTCAGATAATAAACGAAAACCAATTTTTTTTTTTTAGTTAGAATCAAAGGTACATTTAATGTCGGAGAAATGTGTACAATATACATCCTGAAATGCTTTTTCTTCACAAACATCCATGAAAACAGAGGAGTGCCCCGAAGAATGAACAACAGTTAAACATGAGAACCCCAAAGTCCCCCCCAGCTCCCCTCTCCCGCGTGTAAGCAGCAACAACAATCCCCCTCCCCCACCAGCAAAAAAAAGCAAGCATCAACACCACCTCCGAGCACTCAAGTATGAGAAAGATACAGACTTGCAGTTACCCCAAAGGCTTCACGTTTCACCCAGCATTTAACATCCCACTGGTTCTCTCTCCCACTAATAAGGAAGAGGGTGGTGTCTCCATTCTCCCAGCGAGTGGGGAAACAAAACAACAACTCGTTGGCTTACAATGATAAAAGTCCATTATGTTGTCTTTTCTGTGCTCTGTGCCTGAAGGTCGCAAAGATTTTGGGTCTTCAGGCCCACAGCAGCAGATTTACTGACTCTCCCAATGACACACAGGTCTCCTGCCATGACACCGAACCTCAATCCGCCCGTCTTGAGATCTTGGGCTTCCAAATACGAGCCAGACTCTCAGGCTGAACCCTTGGCGTGCCGAACAACGGCCAGTCCTGAAACCTCGACAATAGGTCCCATTCTCGCAAAGGACCAAAGTCTGCGTGTAACTCCAGGTCAGGGTCTTCAAATGAACCTTGAAAGGAAAAATAAAGGTATTAAAGTTGCAAATAGAGCTGTTTCCCAAGATGCAAGCAAAGGAGTTGCCATTTAGCACCATCTTAACTCCCCCTCGGTCTCCAATTCATTAAAATAACCTTTATTGCTCCAATTTCTCTAAGTAATTAGATCTAATGTTAATCCCTATTTAAAGGTTTACAAACTAACATTTGCCTTTTTATTTATCCCTAGCTAGTTAGGAAACTAACTGAATTCCTATTTTTAAATATTATGGTTAACCTCAGTGTCGGTTTCAGATATGTCTGCAAATTCAAATTGAACATCAAATACACACACACATATGTACACAGCGTAACTCCTTTCACAACAAATTCTCCAATATCACAACTTTTAAACAAAGTAAATCTCATTCAGTCACTTATCAAAAATAATCAGTTCTTCCAGGTAATCAAATTCAAATCCTTCGAATGAGAAATAAAATGATACATCCAGATGTATCATATCATCTAGGTCCTGAAGCATTGCACTCCCATGCTGGTTTTCTGATTTTGGGTGGCTCGCCATCTTGTTTGTTGGTTGGTTGATGAAATGGTGGACCACTTATGGAAAGTCGATTCACTTATACCAAAAAACTTAACCAAATCTCTTGGTATGATTTAACAGAACCAGTTCCTGGTTACGTGATAGAGATGTTGGACACAACTCCCTGCTGGCATCATCTTGCTATAGTTGGTTCTCATTGTAGATGTAGATTCAGTAAATCTTTTATCGATATTCTCTTTCCTCCATGGCTTTCACCCTTTTCCAGTAAGGAGGGCAGGATTTCCAGTAAGTAGGGCAGAGATACTAACTTTCAGCGGCCTATATTTTTTGTTAGTTTCTATAGTTTGCTGCATTCATGCCGCTTGTCCATGCCTGCATCAGCCATGCCTCGTTCTGACTTGGGTATTTGTTTCAAGCTCTCCTTGCAATCTTGTAAGTCTCATGGTCATCCCTTCACAGGTGGAGTTTTCTAACATAACACCTTCAGGTTTAATTAACCTGGATTACATTAACCTAGAAAACAATGCCTCATAGACCAAGATCTTGTTCATCAACTTCAGATTGGCATTTAACCCTCAGAGGCTGATGTTTAAACTTTCCTCGTTGGGGCTCAACTACTCTCTCTGTAACTGAACTTTAGACCGTGACGTTAAGATCTCAGTCGGTCTGAGTTGGCAGCAATAACTCAAGCTCCATCATGCTGAACACTGGTTCCCCAGGGGTTGTGTGTTTAGCCCAAGGCTGTTCAGGTTTCTGAACGGCATCTGAACTGTCAGATCCAGCTCAAACTGCATCATCAGGTTTGATGACAATACAGTAGTGGTTGACCTCATCAGCAACAGTGATAAGTCTAATATTTGACTGGAGAGTAGAATAGAGGTTAGGAATCCCACAGCGAGTAACTTACTCCTAACTTCACAAAACCTATCCAACATCAACAAGGCTTAGGAATGATATGGGATAGAATACTCTAATGCTTGGATGAGTGCAGCTTCTACAAGGCTGACAAAGCTCAACACCATAAAGGATGTAGTAGTCCACAACAGGAACCCTGTTCAGCGCTAGTCACTCACTCCACCACTGACACATACTTGCATCGTACCATCTACAGAGTGCACTTCAGCAACTCACCGAAACTCATTCGTCAGCACCTTTCAAACCCATGGCCTCTATCAGCTGAAGAACAAGGGAACCAAAAGCATGGGAAGCCCCCCACCAGAAAGTTGGCCTCCAAGGCACACACTATCCTCACTTGGAAATATGTCAGTACCCCTCAGTAACGCCAGATCATAATCCTGGAACTTCCTCCCTAAAATATTGTGGGTATACCACACTGCAAGGACTGCAGCCATTTAAAACTACAGCCCATTCCTTCCCTTTTGAGGGCAATTCAGTGCCGACAGGTGGAACATAGAATTGTGCTTGTTGTTTCCAGCAGGAGGGAAAATGGCACAGGACCTTCCTCCTCAGGAGGCCTAAAAAGCACCCCCCCACACACACAGACATGTGCTTGGGCCAATGTCCAGTTCATAAATGTCAGTATTGCTGATATTTATCTGATTTAGTTTAGTGATCATGTGTACCTGCATAAGGTATGTTACTGATACAGCTCCTTTTGTACTTTGCAGGATGGTGTAGGCTTTTGTGTGAGTCAGAGCTTTTTGCTTGGCTTGCTTGTGGTACTTCTATGGCTAGTCCTAAATGAGGTACTGATGTGCCTCATTAGGCTGGTGTAGTAACTTTACCAAACACACTATATTGCACTTTATTTGGTCTGACGGTAACTCAGGAGCTGTATTTTATGTGAAATCTGACTTGCTGCTCTATGAAAAATGTTTCTAAAAAAAACTTCTGTTTGTAAATAAAAATAAACTACCTTGTGGACTGCCTGCCTTGAAGAGGTCCAGAACCTGCCTGTAAGACTAGATCAGTAATTACATCAAGATGGGCAATTACATTTTGGTTCATCCTGCAAGTCCCACATGAATGAAAAACAAAGCATGCGCTTCAATATAGAAGTACACAGACTTGTATGACGCACCTGTGCTGATGGTGATTGAGGAGGAGATGTTGTTGTCAATCCAAACTTGCAGGGGTGTGCAAGTGAGGATATCAAGGACTCATTTGCACAACAAGGTATTGAGGCCAAGGACTTGAGGCTTATTGATTAGTTTTGCGAGGATGATAGTGTTGACCACAGAATCTCAGTGAACGAGGAGCATCTTCTATTCATCTTCACTGTTTTGATGTTCCAGGGCTGGGTGAAGAGCCAGTGAAATGGCATCTGCTGTTGACCTAGATCACTGAAGTTGTCAGACAGAAGTTCTACGAGGTATGCTATTGGGTCCTTCTATTGAAAGCACCAAACTGACAATCTGGAAAAGTTCTGAGGCATGCTCACAGGAATGTTGGTGAATCCAACTTTCTGAAGTGCCAGACCTTGCACTGGATCTGAAATCTCATGTATTTTATTGGGGTTCTGGTCCAGCATATTAGGAAGAAAAATGGGAAGGCAAGCTTTTATGTTAATTTCATTGTTCTATAAATTGCTTATATAATATTAGCTTACAAGCAACACACACAAAATGCCGGAGAAACACAGCAAGCCAGTCAGCATCTATGCAAAAGCATACAGTCAACGTTTCGGGCCGAGACCCTTTGGCAGGACTTGGGGGGAGAAAGGGCTGAGTAGATTTAAAAGCTGGGGGAGGGGAGAGTGAAACACAAGGTGATAGGTGAAACCAGGAGGGGAGAGATGAAGTAAAGAGGTGGGAAATTGATTGGTGAAAGAGATACAGGGCTGGAGAAGGGGGTTCCAATTATGAACAAGAGAAAATCTGCAGACACAGGAATATTCTTTTGTTTGTGATTGGAGTCCCCTCCTCCAGCCCTGTATCTCTTTCACCAATCAACTTCCCAGCTCTTTACTTCAACCCTCCCCCTCCCAGTTTCACCTATCACCTTGTGTTTCTCTCTCCCCTCCCCCCACCTTTTAAATCTACTCCTCAGTTTTTACTCCAGTCCTGCCGAAGGGTCTCGGTACAAAATGTCAACTTATTTTTTTTCCATAGCTGCTACCTGGCCTGCTGAGTTCCTTCAACATTTTGTGTGTGTTGCTTGGATTTCCAGCATCTGCAGATTTTCTCTTGTTTGTTCATGTTAGACTTCACCTCTTTTCATTTAAATTCATCAGTTTTAACTGTTCTGAAATGTCTCTAAAAGAGGAAGACATTTAAATTCAGTATCAGCTTTGACAAAGCTCCTCCTTATCTGACAGGGAACGTCAGTTGGTTCAGAGGTGAAACATGTACATCATGCTCCCCAAGGCCCCAGTTACCATCCAAGCTCGAGGCCAGGGAGATCAGCCTTCCACATGCACCCCTGATAAGTGCAGACACGTGGGGTCTGGGGCAGTGAGCTCGAGTAACAGCTCTGAGTCAATGTGATTAAAATCAATGAATTACACATTCAAAAAATGTAGAAACCTAGAACACTTTTCAGCACTCTAGATATGGCTACAGTGGAAATTTCATCTAAACATGAAAAATAATTTCATTATAATAAATTTCCATTTATATGACATTGGGAGGATTAAGCTTTATATTATTTTAAGAAGTTATTTCCCCACGGACAGTTGAGTTCATGCAGTGTGCTGCGTAAGATAAGAAATATCAGTGGTTGCTTGCTTACAGGTATTTTGTCTTAAATGCAAACAAGAGTGTGTAAACGTGGTGGCATGTTGTGGATTGACTCATATTCTTCTGACAAATTGTGTGGAATAGTTTGGGTAATAGCAAGATGTAGTCACATCATAAATTCTGATTTCACCAGGGTGTCAAGCGGAAATCAGGTGGAGGTACACAGTTTTTTAAATTTTGCTGCTCTTGGTCGCATGCCGAGTTCCTTATTCTTTGCAAAACATTACTCATGAAAACCTACAAATACTGTGTCACCACAAAATATTGCTTAAAGATTTAATACTGCTTCATTTGATTTGCTATATTGAGAACAGCATTTGGAATAATGTTCAGTTGGGTGACTGCCAAGAATTGTGAATATGGACAAAACTTAAATGTTAAAAATTATCAGCAACACAGAAGATTCTGGAGGAGTACGACAGGTCAGGCAGCATTTGTGAGGGAAACTGAAAGGCCAACTTTTGATGTCTGGTGTTAATTTAGTATTTTAGTAATATTGTAAATGTATTGATTCATTAAGCATTCTTTGTTGTTCACAAAATTCATTACAAGTTATACAGTATATATGAAGTATGTGAATAGCATAAGTCAATAAGTTACCATGCCATATGGAAGTCCAGTTGAATGTAAAATTAACCACATACGTTTATCCCGATCTCCCATATATTTCTTCCAATTAGTTTTAAGTTTTGGGGTTACAAAACATAACAGTGGTGACAAGTAGGTTTTAAAATGAACCTAAGACAACTACCTGCCCATTGAAGTGCAACGAGCTGTTCAAGATTTTTTTAAAAAAACACAGCACGTGCTTCTTCAGGAAGTGACAGAGATGGTCGAATTTAAAAAAAAGGTAGAAATCATATGAAATTCATGAGTTCATAAACATTGGGTACCAGATGATAATCATAAACAATTTTTTTCAAAAAAGCAGGATCGGCTGAAAGATAGACATATTCGATTACACAAAAGATAACTGGATATTCTATACTGAGCAAATTGAGCAGTGTTTTGAATGAAGTAAAATAGTCACTAAAAAGCAAGTCCCAATTTTGCTGAGTGCATTGGGCTTAAAGACATACAGTTTGGTTAGAATTTTGATTGTTTTGACTGCTCCAACCAAACCAGCTGAAATTAGCTTTGTTGATATTCTGAAATAATGCAGGACCATATAGAACTAGACCCATTGTTGATTGCATAAAATCTTCAGGTTTCATAAGTTGCAATGTAATGATGCAGCTGTATAAATCTCTGGTTAGGCCACACTTGGAGTACTGAGTCCAGTTCTGGTTGCCTCACTATAAGAAGGATGTGGAAGCTTTGGAAAGGGTACAGAGGAGATTTACCTGGATGCTGCCTGGTTTAGAGAGTATGGATTATGATCAGAGATTAAGGGAGCTAGGGCTTTACTCTTTGGAGAGAAGGAGGATGAGAGGAGACATGATAGAGGTGTACAAGATATTAAGAGGAATAGACAGAGTGGACAGCCAGCGCCTCTTCCCCAGGGCACCACTGCTCAGTACAAGAGGACATGGCTTTAAGGTAAGGGGAGGAAAGTTCAAGGGGGATATTAGAGGAAAGTTTTTCACTCAAAGAGTGGTTGGTGTGTGGAATGCACTGCCTGAGTCAGTGGTGGAGGCAGATACACTAGTGAAATTTAAGAGACTACTAGACAGGTATATGGAGGAATTTAAGGAGGGGGGTTATATGGTAGGCAGGGTTTGAAGGTCAGCACAACATTGTGGGCTGAAGGGCCTGTAATGTGCTGTACTATTCTATGTTCTATGTATCAGAAGGGAGTCCATTTCAAGATGTGGTTGAGTTGAAGAGATTATCTGAACATTGTCAATTTAGTGATGGGCTTAATGATGCACAGATATTATTTAAATTGTGCAATCTTACAAGAAAACATACAAAAACAGCTCTTAAATGAAATGAATCACATGGTTAAAACAGCAGTTGAAATTACTGAGCCAATGGAAACAGCGGCCAGAGACGAAATTGAGTTGCAGTCAGGCTGAACATATTTGTGTCACCATTGTGACAGGAGCTCACATACACCAGACCAATACAGTTTTAAAGTCAAAACTTGCAGTAAAAGCAGCAAAGTAGGATGCATACAAAGAGCATGTGGGGCTGAATCATGATAAATGGACTGCACTGGGAAGAGAAAAAGATAAAGTCAAATTGCAGTTTCAAAAAGAGCACTGATCTGTATGCTGTTGATGAAAAATTTAATAATGTTCAGAGTGACACAGGACTGAGTAGCCTTGAGATGTAAGATGTGGAAACTGACAAGAGAGAAGCAGTATGGCTTACTAGAAGTAAACTAGTTAAAATAAATGTAATTAAAATGGAACTGGAAACTAGCTCAGCTACTGCAGCCATTCCACAAAATGAGTTTGAATGACATTTCAAAGGTACTGAACTGAAGCTCACAGATGTCCAACTAAGAACATATACTGAAGAAAAGGTAACTCCTCTGGGAATGCCATTCATAATAGTGAAATATAACAACCAACAAGCCACATTGGGATTGTATGTGGTAAATACACAAGGGCCAGCATTGTGCGGGCATGTTTGGCTTAGCTTACTGAACATGATTGGAGATCCATTCACATTTGCATGCCACATCCCCTACCACAGAGTAAAATAAAATTGTATTAAGAAAGGTACTGCATGATGCAACAGCAGTGTTCAAGAATGTCTTTGGAAAACTCAAAAACATCAAGGGTAAAATAGTGTTAAATAAAAATGCCACACCCAAGCTTTACAAAGCCTATCTGGTTCCTTGTATCATCTGAGAAGAAGTAGCCAGTGAGGTAGATGACATAGAGGCTAAAGAAATTCTTTCCAAAGTTGAGTGGAGCCCATGGGTAACACCAGTGGTTCCAGTGGCAAAGAACAATGGGTCTGTCAGGATCTGTGGTGATTTTAAGGGCACCATCCCAGTACTGAAGGCAGATCAATACCCTCTCCTCATTATAGCTGATATCTTTCTGGAGTGAAATACTCCAGCAGAGTGAACTTAGCTGAGGCCTACCTACAGATGGAGGTGGAAGAAGAGTCCAAAGTGTTTCTCACTATAAACACTGACAAAGGGCTTTGTCGTTATAACGGACATATTTTTAGGGTAGTATCGGTACCTGCACTCTATCAGAAAGCTATGAACCAAGTGCTGCCAGGCACTCATTGTTAGCTGGATGACATCATTGTTACTGGCAAGGGTGACAAAGAGCATTTCTAAAATCTCAAGACAGTGTTAAAAAGATTTGAAGATCATGGGCTCTCTGCATGACACAACAAGTGTGAATTCTTCGAACCAAGCATCACTTATTGTGGTCACACCATTGACAGGCAAGATTTACGCAAGTATGCTGAGAAAATTCAAGCTGTGGCGGATGTCCTAAGGCCAAAGGAAGTGTCACAGTTTAGGATTCATCAATTACTGTAACAGATTTCTGCCAAACCTGGCTGCCGTGCCTCACCCCTTGAACTCATTACTACAGATCGGGCAGAAATGGCTATGGACTAAAAAGTTAAAATGTTAAAGAAAATGGTGACGTCAGAGACTGTATTCACTCATTATGATCCTTATCATCTAGTGAAACTTGCCTGCAATGCCTGCCTTATGGTATAGGTGCAGACATGTCACATGACATGAACTATGGAAATGAACACCAGGTAGCCTTCGCATCATGTTCCCTTACCGCTACAGAGAAAAATTATGCACAAGTTGAAAGTAAGGCCTTGAGTCTGGTTAGGAGTGTAAAACATTTTATCCATTAATTGTATGGGAGAGAGTTTACTCATCGTCAACCACTTGTGTCCATTTTCAATCCACAGATTGATGTTCCACTAACAGCAGCAGCACTAATGCAGAAACAGACTCTGTATTTTTTTTGGAGGCCACAATTACAAGATCAAATTTAAAAGGGCAAGTGATCCTGGAAAAGCTGATGGATTGCCCCGTTTACCCTTGGTACCCGAAATATTTAGAAATGACGACACTCGTCTTGACATATTCTCCCTAACGCAACTTGGAAGCCTCTCTATTACGGTAGACATGATCCAAAGGGAAACAAGAAAAGACCCTAAACTTTCTCAGATCTACATGGGTGACCCAAAAGGCTGGAATGTACAGCAGAAACTCCAACTTCCCCATTTTTACCAGTGCCAGGTTGAATGTGCCCTTAAAGGGGTTCAGCTTTTGTGGGGATTGAGACATGTTGTACCATCCAAGCTGAGAGCTAAATGTTGGTGGAGCCACACCAGTCATCTAGGTGTGGCCAAAATGAAAGCATTGGCTCAAAGCTCTGTCTGGTGGCCTGGGACAGACCAGCTTGCCATCCACGTTTTGGGATGGCAACACATGCAGAGGATGTGAAGATTTATATATTTATTGAGATACAACACAAAGTAGGCTCTTCTGGCCCTACGTCGTGCTGCCCAGCAACCTCCAATTTAACCCTAGCCTAATGACAGGACAATTTACAATGACCAGTTAAGCTCCCAACTGATATGTCTTTGGACTGTGGGAGGAAACCAGATCACCTGGAGGAAACCCACACAGTTGTGGGGAGAGTGTACAAGCTCCTCGCAGGCAGGGGCAAGAAGTGCCTCTGCATCCCTGGCAATGGCCTGCATTGCACTGGCTGGCCATTCAGTGGGTTTTGCCAGACTATTCATGGGCACAGATTTCTTGGTAGCAGGGGATGCAGCTACAAAGTGGCCAGGGGAGTTCCCAATATCCTTGCACACTGTTGTTTTGAGAAGCTTCTTCTCAAGCACTGGTGTTCCAGAACATTCTTGTCAGTGACCACAGTTTATGGAATAGTTTGTCTTTCCTGAAAATGAATGGAATAAGATCTATTCCATCTGCACCATACCACCCAAATATAAATAGCTTAATGATGAGTTTGTCTGGAGCGTGGAGAATAAACTGCAAGCAATGTCAGCAGAATGCACTACACTAGCACTGGATCTGAAGCTTGCTGATTTCCTCTTGCATGTCGTAATGCAGTGAATTTCACAACCAACAACTCTCCAGCTGTGCTGTTCCTGGGTCCTCTTACACAGTGGAGATTGCATCTGATGTCATCTGTAGACAACACATTGACCAGTTGAAGAGAGCAGAGGAACTTATTAGAGAGGAAGGGTTGTCAGAGCCACTTCCTGCAGTCCCAAAGTCAGCTCCTACAATCACCACACAGGACCCCAGAACCTGAGGTTGTTCCACAGCCACAAGTCACACCTGCCAAGCTGAGTGACCCTCCCTGTCATGAAAGACATTATCCCACAAGAGTAAGGAATCCTCCACAGTGGTTAAATCTTTGGGCCAGATTGGGACAATATAAAATTTACTATGCAGTTGATGCCTATGTAGTAGCTCTGTTATCTAGTAAACTGTGTATATAGTTGAGATGCATTCTGTAGTGAGCTGGAGCTTGTAGCTAAGCAGACAGGAGTGTTGTGTATTTAGTATTTTAGAAATATTTAAGCAATGTTGTAAATATATTTAAGTACTCTGTCATTTGCATAATTCATTACAGGCTATATGTATGAAGTATGTGAATAGCATACATCATCACACCACCGCATCATATGCATACACCTCCTGAAAAGTAAACTAGACTGTATATACATTTATTCTTTCAATTAGTTGTATGTTTTGTACTTACAAAGCATAAGTGTCTGCTCCAGATTCCAGCATCTACAGTGTTGAGTTTCTAAAAAATCTGTCAGGATGGGTTTTATCCAGAGTTGTGCATTAAAATTTTACCTGTGCACTTGGACAGAAAGCCGCATCATTGCTATACTGATCATACCAAGGGCCACCAACCCTGAGGGTCCCTTCTCCAAGGCAGGCGCAGATGGATTCTGGGAAAAAGATACAGAAGCATCTTGGAGCCTGGGGAAGCATCCAGTGTGTGAGGCTCACTCCCAGCTAATCCAATGCTCCCATTGAATCCTTTGCTATGGTATCGACCAATCCATCTCGGAGAAAGTGCATCTTGCACTGAGGTGCATACCAAAAATGGAACAATTATCAAGGGAACCACGGCAATGTTTCTGTGTAAGAAATAAACATTAACAAATGAATCTGGCTGCAGCTGCGAGTGAAACATCAAAGACACATTAGGGACACTTTGCATTCCTCGGCGATCAGCTGCAGGCCTTGTTCCTTGTTATTTGGTGATTATAAACAAAAATTGTGTACTGCACCTTTATGCTCTGATTTATGTCTGCAAGCTCTGGTGCTAATAAGATAATGTGATTATTCACAACTCTACTGATACCTTAAGTGCACAAGATGGCTACAAAGTGACATAGTTAGGCTATTTGACCCAGACTGATCACTAGCAAACACTTACTGGGAAATGTTGCTGACTTGTGGTTTGCAAGTGAATGGCAGGTGGACATCTAATTAATTTGAAACATATAACACTTTGCCTCCTGCCCAATCTGGCTAGCCTCACATGGTGAAGAAATCCACTATTCTTTTGCTATAGGGAGGGGCTTCAGACATGTACATCAGTCTTTACTGCAACTGCACTGCTATATTCCATCAGCCATGTATGTTCAGAAGAATCAATTTTTCATGCAAAATCACTTCAGTTTGTTAGGGTTCATTCCCATCTTCTACCACAGTGGATATTCAGTGTGTTCTATTTGTCCATTGAGAGGTAAATGTATCTAATATTAACTAGCATGCAACCAGAATACAAATGAAAAAGAAGGGACTCCCTGTGTACAGAGACTTAGTTCTAACTCTTGCCCTGAGTTGTTGATCAACCCAGGATTTTATCTCGGGTTGAAAAACATTTTTGGCTGTGACCCAGTGGAAAGATGGTCTGCTGTGTTCCAGTGATATCAACACAGAAACAGGCCCTTCATCCCATCACACTGACCATCAAATACCCAGCTACAGTGTTGCAATGCTTCAAGTACTCATTCAGAAAGTACTTTTTAATACGGTGAATAGTCCTGCCTCCATCATCTTCTAGGGTATTGTGTTTCAGATTGCATTCATCGTGTAGCTGAAAATAAGTGGGGGGGGGGGGGGGGTTTCAGATCCTCTTTAACTCTCTTACTTTGTATCTTAAACTCATGTCCATACACTCAACTTTCTCATTACATACCTATCCATACCTCTGATAAATAACACACACAAAATGCTGGAGGAATTCAGCAGGTCAGGCAGCATCTATGGAGAGGAATATCGGAATCTTAGCCTGAACCATTTCTTATTCCTCTCTGTAGATGCCTCCTGACAATTGACTTCCACCAGCATTTTGATTGTCCATGCCCCACATAATTTTGTGTACCCCTATCAGGTACACCCTCTTTCTCTTCTACTCCAAAGAAAGTAAACCCAGTTTGATTCACAGAAGGTCTTGATGCAGGAGGCAGAGGAAAGGAGAGATGTACTGTTTGTACGGAGCCCATCAGTTGTCAAAAGTATAAAAACGCCTCACACATCGGACACTGAAACACGTTCGTCAGAAAACTTAGAAAGGGGTTTTGATGGGACAGCCGGCAAGAAAGGACAGATGGGTACTCAGAGTGAAATATTTGGTGCCTTGGAAGGCTTCAGAAATGTGTATTTGTGTTGCTGCAATTTTGTACAGGGATGTGTGATGAACAGACCCCAACCTTCTGCGCATGAAAATGATGAGCAACATCACTGGTGCACTTTCAGACTCATCCATCATGTACTAGTTTATGTCCATTTTTTTTTGTTTCAATTGCAGCACAAACAGAAGCCATCTAACATCTTGGACACCAGTTATTAAGGGACCTGTATGGTCTCTCAACTGTCTGGAAAACTGTCATCAGCAGATCACCAGGAGTGCTAAGGCATAGCTATTGGGGAGTGGCAATGGAAGTTGAGACCAGAAAGAGCACCTGCTCGTGCAGGGTAAACACTTAAAGGAAGAATTCAGTAGTAAATCAACACAATGCACTTGCTTAAGGAAAAATCAAACTCAGGATTTAAATGATAGAGACCCATCAGTTCTAAGTACATTTAAAATCCTCACCTCTGTTATAACAGAGTGGGATCCTCAAATGCTACTTGGCATGCATCATTGAACATTATACTCATTCATGAAATTCCTGCAAGAGAAAATAAACACAATGTTCAACAAGATTAGAATATTGGAGGGCACATCATTACTAGTTTTCACCTGTGGGAAAACTAACCATTCCTGGTATTTCAGGTGAACATTGTGCCTTGTGCGATACGATGGTAACCCCAGCACTTTTTTGATATTTGCCTGCTCTTTACAAGGCCAAGTTGCTAGCTCGACTCTCAACCCAGCATAGAAGAAAAATGTGAAAGGAGCCGGCCAGTTTCGAACCCAGGACCACACGCCTTGAAGTCCGGGGCTGATGCCACTGCACCACCAGCTGACAAATTCAGATGAAGGTAGCAGCATATTAGAGGATGTGACCAAATATCTGCACTGGCATCCTGGAATTCCTAAGCATCTCTGACCACTTGGACTAAAGATGTACTTGCTCCTCCCCTCTAGTTCACTAATTCATTCACTAATTGTTAGCTTCCATTTTCTTTAGAGTCTTTCTGATAGAAGCTGATACAATAAGAATCTTTAAGAGACTCTTAGATAGGCAAATGGGGGTTGAAAAATTGGAGGGTGCTGGTCTGTGTAATAGTGAATGATTGATCATGGATTAGGTTATTCAGATTGGCACAATGTCACAGTCTGAGGGGGCAGACTATACTGAAGGGTTCCATGATTCTGTGATAGCATCTGTGTTTATAGGTTAGTAATAATATTGACAAGAAGTTTGATCATTAAAAGTATAAAAATAGGACACTTGGAACTGAAATTCCTGTTACTGGATTTAAATGAGTATGTGATGCACCAGGCAAACACAATCGAAAGGGTCGAAGGTATGAGTGACATAAAGAGAATAAATTTAATCCCAAAATCTCTTAAAAATATTATTGGTCTAATTTGGCTTCCATGATGATTTGTAAGAGTAACAATGTCAAGCCTAAGAATTGTTGACAAATGACTGAATTAATTTGTCTCTAAATGCCCAATTTGTTGTTGGCACTCATCCTAAACAAGGCATTACATGTTGCCTTCCAGTCTACCAACACAAAAATGACTGAGCAACACACATAAAATGCTGGAGCAGGCCAGGTAGTATCTATGGAAATGAGTAGATAGTCAATGTTTCAGGCTCTGAGCCTTCATTGGGACTGGGAAAAAGAAGAGGAGGTTGGTGCAGAAGGTTGGGTGGGGGGAGGGGAGGAACAAGTACAAGGTCGTGCTTGAAACTGGGAGGGGTGGGGTTGAAGTAAAGGGCTATGAAGTTGATTGGTGGAAGAGATGAAGGGCTGTAGAAGAGGGAACCTGATAGGAGAGGGTAGAAGACAATGGAAGAAAGGGAAGGAGGAGAAGCACCTGAAGGAAGTGATGGGCAGGTAAGGAGATGAGGTGAGAGAGGGAAATGGGAATGGGAGAACAGTGAGGTGGGGGTGGGGGGTGGAATTACAGAAGTCTGAGAAATCAATGTTTATGCCATCAGGTTAGAGGCTACCCAAGTGGAATAGTAGGGTTTGCTCCTCCAACCTGAGGGTGGCATCATCGTAGCAGAAGATGGACTGATATGGCGGAATGAGAATAAGAACTAGAATTGAAATGGGTGGCCACTGGGAGTTCCTGCTTTTCCTGGAGGACAAGAGCATAGGTGCTTGGCCAAGCGGTCTCCCAATCTACGCCAGGTCTGCCTCGGCGAAGCGGTCTCCCAATCTACGCCAGGTCTGCCTCGGCGAAGCGGTCTCCCAATCCATGCCAGGTCTGCCAATATACTGGAGGCCACACTGGGAGCACTAAGCATTCTGTCTGGGTAATCTCAAACCTGATGACATGAACACTGATCGCTTGAACTTCCAGATGTTACCCCACCACCTCTCTTACCTTCATCTCTTTACCTGCCCATCACCTCTCTCTAGTGCCCTCCCCTTCCCTTTCTTCCATTGTCTTCTACCCTTTCATATCAGATTCCCTCTTCTCCAGCCCTTTATCTCTTTGATGAATCAACCTCCCAGTACTTTATTTCATCCTCTTCCCCCCCACCATTTCACCCATCACCTACCACCTTGTACTACTTCCCCTCCGCTCCCCACTTCTTGCTCTGACTTCTCGTCTTTTTTTCACAGTCCTGATGAAAGGTCTCAGCCCGAAACATTGTCTGTTTGCTTTTTTCTGGAGATATTGCCTAGCCTACTGAGTTCCTCCAGCATTTTATTTTGTGTTGCTTGGATTTCCAACATCTGCAGGTTTTCTCGTCTTTGTGCTACAAAAATGATTGAGTTTGTAGCCACAGCCTTGATTATTCATCAGGAACCACCATCAAGACTTACTTCAAAGCCAGTTGTTTTCCTGAAATACTTCCTCATTGCCCCATCCATTGGAAAGAAAGTAGAGTAAGAAATAGATTTAACAGTAGGCCATTTGGCCACTCACACTGCCTCTGCCTTTAAATGATCATGATTGATCTTTTATATCTGAGCTATATTCTTTAACTAATCCTTTATTGATTAAATGAATATCTGGGAATATCCTTAAATACAAAAATTCTATTTAAAGTCCTGCCAAACATAGCGAATAGGTACAAGCTAGAATTCAGGAGTTCACACACTTTTTTTTATGCCATGGACCCCTATCATTAACCGAGGGGTTCGTGCACCCCAGTTTGGGAATCCCTGCTATGTCAACACTGTGGTCAGTTGCCTTTGTATTTCTGTTGAAGTGCCAACCTATTTTGACTCTGTTTCACTGATTCTACACACCTTAGCCAGCATAAATAGTACCTCCTTATCTACCATCTCAAGTCTTTAATAACCTTTTCTATGTTTCAATGAGATCACTTCTCATCCTTCAAACTCAAGAGTGTAGACGCTCAGGCCATTGCATCTCTCCTTAGACAATGAACCTACCTTCATAGGATGGGATTTGATGAATCAACACTGCAATTTCTCCAGCTTCAACTATATTCTTCTTCAGGTAGGAGGACTAGACTTGGAGTAATCCAGTGTGGAAACAGGCCCTTTGGTTGAACTTGTCCATGTTGAATTGTAGACAGATTTACTCTAACTAGCACTCTATACAACTGGAACAAAATGAACTCACACCTTTTTCAATTGAGACAAATTCCCTTTCTAAATGTTCACTGACTCTGCTAACATTGTGCAATTTATGTACAAGTTGCACTAAATACTGCCGTCATTAAATCTCCCACCATTTAAAATATACTGTACTTTTCCATACCTTGGTTACAAAGCAGGTTATGTTGTTTTTTTCCAAATTATAGACTATTTATCATGTCCTTGCTCATTCACTTACCCTGTGCATATTCCCCCGTCTTTCTGCAACCTCTCCCATTCCACTTATCCTTGTATGTTTGTATTACACACAATTCCCTTATCCAAATCTTTGGCACAGATTGTGAATAGCTGGGATTCCAGCACTGATCCCAATGGCATCTCACTGTCACAGACTCCCAAGCCAAAATTACGCAATTATTGTTTACACACTGTTTTCAATCTGCTATCAAGTACCATGTCCATTCCATTTCCAATACTTGTCATTCAAATATCTTCTGGAAGTCCACATATACCACAGATGAACTGTAATCTATTATGCCAGCTGGATTGAACCTGAGGGGGAAAAAACATCAACAAATTTTTCAAGGATGATTTTTCTTTCATGAATTCCCATGGACTATATCAAGTTTTATTCTTGTTGACTACCACTTCCTCAAAGTTTCAATCAAAGTTGGGTTTATTGTAATATGCACAAGTACATGCTTGCACAGGTGAAATGGAAGTCTTACTTGTAGCATCATTACAGGCACAAAACATCACTTGAGCAGCATTCACGAGAAAAACTAATTAAACAATCCTTACAAAAAGCAAGCAATTAAAACAGAAAAAAATCTATTTTAGTGCAAAGTGATCAAACCAGTCAGTGTTCATAGTATTGAAGATTTTCCTACAGTTATGATAAAACCTTTCAGAATCAAAATCCCTGGAGTTTCCTACTAATTCTGGGGCAGTCAAGGTAGAGTCCTGTTCTCTTATTGAGATAAATGTCATGTTGCAAATTGTCAATCAGAAGCATTAAATTTATTAGAACCCACAGCCGGCATCTTTAAATATCCATCAGAAATGGCTACACAAACAGAAAAAGCAGAAAATTTAAGTGATGCTGGTTATTTTGAAGGCAGACAGAGGCTAGATGAAGAGTTGAAGGGATAAGGTTAACCATTGTCTCCTTCTCTCAAGGGAACAGGTCTGTGTGTTCAAAAATGGAATTCATTCCTTGGGGAATAATTGCCTTCGTCTGTCTGGGATTTAATTAACATTTTCAAAAAAAAATGCATGCCAGTAGATTCATTACAGGGGGCACAGTTAATGAAGTTGTTTTAGGATAATTGAAGGATTTCCCTCGTTCATGCCTCTTGCTGTGGAGTGAGGGTGAATAGGCCAAATTCAAATGTACAACTCATTATTGACTGAATTAGGATCCCAAGTTACTGTGAGAACTCAATGCCTGGTCCAAACATTTCAAGCAGACTGTAAGATCAATTAATGGAGACTTTGGAGATTGTTTCTTTATCAACACAAGCCTTTCATCTGAATCCCTATCAAGAAAAAATGTCAACAGAAGTTATAAACCATCTCATAAAAGGTAAAATAAATTTATTTATTGAGCTGCAGCATCAAGCTGCACACCCAGCAACCCCCTGATTTAACCCTGACCTAATCAAAAGACAATTTTTTACAATGACCAATTAACCTACCAACCAGTACATCTTTGGACCGTGGGAGGAATATGGAGTACCCAGAGTTCACCGGGAGGACATGCAAACCCCTTACAGAGAGCTATATCTGTTCTCAACAACCATTTGAAAATGTAGACACCAAGGAAAAACTCCCATTAATAAACTTGAGAATTAAGATATTCTCCTCCCTTCAGCCATTATTGTTCTGCTAATTGTTGGACATCAAGCATTCTCTTATTGGAGAGCCCATAGTCTTATAGCTGATACATAATTAAAATAGTACAATCAAAAGGGAAAGTTCCATCAGTCAAATTGCAATTTGTGTGGATTTTGGATTATTAAATAAGGGTGCTGGGGGAAGTGTTTGGAAACTTGCAGAAAGCTGTCAACAGGACTACACCATATTCTAAGTGATTGCCAGCGTGAATTCTGTCTAAAATTATCTAGTGAGAATGAGTAATTTCTGATTTAACAGCTTGCAAAAGTTCAGAGGATGGAATTCAGTAGGGAAGAGGTGCACACGGTAAATGCCATAAGTTATGGGTTAAGGGGTAAAGCTGTTCAAATTCGGAATACAGGAAGCATATTAGTCAAGGTCAAGTCAAGTTTATTGTAATCTGGCAAGTATATGTATGCAGAATTGCAATGAAAAATTGGAACCATCAAATACACAATATTCATAAGAAAACAAAAAAATTACAGAAAATTAAACAAGAAATATTACATTTTGAACCAAAAAACCAAAATCCATTGTAGTGCAAAGTTATCAGAGTTATGATAGCATTGCTGCTGCGGTAATGATTAGGATTATGTAGGCTGCTTCAAGAAAGTAGTTGTTCTTGAACCAGGTGACTTCAGAATTCAGTAACTCCTGCCTGATGGTAGCTGTGAGAAGATGGTATGGCCCAAATGATGGGAATCTTTGATGGATATTGTTCGCTTGAGGCAACACCTCGTGTGGATAAGACCAATGGTGTGGAGTGACGTGCCCATGATGTATTGGCCAGAGTCCACTGCTCACTGCAGCTCCTCACATCTCAGCTCATTCAAGAACAGATTCCAGCATTTCTCTAATGCAGGTGTTAAGTTAACTCATTGCCATTACTTATTTTCTTCCTGCCTCCTTTCCAAAATGGTGGTTACGCTCTTTAACTTTTCTTGATATCTATGCCTGGGCCACTTCTGTTCGGGTTTTTGCCTTAATAAAATATTTATTACCTGAGCTTGCATTGATCCTTCAGAAATTAGATGATGTATTGCCATGCCTCTTAATCTATTTCCAACCTGATTTTGATATTCTCATCTCAGATTAGACTAAATCTGTCAGTCTTTACATAAAATTCTGTCATGTTATGAGTAATGTTCCATAAGACTCCTGAATAATCTGATCATTAATTATCTCTTTTTTGACAGACAGACATACTTTGATGATCCCAAGGGAAATTGGGTTTCGTTACAGTCACACCAACCAAGAATAGTGTAGAAATATAGCAATATAAAACCATAAATAATTAAATAATAATTAAGTAAATCATGCCAAGTGGAAATAAGTCCAGGACCAGCCTATGGGCTCAAGGTGTCTGACACTCCGAGGGAGGAGTTGTAAAGTTTGATGGCCACAGGCAGGAATGACTTTCTATGACACTCAGTGTTACATCTCGGTGGAATGAGTCTCTGGCTGAATGTACTCCTGTGCCTAACCAATACGTTATGGAGTGGATGGGAGGCATTGTCCAAGATGGCATGCAACTTTTCATTCCACAACCTTAGATCTGATATGTGTTCTTTGACATATTAATCTAGATAACCATGTCATATGCACTTTAAGAATTTATCTCCTGCTTTATTTTTGCTTGGCATTTATACGTAGACTAAGCTTCCACTGATTATTTTATTATTGTTATATGTAGTTCTAAATTCCTTATTTATACTATGCCCTATATTACTATTTCTCTTTTGTACTCCATATAAAACTTCTACTGATGTTTTCTATAATTTACAGATTTTCACTTCCAGTCAATATAATTCTCTTTTGCTTTCTGTGTTAAGATCCTTTCTTCCTATTGTCTTCATCTTCATCAGAGCCTCTCATTCTTTTTTGCATTTTTGCCTATCCCTTCTAAAATTTTCATTGTGGAGTACTTAATTCACATCTTTAGTCATTTACAAGCAGCTTGTTAATGGTTATTGAATTGGATTAATTCTTCTCAACTTCTGCCTTTAACTTACCTACTTGTTCTAAGTGCTATAGAGACTTCAGATTTGCCTTTGTACACAATTTGTTTTTGCTCTAATTCTAAAAGTACTTACATGTTTGCATTCTTTATCTCTTCCTGTCAGGCTGTAATTATTGTCACTCATTTTACCATCCTGAACAATTACTTTGTTCAACTCTCCAAGTATACCCTGTCAGAACTCGCCCTACTACTATTTAGTTTTATTTGACTCATTTTTTCCCAGGACCCCGTCTGATTTGGGTGAACCCGGTTTTAACAAAACACTTAACCTCTTTCATCAATACATGTACCAGTGTCCCATGAATTGAAATCTCATTGTAACGCACCAGTCCTGGTGCCATACACTCAGTTTTCTGACCAATTTGCATATAGTTCAATCAACTCAGAAGAAGGCTGAAAAGCAGGACCTCCAGGGTGGTTATCTCTTGTTTGCTTCCAGTTCCTCGTGCTGGTGAGGGCAGGAACAGGGAGATAGGGGATCTCAATGTGTGGCTGAGGAGCTGGTGCGGCAAGCAGGGTTTTAGATTCTTAGACCACTGGGATCTGTTTCGGGGTAAGGATGAATTGTACAAAGGAGATGGGTTGCACCTTAACAGGCAGAGGACCAGCATTCTGGCAGGCAGGTTTGCCACTGCTACACGGGAGTGTTTAAACTAATAAGTGGGGGGAGGAGACAAACTGGAAATATAAGGATGGAGTTAAAGGGAAAGAGAGAATAAGAAAAGTTAAGAAAGACAACAGAATTGACAGGGCAGAAAGCCCAGGAAGGGATTGGAGAGTATGGCCAAGTGCAATAGGGACCGATGTGAGAAGCCAGAGGAGTAATGTATTATATATGAATGCACAAAGAAATAAAGTGGATGAGCTTGAAGCTCAGTTGGAAGTTGGTAAGTATGATGTTGTAGGAATAACAGAGACATGGCTGCAAGAGGACCAGGGCTGGGAAATGAATATTCAAGGATATACATCCTATCGAAAGGACAGACAGGTGGGCAGAGGGGGTGGGGTGGCTCTGCTGATAAAGAATGAAATTCAGTCCCTTGCGAGAGGTGACATAGAATCAGGAGATGTAGAGTCTGTATGGGTAGAACTGAGAAATTGTAAGGTCAAAAAGACCCTAATGGGAGTTATCTACAGGCCCCCAAATAGCAGCCTGGATATAGGGTGCAAGTTGAATCAAGAGCTAAAATCAGCATGTCGCAAAGGTAATACTACAGTTGTAATGGGGGATTTCAACATGCAGGTATACTGGGAAAATCAGGTTGGTACTGGACCCCAAGAAAGGGAGTTTGTCGAGTGCCTCCGAGATGGATTCTTAGAGCAGCTTGTACTGGAGCCTACCAGGGGGAAGGCAATTCTGGATCTAGTATTATGTAATTAACTGGATTTGATAAGAGAGTTCTAGGTAAAGGAGCCATTAGGAGGTAGTGACCATAATATGGTAAGTTTTAATCTACAATTTGAGAGGGAGAAGGGAAGATCGGAAATGTCAGTATTACAGTTTAACAAAGCCACGCAGGAGGAGCTAGCCAAAGTTGACTGGAAGGATACCCTTGCAGGGATGACAGTGGAACAACAATAGCAGGTATTTCTGGGAATAATTCAGAAGGTGCAGGATCAGTTCATTCCAAAGAGGAAGAAAGATTCTAAAGGGAGTAGGGGGCAACCGTAACTAACAAGGGTAGTCAAGGACAGTATAAAAATAAAAGGGAAGTATAACATAGCAAAAATGAGCGGGAAGCCAGAGGATTGGGAAACTTTTAAAGAGCAACAGAAGATTACTAAAAAGGCAATACGGGGAGAAAAGATGAGGTACGAAGGTAAGCTAGCCAAGAATATAAAGGAGGATAGTAAAAGCTTCTTTAGGTATGTGAAGAGGAAAAAATTAGTTAAGACCAAAGTTGGGTCTTTGAAGGCAGAAATGGATGAATTTATTACGGGGAGCAAGGAAATGGCAGATGAGTTGAACAGGTACTTTGGATCTGTCTTCACAGGGGAGGACATAGACAATCTCCCAGATGTAATAGTGGCCAGAGGACCTAGGGTAACAGAGGAACTGAAGGAAATTCACATTAGGCAGAAAATAGTGTTGGGTAGACTGATGGGACTGAAGACCAATAAATCCCCAGAGCCTGATGGGCTGCATCCCAGGGTACTTAAGGAGGTGGCTATAGAAATCATGTAAGCATTGGTAATCATTTTCCAATGTCCTATAGATTCAGGATCAGTTCCTGAGGATTGGAGGGTAGCTAATGTTATCCCACTTTTTAAGAAAGGAGGGAGAGAGAAAACAGGGAATTATAGACCAGTTAGCCTGACATCAGTGGTGGAGAAGATGCTGGAGTCAATTATAAAAGATTAAATAATAGCACATTTGGATAGCAGTAACAGGATTGGTCCAAGTCAGCATGGATTTACGAAGGGGAAATCATGCTTGACTAATCTTCTGGAATTTTTTGAGGATGTAACTATGAAAATGGACAAGGGAAAGCCAGTGGATGTAGTGTACCTGGACTTTCAGAAAGTCTTTGATAAGGTCCCACATAGGAGATTAGTGGGCAAAATTAAAGCACATGGTATTGGGGGCAGGGTACTGACATGGATAGAAAATTGGTTGGCAGACAGGAAACAGAGAAGGGATTAATGGGTCCTTTTCAGAATGGCAGGTAGTGACTAATGGGGTACTGCAAGGCTCGGCGCTGGAACCGCAACTATTTACAATATACATTAATGATTTAAATGAAGGGATTAAAAGTAATATTAGCAAATTTGGCAGATGACACAAAACTGGGTAGCAGTGTGAAATATGAGGTGGATGTTAGGAGAATGCAGGGTAACTTGGACAGGCTGGGTGAGTGGGCAGATGCATGGCAGATGCAGTTTAATGTGGATACATGTGAGGTTATCCACTTTGGTGGCAAGAACAGGAAGGCAGATTACTATCTGAATGGTGTCGTTAGGAAAAGGGGAAGTACAACGAGATCTAGGTGTCCTTGTTCATCAGTCACTGAAAGTAAGCATGCAGGTACAGCAGCAGTGAAGAAAGCTAATGGCATATTGCCCTTCATTAAAAGGGGGAGCTGAGTATAGGAGCAAAGAGGTCCTTCTGCAGTTGTACAGGGCCCTGGTGAGACCACACCTGGAGTATTATGTTCAGTTTTGGTCTCCAAATTTGAGGAGGGACATTCTTGCTATTGAGGGAGTGCAGCGTAGGTTCACGAGGTTAATTCCCAGGATGGCGGGACTGTCATATGTTGAAAGATTGGAGCATCTGGGCTTGTATACACTAGAATTTAGAAGGATGAGAGGGGATTTGATTGAAACATATAAGATTATTAAGGGATTGGACACACTAGAGGCAGGAAACATGTTCCCGATGTTGTGGGAGTCCAGAACCAGAGGCCACAGTTTAAGAATAAGGGGAAGGCCATTTAGAACGGAGTTGAGGAAAAACTTTTTCACCCAGAGAGTTGTGGATCTATGGAATGCTCTGCTTCAGAAGGCAGTGGAGGCCAATTCTCTGGATGCTTTCAAGAAAGAGCTAGATGGAGCTCTTAAAGATAGCAGAGTCAAGGGATGTGGGGAGAAAGCAGGGACAGGGTACTGATTGTAGATGATCAGCCATGATCATATTGAATGGCAGTGCTGGCTCAAAAGGCCAAATGGCCTACTCCTGCACCTATTGTCTATCATACTGAGAACATTACCTTTGTGATTTTGAATTTTATTATGGATGCCAATATCCATGCTCCTTCAGCAGAACCTCCTTTTTAATCTTATCCATGTCATTGGCTTTCACATTGATCTCAGCAGTCAAACATTTCTCCTCCCATTCTTAGTTCCTTCACAGTGCTGACGTTCTCAATTTCATCAGCAGTTATAGACTAAATCATAACATTTTATCAAGGTCAACACTTTATCTGACTTGATACCGATCTGATGTCCTTTCAGCTGTAGGGGATTAAATGATGGTGGGTGATTTCACGTTCAACGTTAAACTAACCTCTCCAGTATTATGCATTATGATAAAAATGCATTTGAAATTATTTGAAGACAGAAATATCAAAAAGATTAGAGCAGAAGGTTGCAGCATGAAACACAGCTGTTAATGATTAAAATAATGAATCAGGCGTAAATCATTATACAAGATGAATTTCAGTCCCTCACTCCATGACAAATAATCCAACAAAGCCAAAGAGCTGTTTAGAATGAAGAGGCTCAGCGGGAGTCGAAGAATTGCTTCTGTCCAGTACTGCTGCACTTATTTGGTGTCTGGTATTGGTAATGTTTTTGGAATTTGTTCAAAGAAACTGGAGAATTGAGAACAGCTCTGAGCTACTGAATCATTACTTGGACATTGAGAACACTAGGGTTGTTTCAGCATTGTTAGTGAATTCATTAGCAAACCCGCGGATACAGGAACCATCATGATCAGCACGTATGAAACTAATTAAAGGGACAAAGGTTTGGACTTTGAGGCTTTTTTCACTCTGCAGAGACAATCCATGAGCAAGCTGGAATCAAGATATTCTCCTTGCCCCATATTTAATGTTGTGAGAAAATGTTACAATTTTGGAATCTCTAGCAATAAAAGAATCAGCCTTAAACCTGTTAAAATAGTTAAATTAATGATCCATCTGTCTCAAGTGGGACTTTCCATTGGCAAAGTATTTTAAATTCCGATTCCCATTCCCGTTCTGACATATCGATCCATGGCCTCCTCTTGAGACAAGATGAGGCCACCCTCAGGATGGAGGAGCAACACCTTATATTCCGTCTAGGTAGCCTCCAAGCTGAATATTGAAATCTCCTTCCAGTGAGCAAGTTTTCAGCCCCTTCTTTCTCTATTGTCCACTCTGACCTTTCGTTTCTTCTCACCCACCGATTACTTCCCTCTGGGTCACTTCCTCCTTCCCTTTTTCCTATTGTCCACAGTCCTCTCCTATCAGATAACTTCTCCAGCATTTGGCCTTTCACACCCACCTGGCTTCACCTATCACCTTCCAGCTGGCCTCTTTCCCCTCCCCCCACCTTTTTATGCTGGCGTTTTCCCCCTCCTGAAGAAGGGTCTCAGCCCAAAACGTTGACTAACTATTCATTTCCATAGATGCTGCCTGACCTGCTGAATTCCTCCAGTATTTTATCTGTGCGTTCGCTGCTTTAAATGTAAGTAGGTAGGACTTAATGTTTCTCCATCAATATGACGATCCCTTCAAAAGCATTACTAAATATCTATTTGCACTTAGGCATACCTGACACGCTCAGAAACAACAGAATTGATATTCTCCAGGGCTTTTCGTCCAGTAATCGCACTGCTCATCTCCAATACTACCACTTGATTGCCAATGAATCCACTCATTCACTAAGAAAAATGCTTATTTACCATAAGCACTGACACTCAAATAAAGTACTTGCACTTCTAGAGCCCTGTTCAATCTCCAATTGTTCCAACTATTCTCCAATAAAACTAATCACCCTCATGCTCCAACGCTCCTGATCACAGTCGTACTGTTTCACTGGATCCCCACAGACTCCCCACTTGCTCCACTGATTCCTCTTTCCAAAGGTGCCTTCAGAGCAACTGATAAGACTGAACTGTGAGACAAAGCTCTGATCTTCTTTGCTGTCATTGTGGAGTTTGCATGTTCTCTCAGTAACCCCGTAGGTTTTGCCCAGCTACTCCAGAGTTCCTCCCACAGTCCAAAGGTGCACAAGTTACTCCATCACTGAGTTGCCCCAAGTGGATGCTGAAATTTGTGTAGAATTGTTGGGAATGCAAGGAGGTGAAATTGCTGTAATGCCCTGGTTAAGAACATGTTTTAATATTTCTACTGCTATGCGGTGAAGTATTTTTATTTCAGCAGTCTTCTGCAAAAGTAGTGTGTCCTGTTAGTTAAGCTTCATAGAACAGCATTTTGGCTTCGACTGAGATAAAGGTGCATTTGCTCAGCCTAGGAATGTTCTGTTAGCAACTGGGTTTGTTTTGGATTGTGCTCTAACATTCTGTCCAGTGGGATACCCCGGAATATTTGAGAGAGCCGGACAGGATTAGATTTCAGAAGGACTGTAGTCTGGTTTTGTGTCTTCTGTGAGGAGGTGCAGAGAAGAGCACTAGGGAAGATGCTCAAAGGATCCCATCCGAAGGAGAGACCCCGTTATAGGACGTGCTTTGTGCAGACGAATGGTTCCAAGGAGGAAATGCCAATACTCCTAAGTTAGCCGGATCACTCAAAATGGTATTTGAGGGAAGGTTGAACCGTGGCTGGTGTCTTTCACATAGAACTTGGGTTCAGCATGTGAGTAAAGCAATACACCCGATTTCTCCAGAAATGAGCTCCAACATTTATGCGCACATTTAGGCTAGGTTAACTGTAGTGGGCCTCTTTTTTTCTCTTAACTGTTTGTTGAAGTTGAAATATCTGTAAATATATTTCCTTTTAATGTTATGCTAGTGTAAAGACTGTTACTTCCTGGCGAATGATAACTTTGCACAGGGGAGAAGTGGGTCAGAAGGGAAGGAGGCAGAAGAGGAGCACAGTAGTGATTGGGGATTCCTTAAATTAGAGGAGTAGAAAGCTGAAAAGCAGTAACTCCACGGTAGTAATCTTTGGATTGCTGCCTTTGCCACATGCCAGTAAGGTTAAAAATATGATGATTTGGCAGATGAATGTGGGCTGAAGAATTGGTGTAGGGGGCAGAGTTTCAGATTTCTGGAACATTGGGAAATGTTCTGGGTAATGTGTGACCTGTACAAAGCAGGCAGATTACATCTGAACATGAAGGGGACTGATATCCTTGCAGGCAGGTCTGCTGGAGCTGTTGGAGAAGATTTAAACTATTTTGGTAGGGGGATGGGAATCAGACTGATAGGGTCGAGGATGGTGTAGTTGGTATACAACAAGATGCTGTGTGTAGTGAGACTATGACTGAGGATAGGACAAAATTTCAGTCAGTGTGATGAGTTAAAGTGAAATAGGAGGCCAAAATCAAAAAGGGTGATGAATATAGGACTGAAGGTGTTATATTTGAATGCACACAGTATACAGAATAAAGAAGATGATCTTATAGTACAGTTAGAGATTGACATGTATGATGGGTTAGGCATCTCTGAGTCGTGGCTAAAAGATGATAGTTGGGAGCTTAACATCAAAGGATAAACTTTGCATTGAAATGACAGGAAGGTAGGCAAAGGGGGCAGGGTCTTTGTTGGTAAAATACAAATTTAAATGCTTAGAAGACGTGGCATAGGATTGGAAGATGTGGGTAGAGCTAAGAAATTGCAATGGTATAAAGACACTGATGGAAGTTATATACAGGCCACTGAAGAGTAGCCAGAATATGGGCTACAAATTACAATGGGATATAGAAAAGGCATGTAAAATGGGCAATGTTAAGAAAATCATGGTGGATTTCAATATGCAAGTATTTTGGGAAAATTAGGTTGATGCTGGTTCCAAAGATGGAACTTTAGTAGAATGCCTACAAGATGGCTTTTTAGAGTAGCTTATAGTTGAGCCCACTAGGAGAATAGCAATTCTGGATTGGGTATTATGTAATGACCCAGGTTTGATTAGGGAGCTTAAGGTAAAGGAACCCTTAGGAGGCAGTAATGTTACATACCCTGTAACAGGTTAAAAAGAACCAGTAGAAATTGACACACCTGGAGTCTGAGTCTTCCATTATAAACTGTTTTATTAGTAACTACATGAATAAAGTGATATAAAATGAGATAAACAGGTTAGCAGAGTATATGCAAATATGTAGGTGAGTAAAAAGGTTCCCAGGCTTCCCCAGCTCAGGTGATCAGGTGATACAGACTTGCAGTGGCAAGGTAAGTAATCAGTTCAGTTCTGGAATTGGATTTAAGTAGAGTTGGAGAGCGAGAGATAGAGAGTTGGTTTGTCTTCCGATGCCGATCCTCCACGTCGTCCTCCTGCTCCCAAAACTTACTGTCACCGAATGTGACCACAAAAAGAGGATGCCGTCTTCTGTGGTGGAATCATCAACCCAGACCAGGGTTAAACACACCAATAGATCCCCACCGGTCACCCCTTTGACCACACTGTGAGCAAAAACCCCACCCTTGTCATGGGTACACAAAGCTCACCAGTGTCCTCCTTGCCTCTGGCATTGTGTGTCCTGTGTGTCTGATTAAAAAGTCGACTGACTTTGCATATATCTTCAAATGCTGAACACGAGCTGTCCATTATATAGTTCCGCCTTTCAGTTTCCAAGCCAAGTCACAGACTTATTCTCTCTCCCTGCTGCTGAATTAACACACAAACTGTTTACTCCCTCTCTCTCTTGTTAAAGGAACAGTCCACTTTAGCATAATCCTTCAGATCTCGTCACAGTAATCATAATATTCAAACCCTATAGTTTGAAAAGGAGAAGCTAAAGTCAGAAATTTCAGTATTAGAGTGGAGTAAAGAGAATTACAGGGGCATGACAGAGCAGCTGGCCAAAGTTGATTGGAAGGGGGCATTAGCAGGGATGATGCCAGAACAGCAGTGGCTGGTGTTTCTGTGGGATATTTGGAAGGTGCAGAAATAGATACATCCCAATGATGAAGTTTTCTAAAGGGAGGATGAGGCAACCATGGCTGGCAGGGGAAGTCCAAGGCAGCAAAAAGCTAAAGAGAGGGTATAATATAGCAAAAGAATTAGTGATAAAGATTGGGAAGCTTTTAAAAACCAACAGAAAGCAACAAAAAAAAACCATCAGGAAAACGAGGATAAAATACAATGATAAGCTAATCAATAATATAAAAGAGGATACAAAAAGTTTTTCTCAAATAGACTGTATAAAGCATAAAAGAGAGATGTGAGTCATTATCAGACATCTGGAAAAAGGCACTGGAGAGGTAGTAATGGAGGACAAAGAAATAGTGGACGAACTGAATAAGAATTTTGCACCAGTGTTCACTGTGGATGGCACCAACAGAAAACCAGAAATGCAAGAGTGTCAGCAGGCAGAAGCGAGTGCTATTGCTTTTACTAATGAGAAGGTGGTTAGGAAGCTGAAAAGTCTGAACATAAGGACGTCACCTGGATCAAATGGACTACACCACAGGGTTCTGAAAGAAGTAGCTGAAGAGATCATGGAGGCATTAGTAATAATCTTTCAAGAACCACTAAATTCTGGAACAGTTTCTGAGGACTAGAAAATTATAAATGTCACTTCACTCATTAAGAAAGGAGGAAGGCAGAAAAAAAGGAAATTACAAGCCTGTTAGCCTGATTTTAGTGGTTGGAAAGATGCTGGAGTTTATTGTTAAGGATGAGGTTTCAGAGTACTTGGAGGCACATGATAAAATAGGTCAAAGTCAACAGCACAAAAATGAAAAAAATATGCAGATGCTGGAAATCTAAGAAACACACACAAATGCTGGAGGAACTCAGCAGGCCAAGTATCATCTCTGGAAAGGAATAAACAGTCAACATTTCAGGTCGTCAGGACTGGAAAAAAAAGATGAGAAGTTAGAGGAAGAAGTACAAGGTGATAGGTGAAACTGGGAGACAGGGAGGGGTGGTAAAGAGCTGGGAGGTCAACTGGTAAAAGAAATAAAGGGCTGGAGAAGGGGTAATCTGATAGGAGAGGGTAGAAGACCATGAAACAAAGGCACAAAGGGGAGGGGAGGAGAACCAGAGGGAGGTGATAGGCAGTTAAGGGGACAAGGTAAGAGAGGGAAATGGGAATGGTGAAGGAGGGGGTGGAGATTTTGCAATTACTGGAATTTGAGAAATCAAAGTTCATGCCATCAGGTTGGAGGCTGCTTGGGAGATTGGGAGATTGGGAGATGCCAAGCACCTATGCTCCATCCGCCAGAAAAAGCAGGATCTTCTGAGGCCACCCACTTCAATTCTACTTCCCATTCTAATTCCGGAATGCCAGTCCATGCCCTCCCCTACTGCCGTGATGAGGCCGCTCTCAGGTTACATTCCGTCTGGGCAAACACTGACCTGATGGCATGAACATCGATTTCTCAAACTTCCAAGTGCATTCTCACCGGTGACTTATATCACTGCTAAGTAATGTCCTACTCCTAAACCTGATGCCCTGACTGATTGGTTCTTGCCTATAGAATGAGTGCCCAAAGGTCAACCCATGATCAGAGAGTCCTGGGGTCGATGCCCAGAGATCAGCGAGGCTCAGAGTTTGGAGACTGCACAAATGGAAAGCTTGAAAGGTTGAGGACTGGAGATGGTGAGTCTGATCCAGGGACTGAAGGTTGGTGGACCAAAGTCTAAAAGTGCAGGGAAAAGGATTGGATGCCAAGAGCCTGTCCTGTGGATTGAGTGAGGGAGGGATACAAGTTTGTTTTGCTGTTGTTGATGCTGCTTGTATTTTTCTGTTGAACATTATGGAAAGCTCTGAGGACACTGGAAACTGTGATGACAATTGTGGGCTGCCATAACACATCTTTCAGCATGTTGGTTGGTAACACAAATGACAAATTTCACTTTATGCTTTAATGTACACATGGTAAATAAATCTGAATTTGCGTTAGTGACTATTATTTCTTTGTTTTGAACACCTAATAAAATGGTGGTAACTACCAGATTTTCTTCCTCAGTCTTGACTTCAAAAGAACCTTCTGGACAGTATTATCTTCAGATCCAACACTCTTTTACCTTTAATAACTAAACCACCTTTTATGATTATCATACAAGAGTAAATCTTCAGATGCTGGATATCAAAGCAACACACGTAAAATGTTACAAGAACTTAGCTGGCCAGGCAACATATGTGGAAAAGAGTACCGTCAACATTTCAGGCTGAGATGCTTCAGCAGGACTGGGGAAAATGATGAGGAGTAAATTCAAATGGGAGGGGGAAGGGAGAAACTCAATGTGGTAGAAAAGTCATGAAGGGGGAGGGATAAAGTAAAAAGCTGAGGAGTCGTTTGGTGAAAGAGATACAGGGCTGGAGAAGGGGAGCCTGATAGGAGAAGATGGAAGGCCGTAGAAGAAAGAAAAGGGGGGAGGAGCACCAGAGGGAGGCAATGGGCAGGCAAGGAGATGAAGCGAGTGAGGGAAAAGGGAATGGTGAGGGGGGGTGGGCAGTAGCAGAAGTTCGAGAATTCAATATCCATGCCATCAAGTTGGCTACCCAGACAGAATATGAGGTGTTGTTCCCCCAACCTGAGTGTGGCCTCATCGCAGTTATAGAGAAGGTCATTGGATTGAGATATCGGAATAGGAGTGGGAGATCCTGCTTCATCTGGCAGACAGAGCCTACGTCTCAGCAAAGTGGTCTCCCGAACTACGTTGGGTCTCACTACTATACAGGAGGCCACTCTGGGAGAACCAGACACAGTATGTGACCCCAACAGACTCACAGGTGAAATGTCACCTCACCTGGGGGGACTATTTGGGCCCTGAATGGTAGTGAGGGAGGTGGTGTAGTGGCAGGTGTAGCACTTGATCCACTTGTGAGGGTAAGTGCCAGGAGCGAGATCAGTGGATTGGGGTGACTGGACAAGGGAGTTGCGTAGGAAGTGATCCTTGTGGAAAGCAAAAAGTGGAGGGAAGGGGAAGATGTACTTGATTGTGGGATCCCGTTGGAGATGGTGGAAATTCCGGAAAATTATGTGCTGGATGCGGAGGCTCTTGGGGTGAGGACAAGAGGAACCCTATCCCTGATAGGGTGGCAGGAAGATGGGGTAAGGGCAGGTGTGCATGAAATGGAAGAGATACTATTAATGGCAGCGTTGATGGTGGGGGAAGGGAAGACACTTTCTTTGAAAAAGGAGAACATCTCCTTTGTTCTGGAATAAAAAGCCTCACTCTGAGAACAGATGTGAAGGTGGAGGAATTGAGAGAAGGGGATGATGTTTTTACAAGTAACAGGGTAGGAAGAGGTGCAGTCTAGGTAGCTGTATGAGTCCTTGGGTTTATAATAGACATCAGTAAATAAGCTGTCTCCAGAGATAGAAACTGAAAGATCAAGGAAAGGGAGGGAGGTGTCAACAAAGCAGCAACTACTCCACTCGTGCATGGTCCTCTGTCATGTCTAAAGCATTAATATTCCAGAATATTGAGCAGTCAGTCTTGCTCTTCTCTCAGCCATATTTCTGTTCTGGCTGAAATACCCTAATCCCTAGAAGCAATCCACAACCTCATTTCATCTGCTTTACCTGTTAAGCTAGGTGCCTATATGCACAAAAGTAGATAGAATTTATAGCAGAATCCTATCTGCCATTTTACCGTAAACATGGCTTTCTTGATTGCAAGGCTTACGTGTTTTGCTGCTGCACATACCCTTGTCTTGTCACTTGAACCTACCTCCCGGCCAACCTACTTGAAACCCTCCGTGGTTCAAGTGCAACCTGTCCCTCTTGTACTGGTTGCCTTTACTCCACCAGGTCAGGGTGCATCTGTAGGGGGTAAATAAATAGTCAAAGTTTCGGGCCTAGACCCTTCATCTGGACTGGAAAGGAAGGGAAAAGCCCAGAGGCCAAAGTAAGAATGTGGGGGGAGTGACAGTAGTACAAGTTGTCAAATGAGGTGAGGGGAAAGGTGGGTGGGGGAGGGGGTAGGATGTGAGAAGCTGGGAGGCGATAGGTGGAAGGGGCAAAGCGCTGAAGAAGAAGGAATCTGATAGGAGAGGACAGTGAAACATAAACTAACGGGAAGAAGGTGGGGAACTGGAGGGAGGTGATGGGCCGGTCATGAAGGTGGGGGAGGAGAAGAGAAAGGATGTCAGCCCACTAGAATGAAGGAAAAACAATAAAGGAAGGGTAAGCAAAACATAGACAAGTAGTTACTGAAAGTTAAAGAAACTGGTCATTGGCTATGCTATGTAAAACAGTTCATGTACCAAGCCTACACCGGCAAAGCACACCAACTCTTTCTCCACTACATCAATATTTCTGCATTGGTGCTGCTTCCTGCACCCGTGCTGAGCTCATCAATTTCATGTCCTTTGCCTCCAAATTCTACCCTGCCCTCAAATTTACTTGGTCCATCTCGAACAACTCTCCCCTCCTTTCTTGATCTCTCTGTCTCCATCTCTGGTGGCTGATTATCTACGGACATCTTTTACAAACCACCTGACTCTCACAGTTACCTTGACTATACCTTCTCCCATTTTGTCACTTCTAAAAATGCTATTCCCTTCTCTCAGTTTCTTTGCATCTGTTCTCAGGTTGAGTCTTTCCATTATAAAACATCTGAGATGTCATCTTCTTTCAGTAAATAGGGTTTCCCTTCCATCACTGTTGATACTACCCTCACCCATATATCCTGCATTTTCCGTTCATCAGCTCTTATCCTTACTCCCACCCCCTGCCGACACCCCCGTCCCTTTGTCCACACCTAACACCCGACAAGGCTGTGCACCCAGAACATCTCTGTATCTTCTGCCATCTCCAGTGGGATCCTACTACCAGGCACACCTTTCCCTTCCCTCCCTTCCCCTCTCTGTTTTCCACAGGGATCACTCTCTACATTACTCTGTTGTCCATTGATTCCTCTCTGCAACTATGTCAAGTGCTACACCTGCCTGATGCACCATCAATAACTCTCGGAGACATGAGGTGAGAGATAGGCTTTTATTAGCTGGAAGAAAGCACTGTCAGCAGCGAGAGACCATCATACAACATCCTGGAGACTGAGGGAGGAGCAGTGCCTCCAATCACCTTTATCCAGGGGTCTGTGGGAGGAGCCACAGGAGCAGTCAGCGGGGGGGGGGGGGGGGGCATGTCCAGACAGGACCGCGCTGCCCTACAACTCCTCCTTCACCACCTCTCAGAGCCCTAAACAGTCCTTCCAGGTGAGGCAATGGGGTCTGAATCTGTCAGGGTCAATTATTGTATCTGGTACTCCCAGTGCAGCATGGAGGACCTCTTTATCGATCAGCTTCACTCTGTCCTCCACAAAAAGGAGGATCTCCCAGTGGCCACCCATTTCAATTCAACTCCTATTCTCATTTCGATATGTCTGTCCACAGCCTCCTCTACTTCCACAATGAAGACAAACACACCATATTCCGCCTCCAGGTACTCTCCAATCTGATGACATGAACACCAAATTCTCAAATCTCTAGTACCCGGTCCCCTCTGCATTCATCACCCTTTATTGTTTACCCCATTCCAGTAGCCCTCTCACCCCTTCTCCTCTCTTCCTTCACCCACATAACCTATCTATTTTCTTCTTTCAGTTCTCTACTTCGTTCCCTTTATTCCACATTCCACTGTTCTCTGCTGTCAGATCCGTACTTCTTCAGGACCATCAGTTTAGGACTTTTTATTCTGAACTGTTTACACACTTTAAAAGCAATGTTAATATCAAAATGCAAGTTTCAATAATCATTTGTACACATCCTGTCCTACTTCATCATGGAAGGCAACAGTTCCTGTTTGAGGTTAACAGACCCATTAGAACAGCACTTTGAGTATTTTGGTTCATGTACTTATTAGAATTAGCAGCTGGAAAGTTCAGGCTTCTCTCAAACCAATTCTCCTTAGAAGCAAGTAACAAATCCAATTCTCATCCAATATTTGCGGATCAAATGAGGAAATTATTGTACACTTCATTAATGCAGTCTAATTATTTTATATCCAAGTCCCCAATTTCTGCAGCACTGCAGGTGAAATTAAAGAACACTGTGCATTTTAAGTTTTAATGATGTGACCTTGAGATTTTTCCAATAGCCATGACAATGCCATGGCTTTTTATATCAAGACACCCAAGGGATGTTGCATAAATAAGTCATTAACATGTGTTTAATTGCACCATCATTTTTTATTGATTCTTTTCAACTTTTTTTTGTCAGTCTACCAGAAAAAGCTTCATTAGAAATAAGCCATGGTTTCAGGCAGGAGATAAAGCTTTATGGTGCAACTTGGGGAAAATTCTCCACAGGCTGCAAATAATTTGTTTCAATGCATAATTAATAGATTTGTCAGAAAGTACTTAAATTGTGAAATACTACAAATAGACTCTTTACAGAGAGATTAAGATGAATAGATTCTGTTGCATATTGGAAAATTCCACTGCTTAACATTTGCAATCTACAGCTTCTGGATTTGCCTGAGTGTTGCCCTATTTTTTTGTGCAAGTCAGCTGAGAAGGAAATGAGATATTTATAGCTCAGATTTAATTTGGTTAACTTGACTTGAAGGATTTGAGTCTTCTATAAGTAATTCTACTTTTAATTCAAAATACTTTAAACTTGTTTCTCATTTCAGTACACTTCTGGTATAATTTTTTTTTCTTTTGTCCGTATCCAGAGATGCCCCTCTTGTCAATGTGTGAAACATTTTCTAGCCCCAAGTTTTATCCATCTTTGAGTTTTATTCAACAGGTACTTTGACTCAAAGTTGATACCAGTAGCCAGATTTTGACTTGCAAAATATTTAACATGTAGCCCTTACCAGCACATTAATATCACAGTGATATAATTGCATTGTACCATCCCACTTTAATATCATGCTCCTGATTTATAAAAGGTTCCCACATTGCCAGGAATTGAAGCCTGCCTTAAAGTAGATCAGGGTGCACTGACATTTTCTTGAAATGCTTGGGCCCAAAAAAAAACAGCGGGCAATACACTTGTTGAAATGGAAAAGGGCCAATTGCACACATTTTCAATTGACCTCATTAAATATTGATTAGGAGCTCCTGATGTTGAGTGGAAGCCTGCTGACAGATGAAGGCAGGAATCAGTATGCAGCTGAAGCTCTTAAAAGTCTGCAATTCCAATTTAAATGAACCCCACATGAATCATTGCTGCACATTGCAGATGTAGGTGCCAGGCCTGGGAGCATGCTGGCTTCATAGTCTCACTGCCCGCCAGTCCCCTTGCAGTCAGTGTAGGATGGTTCCGCAAAGGAGAAATGGCACCACACCGGGTTGATCACACTGGGGAAAATAGAAAACGTCTGTTTCTCTTTGCAGATGCTGCCTGACCTGATCTGATGCTGCCTAATTTGAATCTGATCAGGATGATGTCTATTCTGTAGATACAGTGTAATAGAGTCATATTAAAGTACAGCACAGAAAGAGGCCTTTCAGCCCATCTAGTCCATGCTGAATCATTTAAAGATGTCTTCCTGAACAGATTCAGAATAGTTTATTATCATATTTATTTATTGAGATACAGTGTAGAATCCCCAGCTATGTGTAAATAGCTTGTGGGCAGCATCAGGAAAGACAAAGGATACGGGAGTAAACCCAGACAGCAAATCTGGAGTGGAGTCCTGGATATAATTGAACATCTTTCCAGCACATCCTACAGCCAAGCTGGTGCCAAATGCAATTCATATGCTTTCCTTTGGACGACACTGCTGGGGCTGAGAGGGTGATCTTGACGACTGGGGATCTTAGGATCTTCATACCTTCTGCCCAGGCTTGTGATAATGATCATCAACATCACCCATTGTTCTTTGAGATAGATGGATGCCAACCAACCACAGTGCAGAATAGGTGCTTCAGGAAGACCTGATTTAACCCTGACCTAATCATGGAACAATATACAATGACGAATTAACCTGCCAACTAGTATATCTTTGAACTGTGGAAGGAAACACATGCAGTCATGGGGAGAACATACAAATTCCTTACAGGCAATATCAAGAATTGAACCTTGTTACTGGTACTGTAAAACGTTGCGCTAACCATTATGCCAACATTCAGCCACATATACACCAAGGTGCAATGAACTTATTGATGCCATAAAGCTCAGAGGGTAAACGATATAGATATTAATAATAAGTATGATAACAATGAGCACAAAAAAGCAGAATGGTACCAGGATTGGAGTGCAAATCGGAACAATGCAAAACAAAACAGCAAAGTGACCATAACAGAATAACAGAGAGAGGTAGAATTAAGAGTATGAGAACAGTGCAGGGAGATCTCATTGAAACCTACCGGATACTGAAAGGCCTGGACAGAGTTGATGAGGAGAGTGTGTTTCCATTAAAAGTGAGATGCAGAGGAATGCTTTCAGCAAGAAGATAGTGAATTTGTAAAAGGGCTGTAAAGGGCAGGTCATAGGGTGTATTTAAAAAAGAGATTGATATGTTTTTCATTGGTAAGGAGGTGAAGGGTTACAGGGAAAAGTTGGAAAAGGGGTTGAAGAAGTATCAGCCATGACTCAATGGCAGAGCAAACAGGATGGGATGAATGGCCTAATTCTTCTCACATATCTTAAGGTCTTGTGGAGTGATAGAGCATGTGGGGAAGGCAGAAGTAGCTAACCTACTCTGCATTCCCCGCATGCTGCTCTGTCTCAGCCACCACACACACATTCAAGTGACACCGGACAAAAAGACTTTTCTTCCTGAGTACTTTTGGGTGTATCTTAAGGATTTTGTGCTGCTGATCATGAAAATCACCATGAAATTTCCTTACCATGTATATTTTTTTTAATTGCTTATATTTGTTACTTCAATTCATAATTCAAGTCAGAATAACTGATGCCAAGATTAAGAAAGACATTTTTGTTGGTCCACATATCAAATAGATCATCCATGACAGGAACTTCTAGTGGACAGGCAAAAAAATTTGTTGTTCAGTGTGATCAGCAAGCTAACCCTACCATCACCCACCTATTTTAAGGGTCAGCCACCCTATCCCTATCATCCCATGGTCTTAATTATCCCTGATTGAATCTTCCTTGACTTTGGTCCACTGTTTCCCATTGACTCTGATCAACTTGCTAACATGTCTGCTCATCTTCAATATCTTTCCATCTATTCCCATCTGAATAGATTGAAAGTTCAAAGTAAAATTTATTATCAGAGTACATATATGTCACCATATACAACCCTGAGATTCTTTATCTGCGGGCATACTTAGCAAATCAATGGAACAGTAGCTGTAGACAAGATCAATGGACAACAAACTGTGCAAATGAAAATATAAATAAATAGCAATAAATAATGAGAGCATGAAATAACAAGATGAAGAGTCCTTTAAGTGAGACCATTGGTTCTGAGAACATCTTAATAGACGGATTTTGTTCAAGAGCCTGACAGTTGTGCGGTACTAACAGCTCTGAACCTGGTGGTGCGACGCCTGAGGGAGGCACTTGTACCTTCTACCCAATGGCAGCAGTGGGAAAAGAGCATGGCCTGGGTGGTGAGGATCTTTGATGATGGATGCTGCTTTTCTACAACAGCATTTCATGTAGATTTGCTCAATGGTTGGGAGGGCTTTACTCGTGATGTACTATGTCGAGTCCACTATCTTTTGTAGGATTTTCCACCCAATGGGATTGGTATTCCCATACCAGGCCATAATACAGCCAGTAAATACACTTTCCATAACACATCTATAGAAGTTTATCAAGGTTTTTGATGACATGCCAAAACCCTGCAGACTCCTAAGGAAATAGGAAATGTAATGCAATTACATTTATATGATGGCTCCAGGACAGGTCCACTGAGATAGTGGCACTCCAGAATTTAAAGTTACTGACCTTCTGCAGCTCCTCACACCTGTGTTCTTCTGTTGGATTCCCTGACTGTGGACAGACATTCTGTCAGCTGAGCAGTCTGTCAGATGGAAAAACGAGTGCAAGATAATAAAGTACCTGCTGCTGTAAACTTCAGCCTGATGTTTGGGAGGTGAGTACTCCGGTTTTCCCATTTGAAATCCTTCTTCTTTGATCTGGCCCCATTCTACATAAAGATCAGGGCTTTGGACTGTGAACCAAGGAGCTGGAAGATTTAAAAAAATGTACAAAACTTTAGGACAGGTAGAGAAAGTACCAGAAGAAGTGAAGTAAGCAACGCTACTATTGCACAGATATACTGAATGATTGTAGAATTAAAGAAATTTAATTACATGATTTAACAGGTTAACATTCATGAGCATTATAATACACCTTTAGATTCCATTATTGTAACCAGGTCATATTTTCCTGACAAGTCCTTTCATGTTGTAGGTTTTAGTTCACTGTCTTTCTCTGCACTCCCACATCACTGTATGTAATGGGTGATGCATAATGATTAAACAGCTTTAGAAAAGCATTTTATTGTAGCATGTGTAGGGAGATTTGGATATAAATTATCAAAAAGTTTTATATATTGCCTATTAGGAAGTAAAAACTGAATAAAGCCTGACTGCATTTACACAGTCCTGGGATTTCAACATAACAGAGATGATACCTAAGAGGAGATAGCTCTGTAAGTTGCACCAATTCATTAGAGAGCATGTAAGCATCCTTCAAAGTATGATGATTGGTTTACCATTCTCTAAAATATGCAGCAGTATATTTCAGTGAATGTTCAAGAGGACTTTTAGAGAAATTTACATCAAAATTTCCAATTCCTCTGGGGTAGCCTGTCATAATTACTCATGTAGAGGCTGCAGATCTAAATACTGAGGAGTTAGGTGCCAACTGAGACAAAGCAAAAGATAACTGTGGCTTCATTTCTGCCCAGAACTTTGCTGGTGACTGCTTGCTGGATCACTGGAAGAATGACCTGTGGCTGCCATTGAAGGGATTGTTGCTTTTCATGTACCCAAAATCAGTCCTTCACCCAGCATGCTCTTACAACAATGGAAAGTGAGAAGGGTTAGGATATTATAACCATAATATAGTGGATGATTCTGAACAAAAATGCAGTGCCTCTCAGTTACAAAAGATCTACTCTGAGATTTTATTCCAAAGATGAAAATGATATCCTTATTCCACTCCCATTGTCTTCTTCTTTCTTTGGTTGTCCATCAGAATCTGATGATGACATCCACTCCTTTAACGGTGAGATCTTTGATGACTATACAGTCCTAACCTGGACCCACAAGTTCTATTGCAGGTGGGACATGTGTATGTGGTAGTGGTGGTTGTAGTGATGGCAACCATGGCTGCATTTCTCCTGGCTCTCTTCTGCTGTCTTCTGGTTGTTCTTTCCATCTCCAGAATACGAATCCCGTCCCTACACAGCTGTTGCCAAGTGTTACGGTCAGCAGCAACATTCTCCAGGTCCTCAGGTCCGATCTTGCACTTCCTTAAAGCCTGATCCTTATAGCGCTTCTTTGGCCCTCCAACTGAGCGTCAACCATGATGTAGTTCGCCGTATAACACTCTGCGGGGTAGACGACATGGGGGCATCCTTATCATGTGCATCAGCCACTGCAGCTGACGCTGGGTGATCATGGCCTCAATACTTCTGCAGTTGGTCTTTACTAGTATTTCAGTGTGAGGCACCCGCTCACGTCAAGTAATTCCCAGCAGGCGCTAAAGGCAGCTTATGTGGAAGTGCTCCAAGGACTTGATGTGACGGGTGTAGGTTACCCAAGCTTCACAGCTATAAAGGAGGGTGGTGACACAGACCGCTTGGTATACGATGACCTTTGTGGAGGTACTAAGGCTCCTGTTCTGAAAGACTCTACACCGAAGTCTCCCAAAGGCAGCTGATGCCTGTTTAATGTGGCTCTGGATGTCATTGTCAATGCCGCTATCCTCAGAGAGAATGCTCCCCAGATATTTGAAAGATGGCACTACTGACAGCTTTTCATCACCAACAGTGAAGGCAGGTAGAGTGGGTGGGACAATGGTACTCCATTGGCAAACCACTTCTGTCTTGGTGGTACTGATGGTCAGCCCCATCCTGCTGTACACTCTCACCACCACAGCAAGGACAGTCTGAAGATCCTCTGGCGTATGGGCCACAAGAGCACAGTCGTCTGCTTACTGCAGCTCCAGGACCCGCTCTCTATGGAGTTTGGTGGTTGCGTGGAGCCTCCTGATGTCAAAGAGGTTACCAGCTAATCTAACATCCACTGCCACACCGCTGCTATCCTCCACCTCATTGTGGAGAAGCTTAGTGACACACAGGAGGAAGATGTTAAAGAGCACTGGCACTAGCACACACCCTTGTCTCACCCTGTGCGTACAGGGAAGGGCTCGGACTCTTGTTCTCCTATGGTCACCCGAGCAGTCATCCCATCATGGAACTGGTGGAGGATGTTAACAGATTTATCGGGACAGCCAAACCTGAGGAGGACATCCCAAAAGAGCTCTCCTTGCACAGTGTTGAATGCTTTGGAGAGGTCGACAAAGGTCATAAACAGGTCTTGATGTTGCTCCCGGCACTTTTCCTGAAGCTGCCGGGCTGTGAAGATCATGTCAATCGTGCTCCTGTTCTTCCTAAATCCACACTGTGATTCGGGCAGCATCGACTCGGTGATGTTGCTGATGAGCCTCTGAAGCATCACCTTAGCCAGGACCTTTCCAGCAACAGAAAGGACTGATATGCCCCTACTATTGCGCAGATAGCCTTGCCACCCTTGTTCTTATAAATTACAATGATGTTTGCATTTCTCCATTGTTGTGGGATGTTCTCATCAGTCCAGGCCTTGGTGATGTACGGTAGAGGGTGTGCATACACATGTACCCTCCGTTCTTCAGTAACTCAGCAGGGATATTGTCAGTCCAGGGGACTTATTGTTCTTAAGGGAATGGACAGCTGATAGAACCTTCTGGAAGGTTGGTAGTAGACTGAGGTTGTGCATAGGAGGAAGTTCAGGCAGTTCATCCAGGATGGTGGAGTCTACGTCAGAATCCTGATTAAACAGGGTGTTAAAATGCTCAGCCCACCTCAGCAGAATGGTATTCTGATTCTTCAGAAGTGTTTGACCATCTGCTGTTTTCAGGGGAGTAACGCCTCGACTTATTGGTGTGTTACTCCCAGTACCATCTTCCAGCAAAAGGAAAAATATAAGACCCCGTGGATGCACCCTTGCTCTAAACATTGGCACATGATTGACTTCATCATTGTGAGATACCATGACATCAAGGATGTTCTCATCACCCATGCCATGAGAGGTGCAGAGTGCTGGACTGACCATCATATGATTGTGGCCAAGCTCGATATGAAAGTACGTCCCCACTTGCAGCTGCTAAAACCCAATAATAAGTGGCTAAATTGCAACCACCTGAGAAACACAGAAGCAAGAAGTGAGTTTCAACACATCCTCGCTGGAGACTTGTCTGAGTTCAGAAAATACCATGGAACAACAGTGGACCTATATCAGCTCTGTGCTCTATGAGGCAGCAGCCCAATCCATTGGCCATAAAAGCAGAAACCACCAAGACTTGTTTGCCGATAACTCAAATGCCATCCACAACTTGCTTAAGGACATGCACAAAGCACACCAGGCAACTTTAGATAACCCATCATCCATCAGCATCAGACAGCATTGGCAGGCAGCTCGGAGGAAAGTAAAAAAGGCAATGCAAAATGAGTGGTGGACTGAAAAGGCACATGAAATCCAGTCCTTTGCCGATAATAATGACCTGCATAATTTTTACAATGCTCTCAAAACCATCTACTCCCATTATAGCCATCCAATCACAAACAAAAGAAAATCTGCAAATGCTGGAAATCCAAGCAACACACACAAAATGCTGGAGGAACTCAAAAGGCCAGGCAGCATCTTTGGAAAAGAGTACAGTCAACATTTTGGGCTAAATGCTAAATGCTTAATGCTTTCCTTCTCTCTGTACTCTGTTTATATGTTCTGAATCAGTTTTGCAGTTAGATGGTCCTTTTCACAAAATGTTTAGATAATCCCTCATCTGACCAACAGTTCCCTTTGTAAGGTAGACAAATGATTCTGGAATGTTTCTCTCAGATGCTCCACCAAATTAACAGCAAAGTTTCAGTGGCATGCATTTTAATACACTACACCCAACAATATGATCATTCTCCATTCATATTGTGTGGCCACTAAGTATTATTTTGCTTCTCTGTCAAGCCACAGAGTAAATTTAAAAACAATGGATCACATCCTTTCCTTTCTGAGAAAGTATTGAACAACTGTAATGAATTATAATTAAATTGAATTTTTGGTAAGGTTCCTTTGCACCCATGAGCTCCACTGACTCTTGTGCAGCTATGGAGCATTCCAATGTCTAGTCAAGACTCCAAGCTGTGGTTTACAAATGTTCGACATATGCTTAATTGGGACTTGCTAAGTGATAAACTGGTGCTTAGCATTGGATCAGTCAGTTGTTTAACAAATATTTTTTTCAGTTGCACTTTTTCAGTATTCATTCAGTCTTGTTTTGAAGTATTTCATGTGTCTGTTGAAACTTGACTGGAAAACCAGAGCTGATTGGAGAAGTTCAATGGTTCAATAAAACAGAAATATTTTATTGTTAATAAAGGAATACTTACAAAATACTTACTGGGAGTAGCAAGCCAGCTAAGATGAAGATGATTTCTATGTAATCACTCATTGCAGTTGATTATAATGCATACCAACTTCAAGTGAGACAAGAATCCTAGAATATAAATGTAATTGATGCTGGAAACTTCTTGGTTAATATCACTCAGTATTGCATCATATTGTGCTTTAGCTTTCAGCCAGTCCACTAGAGAGTAGAATAATTCAAATCTTAGGAGCAGAAGAACAGATCCCAAAGGTGAAACAATGAAGACACACTGAGGAAAGAATCAAATTTCTGCACACTTGTCCAAATGTGGGTTTCTCCAAGCCTTAGAACCGCAAGTGAATCAAACAGTCATGACACAAGGCCAAGTGCAAAGCCACAGATTACTGACAGATTCCAACAAATAGGCAGAGAAAGGAGGAATCATTAAAATATGTCTAACTCCTATCATCTTGCTTATAACTAATGACGAAAATGGAAATATATAACAATTCTATCTTCTGAACAGTCCTATCTTCTAACCAATCTCTTCCTTCAAGATTATACTGAATTAAAATGAAGAAGGCTTTAAACCTGATCAATTTCCTTGTAAGTTAAAATTAGCCTGTAGTTATATCTGTCATTGATCAAAATTTACAGTTAATCCTGTGCATGTGTTTATGTGTCCCTTCACTAAATTTATTGAAATGTACCAACTATTCATGTGTCTTGTCTCGAACGATACTTAACTTGGCTGCTGTGTACAGAATCAGAATCAAGTTTAATACCACTGGCGTAGATTATGAAATTTGTTGTGTTTGCGGCAGCAGTACGATGCAATACATATTAATAGAGAAAAAAGACAGTGAATTACAGTAAATATATATATAATATAATAGTTAAATTGAGTAAGAAGTGCAAGCATAGAAATAAAAACAAGTAGTGATTTAATGTTCGTGGGTTCAATGTCCATTCAGAAACTGGATGGCAGAGGGGGAGAAGCTGTTCCTGAATCATTGAAAGTGTGCCTTCAGGCTCCTAAACCTACTTCCTGCTGGTAGCTATGAGACCAGAGCAGAGCCCGGCTCATAGTCATAAAATAGCAAAATGGCTATTCAGTGCTAAACTGAGAAATGTTTGCAATTCTTAACACGAGAAAAAAATTTAAATGCTCAGTCGCTGAGTATGCACAAATCAAAGATTACCAAAGCTTTGAATATTGAGAGAGACAAGGGATATGGGGTTAGTGCAAGAAAACAGTTCTAAGATCAGCCAGCATATTAAATGCTGCAGCAAGCACGAACAGGCCAAATAGCCTATTTGTGTTTCTGTTTTGTAGATTTACACCTTCTCAGCATAATTAAAATAGGCATATGACCTGCAATCACATCTCAAACCAAAGCACTGACCGGTAAAACTGATGATCAGCTAGTTCCGGTTCATTGTGGAGTCCTTGATACTAACTTCTCACAAGAAATAACATGTTTTAATCAGCAGCAAATAAATCTGAACATATGAATTAGGAGTGGGAGTAGGTTTCTTGACCCTTGAGCTTGCGATTTTTTTTATTTTAGCAGACAATCATTTTTTGAGGTGGACTGAGCAAATCATTTCTTTTGTAATTGATATTATTAGCATGTAATTACACTCTGAATATAACCTAAAGTGGGCAAAGTTTATCGCAAAATATCTGTATTATAAATTACGCCAAATTATTTTTATTGGTCAAAAATCAATTTTGTACTTTAATTGATCCGGAGTATCAGAATCAGAATCAGGTTTAATATCACCAGTATACGTTGCGAAATTTGCTAACTTTGCGGCAGTAGAAAATGCAATACATAATAATAGAGAAAAACAGTGAACTACAGTAAATATATATGTATTTATATATACACACACATATATTAAATTGTTAAATTAAGTAAGTAAGTAGCGCAAAAACAGAAATTTAAAAAAAGTACTGTAGTGTTCATGGGTTCAATGTCCATTCAGAAATTGGATGGCAGAGGAGAAGAAGCTGTTCCTGAATCATTGAGTGTTCTCCTTCAAGCTTCTCTACCTCCTTCCTGATGGCAGCAATGAGAACAAGGCATGACCTGGTGATGGACGCTGCCTTTTTGAGGCATGGCTCCTTGAAGATGTCATGGATACTACAGAGTCTAGTGCCCATGATGGAGCTGACTAAATTTACAACTCTCTGCAGCTTATTTCGGTTTTGTGCAGTAGTACTCTCTCCCATACCAGACGATTAGGCAGCCAGTTAGAATGATCTCCACAGTATATTTGTAGACATTTTCAAGTGTTTTTGGAGATATACCAAATCTTCTCAAATTCCTGATGTTGGGTCCAGGTTAGTTACTCAGAGATACTGACACCCGGGAACTTGAAATTGCTTATTCTTTCCACTTCTGATCCCTCTATGGAGACTGGTGTGTGTTCCCTAATCTTACCCTTATTCAAATCCACAGTCAGTTTGTTGGTCTTTCTGACACTGAATACAAGGTTGTTGCTATGACACAACTCAATTAGCTGATATATCTCCCTCCTGAACGCGCTCTCATCACCATCTGAAATTTTGCCAACAATAGTTTTATCATCAGCAAATTTATAGATGGCATTTGAACTGTCCCTAGCCACCAGTCATGGACAGAGAGAGAATAGAGCATTGGGCTAAGCACACATCCCTGACTTTCTATCTTAGCTGGGTTTTTAAGTCGTTAGTCCAGATGAAGGCTCTCAGCCCAAAATATTGACAGTTCATTTCCTTCCACGGATGCTACCTGATCCATTATGTTACTCTAGCAGTTTGTTTGTTACTGAAAGTCATTAGTTGTTACTTTCATTAGATATTTATTACAATGTAGAATTTTTAAATGATTTAACTTGTCAAGGGTTACTATTTAAGATAAAAGAATGATCATTTCTACTTACACTACTGTAGAAGATCTTATTGCATTTCTGAAAGATGGCCTTCAATTACTTATGATTAGAATGAAAGAACCGAAAAGAACCAACATGTTCAGTCACCTGAGTAACTGCATATATTCACGTTTTCCTACCTCAAAAAGTTAGTAGTGACAACTCCTGTGCTTTGGATATTCAGATAATGGAAATTTGATCTGACAAAATTCACAAAATCCTCCCAAATATTAAAGAAGCAGAATAACATCTGCTTTTATAGAATGCATGTGATGATGAAGTAAATAAATACCAAATTTATTGTTTTCAACTCATATTTCTTGAAGTGCACACATCCTTGCATTATGGAAAATTGTAACACTGGGCCTTTTCAAGGACTGCAGCCACCTACCCATTCCTATAACACACGGAGCACCTGTAGAGTTCTTAATCATACAGTCTGTCACAGATTTAATTTATAGAAGGATGCCATCCAGTTCATCACAGTTGTGCCAGATCTATGGAAGACCTGTCCATTTTAACTGCACCCAAAAGCTTTTACTCCACTGATGCAAATCATTCCCCAGCACCTAAATATCTAATTGTCTTTAAAGTTTCCTGTAAAATCAGATTTGAATACTCATCTAATTGAAGGAATTATCTCCACCTTTGTCTTTAGTTCTTTTGTGAATTATTTTTATCTGGTTACTGATGAGATGGGTTCTGCTCAGGTGCCCCTTCAAAACTTTGAATATCACCACAGATCCTTCTCTGCTCCACAGAAAACAATCCCAAGTACTCCAGTCTCCCTACACTGTAGAATTCCATGAGGTCTGGTAGGTCCTGATGAATTTCTCCTATTCTACCCTTGAAGCTTGGACAACTTTGCAAATATGATGTCCACGCCCAGAACCAAATACAATTAACCAGGCGAGGTGTTTCTAGAGTTGAGGATTATCTTGGTTATTTCTGCATTCAGTGCTCCTACTGCACCTACCAGCTATGTATCTTTGTTCACTCACACTTCTTGAGATTTCGTATTATGAACCTTCAAGACCCTACGTTCTTGTAGCCTCACCCATCATTATAATATAATGCTGTTCACACTAAAGTTCTTCTTCATAATCTGTATCACATATTTCTATCCAAAGAGTTCAAAGCTATATTCCCGCTTAGATAGATAGACATTTTATTGATCCCAAATTAAATTACATTGTCTCAGTAGCATTACAAGTGTGCAGGTAAACAAATAGTAAAAGAGAAGTAAGAAAAAATAAATAATAAGTTACCTTAAACAGTCTAACAGGAGAGGTCATCATTTCCCCGACTATAGGTTGACCCATTATAGAACCTAATGGCTGAGGGTAAGAATGACCTCATATAGTGCTCTTTTGAGCAGTGCACTTGCCTCAGTCTATTAAGAAAAGTGTTCCTCTGTTCAGCCAAGGTGGCAAGCAGAGGGTGAGAAACATTGTCCAGAATTGTCAGGAATTTCCAGATGGCACTTTGTTCTATCACAGCCTCCTGTGTTTCCAGTTTAACTCTTATAACAGCACCAGTCTATCTAATCAGTTTATTCAGCAAGTCCAAATCCAGCTCCTGAACGAATAGGCTCGCGTCTGTTCCTCCTGGGCCACGTCATACGAAGCAACACCAATTGATCCTGTTGGCATCACCCCTGTTGATGCTATTGCCCCAGCACACCACCGCATAGAAGATTGTGCTGGTAACAACAGACTAGTAGAACATGTGAAAGAGAGACCTGCATACTCGGAAGAACCTCAGTCCTCATTTGTCAACAACATATCAGATCTTCATTTTTCTCACCAATTTGAAACAAGTTCGCCACTGCACTCTGCCTTCTCACTGAGCCATCTTCATACAAATTTGCCACCTTCCATGCCCTACTTTAACAAGTATCTGTTGAAAGTTTAAAATCAGAATGAGATTTAATATTACTGATGTACGTTGTGAAATCTGTTGTTTTGCAGCAGCAGTGCAATGCAATACACAAAAAAACTCCGAATTACAAAATGAAATGTGTACAAATATATACAGAAATAGTGCAAAAAAGAGCAAAAATAGTGAGAATAGTGAGGTAGTGCTGATGGGTGGGTTCATTGTCCATTCAGAAATCTGATGTTAGAGGGGAAGAAGCTGTTCCTAAAATGTTGGGTGTGTGTCCTCACACTCCTTTATCTCCTCTATGATGGTAGCAATAAGATAAAGGCATGTCCTGAGTGACGGGGTTCCTTAATGATGGATGCTGCCTTTTTGATGCATCACCTTTTGAAGATGTCCTTGATGCTGGGAAACCTGGTGCCCATGATGGAGCTGGCTGAGCTTGCAATCATCTGCAGCTTTTTCTGATCCTGTGCAGTTGCCCCTCCATACCAGATGATGGTGCAAGCAATTTGCATGCTCTTCATGGTACATCTGCTAGGGTCGTTAGTGACATATCAAATCTTCTGAAACTCTTAATGTAATATGACCACTCATGTGCTTTCTTTGTAATTGCATCAATATGTTGGGCCTAGGATAGATCTACAGAGATGTTGACACCCAGGAACTTGAAACTGCTCACCTTTTCTGCTGCTGATCCTTCAATGAGGACTGGTGAGAACTTTGTTTTGTCTTTGATAATGTTCTGTGATAGTATTTCCCACCTTGCTGTTAGGCTAGCACATAATTATCAGATTTTACAAATGCACTATCTTTACACTGAAGCTGGCAAGGCTCCTCTTGATCATTTACTATAATGTTGGCAGATTTTCCATGGAAATTTCACTGGAGGAGCCCTATGGAAATTCATAACCTTGGTGCAATTATTGCACATTTCTCAACTTTTTCAAAAATTGACTACTTTGATGTATGGAGACAATGTAAGAGAAAGTATTTGCCCATTTTGTTCTGAGAACACAATGAACATACATAATTAATGTAGAACACAGACTTGCTTAATTCAATCACTACCATTTCTCTTTGAATAATAAGGTTGAATAATGAGGTTGAAAGTCCTTTATTTGCATTCCAAGCCTAACATCATTACCCAGTCGCCATTTGGAAAAATCAGTGAAATATGAGTCAGTGTTCGTATCCTGCCAACTTTCCTTCTGTCTTCTCCATTTAAAGCAGCTCCCATGGCCAGCATGGAGGAACACAGTGGAAGAGTTGTGATGGCGGGAATAATAGTTTGATGTCCTCAGCTGTAAAAGCTTCTACTCATTCATCTGGGTTTAACTATATTCACAGAATGAGGAGACGACCAATGAATACATTCAGACTGCTGCCCAATTATGGAATAATTTTGCAATTCAGGCTCAGAGAAATAGTTATTTGAATGTAACATCAGAAAGGCCATCTACAAAGATGTTGTGTTGTTTTGTATTAACACTGATGTATCTTTACTCGGAGTTGCAGACACCTAATTACTACCTCAGGAAGAGCCATGGTGTCGATTTAAATGATAACTGTCAAAACCCTAAGTCAATAAAAACACAGAAGCTGAAGTATATTTCTTTGAAAGAAATAATGTCACAACCAAGCAATATTTTTTCAAAACTGTGAAATTCATCTAGGATTGTTCATTATGAGAGACAGATTAAAAGTCAGGAAGTTGCAAAGGAACAAGATACAAGGTTAACAGAAACAAATGGGTGATCTGTTGATGCCAGGGGTCTTTTCTTGTTAGTAATATTATTGTAATACCAAAATTCCATGTCATTAGATTCAGCTTTTTTCCCCCAGGGTATCAAATGCTGCAGAATGCTTTCCTGCATGTTAAATGCTGAAATTTCCAAATGTTGCCTCACCTTTCCCATGCTCCTCTATCAAAGCTCCTCAGGCACCTGATTTAAATGCATTTAAATGAAGGCCAAACATGCTGCAGGCCTGACTTTTCTTACTTAATGCTGGCAATATTGCTGGAGTAGGTTAGAACAGGAAATATAACTGTTGGACTGAAATGCAAAGTTTCTGACCCTGAATGCTGCTGGAAGTTTGATTAGAGACTACTTCTATTTTCTGCAGGATTTGCATTGGATTTCCTCCAGTATCAAATCATGTGAATCACAAAACCAATAATTTCATCGCTGTATTTGTACTGCCTGCCACGACGCACCTCATTGCATTTCAAAGCCTATGATTTTGTTCATGCTTTCCAAATGTGTGATTAGATTTTTGCTGGGATACCTGGAAATATTTGAATATAGAGAAGAGTTGTGTGTACACATCTTTTATTCTTCCCTCATTCTCTGTATTATTCCACAGCTATAAAGCCAAGCTATTCTTCCAGCATACTATAACACAAACCATACTAGAAGAGTATTGTCTGATCCCTGTCTGATAAAGTCTTGTACTTAGAGTATCCAACTCATATTGTCTCGTTAAATTCCCCAAAGTTTGGGAACACAATCTACATAGAAACTCACAATAATTCTTGCTATTGAGGGAGTGCAGCGTAGGTTCACAAGATTAATTCCCGGGATGGTGGGACTGTCATATGTTGAAAGATTGGTGTGACTGGGCTTGTATACACTGGAATTTAGAAGGATGAGAGGGGATCTGATTGAAGCATATAAAATTATTAAGGGACTGGACACGCTAGAGGCAGGTAAAATGTTCCCGATGTTGGGGGAGTCCAGAAGCAGAGGCCACAGTTTAAGAATAAGGGGTAGGCCATTTAGAACAGAGTTGAGGAAAAACTATTTCACCCAGAGAGTTGTGGATCTATGAAATGCTCTGCCTCAGAAGGCAGTAGAGGCCAATTCTCTGGATGCTTTCAAGAAAGAGTTAGATAAAGCTCTTAAAGATAGCGGAGTCAAAGGATATGGGGAGAAGGCAAGAACGGAGTATTGATTGTGAATGATCAGCCATGATCACATTGATTGGCAGAGCTGGTTCAAAGGGCCGAATGACCTACTCCTGCACCTACTGTCTATAATATATTATTCACAATATACCACTGAATAATACCAATGCTATCAAAATATGTTAGATTTCTTACCTAGCCAGATACTTTTTTTAAAATTTATTAAATTTTAGAAAATTACAAGAATAAATGATGATGAAATAGTGAGAAAAATAATATTAACCCTCCCCCCTTAACCCTTATCTAAAGAAAGAAAAAATAGAAGAAAAAGATTGCCTAGATATCGGAGGACCCCCACATGCTCCATGGAGTTCAAAATAATTTTAATATTTATTTTTATTTTCCCCAATTACTTTATAATTTTATCTTCAAAGGACCTATGTATTTAATCCTATCTTTTGTAAGTATGGGAGCCAAATTTTCAAAAATATATCATATTCATTTCTTAGATTATATGTAATTTTTTTCAAGTGGAATACAACTATGTATTACATTATTTCAACAATCCATAGTAAAATATAAATCAGATTTCCAAGTAACTGCGATAACTTTTTTGGCTACTGCCAATGCAATTTTTATAAATTTTTTCTGATACTTATTCAATTTAAGTTTCGGTATTGTCCCTTCAATGTCTCCTAATACAAATAATACTGGACTATGTGGGAGTTGTACTCCAGTAATTTGTTCCAATAAAAGTCTTAGATTTATCCAAAATGGCTGAATTTTAAAACAAGACCAAGTAGAATGTAAAAAAGTACCAATTTCTTGATTACATCGAAAACATTGGTCGGACATATTTGAATTTAATCTATTTATTTTCTGTGGTGTTATATATAATTGATGTAAAAATTATATTGTATTAATTTAAGTCGAACATTTATTGTATTTCTCATACTATCAGAACGTAATCTTGACCAGTTTTTTCCATCAATTTTAACATTCAAATCAGATTCCCATTTTTGTCTTGATTTATGAATTCCTGATTTAATTGTCTGTTTTTGAATCAAATTATACATACAAGATGTAAATTTTTTAATTTTTCCATTTTGAATTAATATTTCTAATTCACTAGGTTTTGGCATCAACATTGTTTGACCCAGCTTTTCTTGTAAATAAGCCTTTAATTGAAAATAACAGAAAAGAGTGTTATTTGATATTTTATATTTATTTTTTAATTGATCGAACAACATCAATATACCTCCTTCAAAACAATCACCTATATATTTAATCCCCTTTTGGAACCAATTATGTAAAAGTTTATTATCCAAGGAATAAGTCTATTTTGAATTTTTGAAGTAGGTCTACTTGAGCCAACACAAAGCAGAAAGCAATACACATAAAATGCTGGAGGAACTCAGCAGTTCAGGCTGCATCTTTGGAAGTGAATGAGCAGTAAATGTTTTGGGCCAAGACCCTTCTTCAAAACTAGAATGGAAGGAGGAAGAAATCTGACAGGAGAGTGGACCAAAGGAGAAAAGGGAGGTGGGAGGCAATGGGCAGGTGAGAAAGGGTAAGAGGCCAGAGTGAGGAAAAGATGAAGAAGGGAGGTGGAGGGAACATTTATTTTACTGGAAGGAGAAATTGATATCCATGCCATTAGGTTGGAGGCTACCCAGAAGGAATATAAAGTGCTGTTCCTCCACGCTGGAGGACATGTCAGAACAGGAATGGGAATCAAAATTACCAAGTATGGCTACCAGGGAGTTTGCTTTTGGGGGATGGAATGGAGGTGCTCAATGAAGCAATCCCAAATTTACAATGGGTCTCACCAACGTAGAGGAGGTTGCAGTGGGAGCAGCAGACACAATAAACGGCCCCAGAAGATTCGCAGGTGGAGTGTTGTCTCACTTGAAAGGACTGTATGGGGCCCCGAATGGAGGTGAGCATAAAGGGTGAAAATTCAATGTACAATGAGCACTACATTTAATACCAGTTCAGTGCAATGGTGGCATCTTTCAATTAATGAAAAGAACTGTGGAAAGACAAGTTTCAGATCAATGATCTGAACAGGTCAAACAGGTCGATAGATCAGGAACATTATTGTTAAGAAAATTATCAGTTCCTACAAAACCAGCTAGTTCATGGTAGACATATTTTGTTTAAGAACCCTCTGCTGGGAAATATCATAGCACACATGGCCCAATAAACCATATGCTATTGAACATTCCTTGAGTGCTTCATCATTGCAGACTATCTTCTGTTCTGTTAAATTGACATGGCAAAACTTGAGAAAGAATAGTTCTCCTTGATAAAGGAATCTTTCCCTTCAGGCTCCTGTTGAAATATAGATGTGACTGTTTTAGAGTGGCACTTTAAACATACACATTATACACATTGAGGCATATGTTCATAAATCCTTAATGTGTAAGACCCTACTATTCCCTTATCCTGAGAAGGCTCCAGTTTAGACTTTAACAAATGTTGCCAAAACAGATAATTTGAATCTTCAGTTTATTTCCATCATTCATTGAACTTTGTGGAAAGGCCACTTTGAAAAAAAAATACAAGTTATGTTCTGGTGATATTTTGTCTGAAATAGGGTGTTTCCCATATGCTTTTGGGAATAATTAGAATTGTTCTCATACAAATCTTTTATTGCTTTTCCAGAATTAACTGTGAATGCCAGCACATATTACAATTGAAATATATTATAAGCACAGAAAAAAATAACAATCTGACCTTCTGATTATATCATCTTTAACCTGAATGTTGAAGGAGTATATTTATACTCTTATCAATTTCTGAAAATCATGCTGTGAATCAAAGTATTAATTTCCAACAGTAAAATTCACAAAAATTTAACCATAAAAAATTCATTTTTATCCCATTCAATAGAAAAAAAATGGAAAGAAAAGAATGAAGCTTCTGACAGAATCACAACCAGAAAGCAATTCCTGATAGAGTACTTTCTATCCAAAAGCTTCTGAGATCCATTGCAGGAGATTGAGGTTTGATAGATTATTGTTGTTTTCTCTACGCACAGTAATGTTAAAATTTCTCTGTTGTCAAAAATATCTCAAAGGCAAGCACAGTCTTTTTGATGAAAATGTTTTTGTTTGCGATCAAAATAAAACATATTGAGAATATCCTGAATGCAATATGCGAGCATCAATTGTTCTGTCCTTGTGCAGCAATAATTGGATTTTAATATGCTTGAGTATAAAAAGGTTCCAAATTGTTTTTTCTTTAATATGATGCTCAGCTTTTAGTGATGCATTAAAAAAAAACATGATTTAAACTGGATCAATGGGGAGTGAGGATTTCAACAACCTTCTGTTGAATAAAAAAAAACAGAATGTGCATTGTCCTTATATTGGTTTAAAGTGAATGTATAGGTGATGAATTTCATCACACTTGTTCACAAACATTGTAGCAGTTCTAAGCTATTTCCTGAAATAAATGCTGGTCTCCTCAGAACAGATGAATAAAAGTTCAGCACCTGAATCATGGCTGTTCATGTGGAATTATTTTCCTGGAGTGTCTAATTTGATTAAAGGTTTAACATTTAAAATAATCCATTGCTTCTTCAAGGCTAGCATTCTTGTTTGCTCAGTAAATGATTGCAAGTGATGCTGTTGGCGTCAGCATCATCCAGCTTGCTACATGAGCATGTGGCTTAAATTAATTTAGAAACAAGCTAATGAAGTGGAAGATTAGTGATAAGAATGGTAGTGCAAAGCTGGAGTGGCTGCTGAAGGAGGGGAGGACCCATAGATTATTATAGCACTTGATTCTCAGAAACACAGTCTTGAATCTGAGCTGGATGGAGAAACAGTGAGTAAGGCTGTTCTGCTTCAGTGAGACAGACATTAGTACACTCTGTCATTGCTCCAGAAAGACCCAGAGGTCATACCAGAAAACAAGCCACACCTTCTCAATCTTTATGCACCTTGATTGTTCCATTGTAGACCAGTCTGTTTGCTATTTGCACCTTAAATCAGATAACATTGCAAGGTAGCAACAATTCAGCACCTTCCAATAAGGAGGGTTTCAAGCAGCATTGAAAGTACTTTTTCTAGAGTTATTGGATCTCCTATCGCGATGAATAATAGATGAGCCTCACTTCACACTTTGAGCTTTTTGCATGAACCAGGATATTCCAACAATGAATGATATCTCAAATCCCAAAAGAGTGGTTTTTCTAGGGCCAATTTTCCTGATTTAAAACAAAGTGTTGTCAAATAGGACAACCTTCACTTTGCTATACTTACCCGTTCACCTCCTCCTTCACCGCCATTCAGGGTCCTAAGCAGTCCTTCCAGGTGAGGCAACACTTCATCTGTGAGCCTCTTGGGTTCATCTTCTGTATGTAGTGCACCTGATGCAGACTCCTCCAAATCAGTAAGTTCCAACATAGACTGGGAGACCACTATGCCTAGCATCTGCCCGTTCCCATTCGGACATGTCATTCCATGCCCTCCTCTACTGCCACAATGGGGCCTCTCTCAGGTTGGAGGAACAACATTGCATATTCCATCTGGTTAGCCTCCAATCTGATGGCATCAATATTGATTTCTTTAACTTGAATAGTTTCTACCCCTTTATTTTTATGTTCCTTATTCTGGCTCCCATCTTCCCTTTCTCTTCTTCTCACATACCTATCACTTCCCTCTAGTGCCCATCCTCCTTCCTTTTCTCCCATAGTCCACTCTCTTCTCCTATCAGATTCCTTTTTCTCATCCCCTTTTACCCTTTCCACCTACCACCTCCCAGTTTCTCATTCATCCCCCCTACCTGCTTTCACCTATCATCTTCTCTTAATTATTGCCCACTCGGAAACCCAATGCTTAAGCCAAGAGCATTGGCAAATCCATGTAAAATCTTTAAAAATGGTCATAACTCACATTAAATTTCCCCACTGAAAGGTAATAATCAATTTTTTTCTGCTCCCTTCACTTCGTTCCAGCAAGTCTCTTCTGCACTCTCACCAAGAATGTAACATCCTTCTCAAAATAAAGGACACAGCTGACAGGACTTGCAGGACTGCTTTGAGTCGGTGGAGTGGACAATGGCAGCATAAGAAATAAAATAGACGATCTTGAAATTCAGCTACAGATCAGCAAGTATGACGTTGTGGCCATCTCTGAAACTTGGATAAAGGATGACATAGGAGCCGAACATCCAAGGATATTCAGTGCATCAGGAAGATAGGTTAGTAGGCAGAGGGGGTGGAGTGGCTCTGTGTATAAGAAATAATATTGAATTATTAAAAATGAATGACATAGGATCAGAAGGCATAGAGTCTCTATGGGTTGAGTTAAGAAATGGCAAGGGTAAAAGTTGTATACTGGCCTCCAACAGCAGCTGGGATGTGGAATACAAATTACATCAGGAGATAAAAAAGATGTGTCAGAAGGTCAATGTCATGATAATCATTGACGATTTTAACATGAAAGTGGATTGGAAAAACCAGGCCAGTACTGAACCTCAAGAGAGAGAACTTGTAGAATGTCTAAGGGATGGCTTTTTAGAACAGCTTGTTATTGAGCCCTCTAGGGGATCAGTTCTACTGGATTGGGTGTTGTGCAATGATCCGAAAGTGATAGAAGAGCTTAAGGTTAAGAAACCCTTGAGGAACAGTGATCAAAATATGATCGATTTCACTTTGAAATTTGAGAAGGAGAAACTAAATTCCAATGTGTCGGTATTTCAGTGAAATAAAGGAAATCACAATGGGATAAAAGGGGAACTGGCCAAGGTTGACTGGAAAGGGACATTAGCAGAAAGGACAGCAGAGCAGAAATGGCTGGAGTTTCTGCGAAAAATGAAGGAAGTGCAAGACAGATATCTTCCAAATAAGAAGAAATTTTCGAATGGAAGAAGGACATTGCCATGCTGACAAGTGAAATCAGAGCCAAAGTAAAAGCAAAAGAGAGGGCATACAATGAATCCAAAGCTAGTGGCAAGATAGGGGATTGGGAAGCTTTTAAAAACTTGCAGAAGGAAACTAAGAAGGACATTAAGAAGGAAAAGATGGATTATGAAAGAAACTTGTGACTAATATCAAAGAAGATACTAAAAGCTTTTTTAAGTATATAAAGGGTAAAAGAGAGTTGAGGGTAGATATAAGACCAATAGAAAATGATGCTGGAGATAGTGTAATCAGAGATATAGAGTTGGCAGAGGAATTGAATGCATATTTTGCATCACTCTTCACAGTGGAAGCTATCTGCTATATACCAGACATTCAAGAGTGTCAGGGAAGTGAAGTATGTGCAGTGAAAATTACGACTGAGAAGGTGCACAGGAAGCTTAATGGTCTGAGGGTGGATAAATCTCCTGGACCTGATGGAATGCACCCTTGGGTTCTGAAGGAAGTAGCTGCAGAGATTACAGAGGCATTAACAATGATCTTTCAAGATTCTGGCATTGTACTGGATGACTGGAAAATTGCAAATGCTATTTAAGAAGGGTGGGAGACAGCAGAAAGGAAACTATAGACCTGTTAGCCTGACATTAGTGGTTGGGAAGCTGTTGGAATTGATTGCTAGGGATGAGATTACAAAGTACCTGGAGGCACCTGACAATATAGGCCAAAGCCAGCATGGTCTCCTGAAAGGAAAATCCTGCCTGACTAAGCTACTGCAATTGTTTGAGGAAATTACAAGCAGGGTAGACAAAGGAGATGTAGTAGATGTGGTGTATTTGGATTTTCAAATCCAAATTTGGCCTTTGACAAGGTGCCACACAGGAGTCTGCTTGGCAAGATAAGAGCCCGTGGAATTCAAGAGGATTTACTAGCATGGGTGGAGCATTGGTTGATCAGCAGAAAGCAGAGAGTGGGAATATAGGGGATCCTGTTCTGGCTGGCTACCGGTTGCCAGTGGAGGTCCACAGGAGTCGGTGTGGGGATTGCCGCTTTTCACGATGTATGTCAATTGATTTGGACTAAGGGTTTAATGGATTCATGGCTAAATTTGCCAATGATAAAAAGATAGGTGGAGAAGCGGGTAGCGTTAAGGAAACAGAGACCCTGCAGAGAGACTTAGATAGTTCAGGGGAATGGGCAAAGAAGTAGCAAATGAAATACAGTGTTGGAAAGTGTATGGTCATGCACTTTGGTGGAAGAACTAAACGGGTAGCCTATTACTTAGATGGAGAGAGAATTCAAAACACAGAGATGCAAAGGGAATTGGGAATCCTTGTGCAGGATACCCTAAAGGTTAACCTTCAGGTTGAGTCAGGGATGAAGAAGGTGAATGCAATGTTGGCATTCATTCCTAGAGGTATAGAATATAAGAACAGGGATGTAATATTGAGGCTCTGTAAGGCACTTGTGAGACCACACTTGGAGAATTGTGTGCAGTTTTGGGCTCCTTAGTTTAGAAAGGATATACTGACATTGGAGAGGGTTCAGAGAAGATTCACGAGAACGATTCCAGGAATGAAAGTGTTACAGTATGAGGGACGTCTGACAGCTCTTGGAGTTCAGGAGAATAAGGGGAATAGCTGATAGAAACATTCCGAATGTTAAAAGGCCTGAACAGATTAGATATGGCAAAGTTATTTCCCATGGTAGGGGAGTCTAGGACAAGAGGGCTATATTGAAGGCTGTTCATTGAGAACAGAGATGGGGAGAAATTACTTCAGTCAGAGGGTGGTAAATCTGTAGAATTTGTTGCCATGAGTGGCTGTGGAGGCCAAGTCATTGGGTTAATTTAAGGCAGAGTTAGATAGGTTATTGATTAGCCAGGGTATCAAAAGGTATGGGGAGAAGTCAGGGGAGTTGCGATGACCAGAAGAATTGAATCAGCCATGGTTGAATGGTGGAGAAGACTCGATGGGCCGAATAACCTACTTCTGCTCATATATCTTATAGTCATATGGTCTTAACTGTAGAGCAGGGTGTCTGCCTCCAAAGAGAAGGCATCCTGTTTAAGGAAGGAAGAAATAGGAACTCTCATGTTTCTGAAAATATAACTCACGTATTTAGCCACAGTTAGATGGCAACTCAGCTGTTTCTGCTTACTTAAAGAACTCAACATTATCACATGCCCCTCTTTACATACCTTACATAGTAAAAATACAACAGGCTACTGAGGTAGGAAGAAGAATGCTGCACATTAGGAGGACCATCATTTGACATTATTCTTACTTGCACTAGCACGAGTGTGATGTCTTTACATAGTTCAAGCATTGACTGGAGATGATTAAATGGGAAGATGTGCCCTGGATTGAAGCCAGGTTGCTGGAGAAAACGTGCATTTTGTAACCTTATGGTAGAGGACATTGATGAAGATATCAGATGCCTGCTATGTATGACAAAACTGAAATTGATGCATAAACACATTCCAAGCAGTGAGCTAGTGGCTTGATATTCAGAAGCTCCAGGAAGCAACTCAGATGTTGTGTGGTGACATCACAGATTAACAGGACTATGCGCTCATTTATAGGGCACACCAAAGAGCCCACAGTGATATAGATGTGTAACAGTCCCATTTGCTGCAAGCTCAGACAGTTGCCATTTTAGTTCTGAAGTCTAATATTCCCTCAATGTTTCAAAACCTGAATGAACGAGAGTCATTTCCCATTCTTACATTCTGTTTGTGAGTCGCACAATAAGAGTGCTGCAGCATAACCCCCAAGTGCCATGGATGAGATGGAAAAGAATTATATTACCTGGTGCTCTGCTGGTATCTCTGACAGTGCCCTAACTGGAGGCAGCCAGTCAGCTGGGCTAAAGTTACCCTGCCAATCAGGCTGCTGTTGAGCTATGGAGGCTTAGAATGTTACTGTCACCCAGCATGGCCTTTGTACACGCCAATAGCAGACAGTTAACAACCTAAGATGTAGCCACTGGCAAAACACCTCATAGCAGAACTAGGCAATTAAATAAGCCAAGTCGGAGACTTTTCACTCCCTTGGTTCAATAAAAGCATTGGATGATGAATAATTTTGTGGGTAGTGAGGAATATTTCTTCAGAAGGTCGAAAGAGTTGAAAGAGAAGATTCATGCATTGCAGAGGAATTTAATTCTTGAACAGAAACTCTTTGTTGCTGTTTCACCTTGATGGGTATCCACAATGTAGGTGCCTCTCCTTCTTAGCTCTGCTTATTAGCCCCACTCCATAATTTCCTTCTCTGATTTATACAGGCCACACTTCCCAACAATACTGCTACCTCCTGCTGCAGGAAGTGAATTGAATTCAATTGACTTTATTTCTTACATCATTCATGAGGAGTAAAAATCTTTACATTATGTCTCCATCTAAATGTGCAATGTGCAAATTATAGTAATTTTTAATAAATAGTATGTACAACAGGAGAGTCAATACAGCATAGAAATACAATTGCATCAGCATGAATTAATCAGACTGATGGCTTGTTGGAAGAAGCTGCCCCGGAGCTTGTTGGTCTTGGTTTTTATGCTGTGGTACTGTTTCCCAAATGGTAGCAGCTGGAACAGTTTGTGGTTGGGGTGACTTAGGTCCCCAAAGATCCTTTGGCCCCTTTGTACACACCTGTCTTTGTAAATGTCTTGAATAGTGGGAAGTTCACATCTACAGATGCACCAGGCTGTCCGCACCACTCTCTGTAGGGTCCTGTGATTGAGGGAAGTACAGACAGTGATGCAGCCAGTCAGGATGCTCTCAGTTGTGACTCTGTAGAAAGTCCTTAGGATTTGGGGGCCCATACCAAACTTCTTCAACCGTCTGAGATGAAAGAGGCATTGTTCTGCCTTTTGCACCACACAGCCAGTATGTACAGACCTTGTGAGATTCTCGGTGATGTGTACGCTGAGGAACTTAAAACTGTTTACCCTCTCAGCTCCAGATCCATTGATATCAATAGGGGTTAGCCTGTCTCCATCCTCCTGTAGAGCACAAAAATCTCCTTTGTTTTTGCAACATTGAGAGATTTTTTTTTCTTGACGCCACGGTGTCAGGGAAACCAACTATACATAAGATACGCCCTTTGGGATAAATTGCAAGTGTCTCCAGATCATTTATAGAAATGGACTTTTTCTTTGGCTTGTTTTCTAGAGATCTGCATCTTTCACTGCTCTTAATCCAACAGAGCTCACTGACTCTGCTTGGGGTCTTTGTAGCAACCATGAAGCAGAGGTAGGGCATGATAGACGTTATTTTAAACACACAAAACATGTGGGGTTAAAATGAGTGGTAACATATTCTCAAAGTCAGATAATTAAAAATGTCACCTTGAAGCATGCATGATATTTTTGTGGGTGGGGGTGGGAGCATGTGCCCTTTTAAAGAAGCCACATAACTTCATTTTAACAAGTTTCTTGTTAACCTGTGTCAACAGGCTTCCCTAGTGTGAAAGAAGAACCTGATCACCAGATAATTATGAATCCTGTATATCAATCTCTGACTTCCTCAGCTATTTTTGACTCACCCTCAGTATACTATGTACACCCTTTACTGCCAAAGCCTATTCAGCCACTATCTCCCAATCTGGTTGTACCAGCACCTTGAGCCACAGGCACTGGCTCTTCCATCCCCCATGATCTTGTTGATTATCAAGTATATATCTCTATTAATCCTAGTTACCAGCACCTGCTTTGTGACCAGTTAGGCCTTGGCAATTCAAGTACTCATCAAAATGCTTTTTAAATGTTGTGAAAAAACCTGGATATCATGGTTCCGGCTGGCTGTTAACACTTCTTTCTCACTGATTATGCCCCAATTTCAGTCAATTGCTGCTAGTTACCCAATTACCGTACATCTGGCCTTCATCAGAGACTGGGAAATAAATACGATGGCGACTCTATCACAGGTTGCCAGTTCATTGGTCAATTCTCGTGTGATACTTTGATCCCTGTAATTCTAAGTTCTGCTCTACCTCTAGAGAGTCCCTGTGAATCCTGTCTCCTTGTCAAGATCCCACAGGTTTCCTGCTCTACGTTCAGGTCTACGCCAGCCTCCCCAACTGGGTCGACGTGCCAGTGTCCTGCACTTGGGTTCCCCTCCGTCGCCCCCGTCTGACACTGGACTCCCATTTGTTTTGCTGACTAACCAAATCCAACAAATCTCTTACTCCTGGACCGTGGCCTTTTGGAGTAGAACCTCCTTCTTGTCAGGCACCCACACCTCAAACGAGTATTTGGGCAGGAATAAATAAAAACACAAAATGCTGGTGGAACTCAGCAGGCCAGACAGCATCTATGGGAGGAGGCAGTGATGACGTTTCAGGCCAAAACCCATTTGGGCAGGAATTCTGTTGGAAAAAATAGGAATGTAGTTAAATCAACACATTCTGGAAGTGTTCTGTGAGGGAGTGAGCTTGCGGGTTTCCTATCTAAATCACTAGGCTCCATTGTGTTTCTTTATTTGAAATTAGTTCTTTAATCTCCATTTATCTCTATTTTTTGTGTCTCCACTATGAGTAATGCGTTTACTAATCATATGTATTGCTGTAAATTAACTTAGACATTTGGAGACCAACATTTTTCAAAATGCTTTCTAAAAAGCAATTACTTAAGATAAAAGGAGTAAATAAAATATAATCCTCAGAGTTAGATTTCACTTTTAAGGCAAAGTATGAGAGATACATGATTATTTTTAAGGCTTTATGACTCTTAAATTATCATAATGTCATTATTTATTTTAAGGAAGGTAGTGCAAGATATTTGCATTCAAATATCATCAACATCATCATCATCATGATGTGCCGTGTTGTATTGATGTAGGCAAACATGGTCTTATCCATGACATGATTGTTCTTGGCAACTTTTTCTGCTGAAGTGGTTTGCCATTGTCTTCTTTTAGGCAGTGTCTTTTCAAGATAGGGGACACCAGCCATTATCAATACTCTTCAGAGATTATCTGTCTGGCATCAGAGGTCGCATAACCAGGACTTTTGATATGAGCTGGTTGCTCATGTGACCATCCATCACCTGCTTTTCTGGCTTCACATGATTAGGAGGCTAAGCAGGTGTTACACATTGCCCAAAAAATACCTGCAAGCTAGCAGAGGGAAAGAGTGCCTTACACCTTTTATAGAGGTGCATCTCCACCTTGCCACACAAATCAAACATAATTATTTGAAATAATCTCAAGGAATTCACAGCACTGAGAATCTGAAATATTTCATTTATTCTGAATTTATTCGCCATTTACAGTTTTAAAAAAACAAACTGAAAGTCCAAGGTTGATGGTGAAGGAAATCCCCAGGTTGGAAACAGTAGAAGTAAAAGTGAACATGAAAGGATATGTTAATTGGACCAACATTATACTTTCAAAGCATGAACTGACACAGGAGGAAAGGACTTAACTATTTTGGTATCTTGAGAAAGAATGTATTAGTGGAAGAAGACGTGCAATTACTCTGATTTCTAATGCATTAAAAGGGATGCAGGAAGGGAAAAAAAAGGAAAAACAAGACAAAGCTCAGAAATATTAAATGAGCTGTGGGTAATGCAATAACAGTAAAAATAGAGATGTGGGGAAAGTTGAAATAGGGAGAAAACTGGGAGTCAGAGAAGGGTCGTTTACCAGATGTCAACTCTCTTTTATTTGTTTCCCAGCATAGAAGTGCAAGTGAGTGCTGTACAACTAATACTACAATTAGTTGCATTTTAGATAATAGTTTCCTCCCTAATAGACACCAAGTCACAGCTCTGAGTTATGGTTCTAAAAAAACACACATAAAATGATAATTAAATTATTTATAGCTGTTTTGTCCTCTTTTCCATGATTTTCCTAACTACCCAATTATATGAAACATTTTCTCAATAGCTGTAAAATGCATATTTGACAGGTCTTTTTTGTTCATTATCAATGATCAAGCCATCTACAGTAACTACAAGTGGAAAATTGTCATATTAGGACCAAAAGGTGAAGAAACATTTTTCAGAATAAGGTCAAAGCATAAACGGTCATCTCTAAATGACTGGAATGAATAATTATGATGATAAACTGATTGCAAATGCATTTCAGAATTTGGTCTCTGCAGTGTAATTGTCCAGTGCGGCAGTGTTTTGCTATGATAGCTTTGTCTCTGCAGGCACCTATTCTCATTTTATTTAGCGGCCTTCAACTGCCCTCTGTCGACATAAGCACTCAATAACTTTCTCTGAAGACTCAGAAGTGAACTGATGGATCATTTAGCCAATACACATTATAAATATTTATTGTATATGGCAATGCTTTGCATCAGTAGAGGAAAGGATAACTTAATAATAGTAAAGGAACTAAATCACATGAAATTAAGTTATTTAAGAAATGTTCAATTTGTGAGACTTTTATGTTATCTAATATGAACAATGAAATGTTGGTAAAATATAGCATATTAAAAAAACCTTTATGATTTTACAGGTTCCACACTGACAAAAAAGTGAGGTTTCATGCAGTTCTCTGAATCTTGATCATCTAATATGAAAAACATAATTATTTTAAGAGATTGTTTCAGCTGGTTTTCATTGAGTGCAAATTGATAGGAGAAACTGAGGTTACAATTGAAAATTTCAATCATGAGTTCTTTTCTAGATAAAAGATAAATCTGTATAAAAGAGAAAATGATTTGATATGAACTAGACTACTACTTTATATAAGAGTTAGTGAAGGGTATTTCACATATGAATGAATATATAAAATAGGATGAATAAAATGCACAAGAATGAAAAATAGACTTAAAGCAAAATTAAGGTGTATTATTAATGGTAAAACAAGGGTTGCAAATTGAAACACCTGACATGAGAGGTTGAAGAACTAAGTTGTAGTGATCACTCAGATTGATTAAGGTGTTCTCTTACAGGATTGTCTATCGGTGGGTTCTCAGATGGCTATAAAGGCTGACTCTGGATCCACATTTTGATGGTAAGATGGTTCTGGTGAACCAAAGTGTCATGTTGAGGGCAGCTTACAAAACTTCTAACCATACTTCTTCTGAATTTCTCTCACTGTAATCTGCAGCCTGGAATTTCCCTTTAAATAATGTACTTTTGAACTGTCTCAAAAAAAAAGCTTTGCTGAGGAACTCAGCAGGCTATATCTCAAGCATGCAGTTATGTCACCTTTAAGCAGATGAAGGTATATTGCTAGGACCAAAAAAGAGGGAGGAGCAAAGGACTCCAAATCAGACAGAAATGGCAGGGAATGAAACTCGTTCCATCCAGCATCGTGTTAGTAAATGTCCAAAAGCTGGTTAACGTGACTGCAGACCTAAGGGAAAAATTGCTGTGTCGGAGGGAAATGAGGAATTGTTGCATTCTCTGTTTCATGAAGACATGGCTCATTCCGGACACACCAGATATGTTGGTAAGATGCTAGGGCTTCTCCAAACACAGGATGGACCAGACTGCAGATTCAGAAAAGGCAAAAGGTGGGGATTCGTGTTTCATGATAAACTCTTTATGGTGCTTGAAATCAATTACCTTCCCCGAGCTGGACCATCTAATGATTAAGTACTGAATGTTTTACTTACCAAGAGAGTTTACCTTCATGATCTGACCGCTGTTTATCTACAGCCAAAAGCCAATGTTACTTAGGCACTCGGGCAAACAGGAATTGGCCCACCCTAACGTCTTTCATTTAGTTGTTGGTGACTTCAGCCAGGCTTGTTTGAAAAAATCTCTGCCTAATTATCATCAACATATAACCTGCAGCACCAGAGATCCAACCACATTTGACCAATGCTATACTATGATTAGGAATGCCTACCACTCCATGCTTAGACAGTATTTTTGGAAATCTGATGACTTATGTGTCCTTCTCCTATGCATACAGAGACTAAAGAGCCAGGCTCCAGAGATAAGGAGAGCAAAGAGGAGGTTGTAGGAGCAGCTACTGTGTTCAAATACACCACTGTTGTCATGGACTTTATAAAAACAGTAGAAGATGAGTGTGTCTCCACAAAATCATTCAGAGTATTCCCTAACCATAAGCCTTGGATAAATAAGAGAATCACAATCTTTACGAACTCCCACAGTCCCTAGTGATCCTATGATTTCAGTCTCTGATCTAAGAGCCTCCTTCAGGTGAGTGAACCCAGTCAAAGCATCCTGCCCAGATGGGGTACCTGGCCAAGTCCTAAAGACCTGTGCTGATCTGCTGGCTGGAGTGTTCACCATTATCTTTAATCTCTTATTTTGGAAGTCAGGGATTACCCAGCTGCTTCAAGCAGGCTTCATTTATATCAGCGCCCAAGAAAAATGTGGTAACCTGCCTCGGTGGCTATCATCCAGTAGCATTTTCATCCATATGATGGAGTGCCTTAAGAAGTTGGTGATGAAAGAAATCAAATCCTGCTTGAGAAGCAAATTGGATCTGCTCCACTTTGTCCACCATCACAACAGGTTCAAAGCAGGTAACTTTTCCTTGGCTTTTCACTTAACCCTGGAACATCTAGACAGTGAAGATGCATACATTAAGATGCTTTTCATTAACTACAGCTCAGCATTGAATACTACCATCCCCTAATCAATAAGCTTCAAGACCTAACCCTCAATACCTCCTTGAGCAACTGGATCTTTGATTTTCTCACTTGCAGACACCAGTCAGTTTGGATTGGCAACAACACCCCCTCCACATGGTCCATCAGCACAGGGGAACTGCGAAGGTTGTGTGCTTAGCTTCCTGCTCTTCTTGCTTCACTACCATAATTAAGTTTGCTGAAGATACCACTGCCATTCGCCAAACCAAAGTTGATGATGAATCAGCATATAGGAGAGAGATTGAAAATCTGGCTGAGTGGTGCCACAACAACAACATCTCATTCACTGTCGGCAAAACCAAGGAGCTAATTAATGACTTCAAGTGGAGGAAAAAAGCAGTCCATGAGCCTGTCTTCAGCAAAGAATCAGAGGCGGCGAAGGTCAACAACTTTAAATTCCTTGGTGTATCATTTCAGAGAATCCGTCCTGTGCCCAACACATAAGAGAATCGTGAAGAAAGCATGGCAGAGTCTCTACTTTCTTAGAAGTTTGCAAAGATTCAGAATGATATCTAGAATTTTAACAAACTTCTATAGATGTGTCATGAAAGGTTTATTGAATGGTTGCATCATGCTTTGGTACGGAAACACAAGTGCCCTTGAATGGAAAATCTTACAAAATGGAGTGGTATGGCACCAGTCCATCACTGGTAAAACCCTCTCCACTACTGAGCACTTCTACAAGGAGCACTTTCACAGGAAAGCAGCATGCATTCATAAGAAACCCCCACCACCGAGGCCATGCTCTCTTCTTGTTACAACCATCAGAAAAAAGGTACAGTGGCCTCAGGACCCACACTACCAGGTTCCCTCAACCATCAGGCTCTTGAACTAGAAGGGAAAATTTCACTTGCCCCATCACTAAACAACCTAAGGACTTACTTTCAAGGACTCCTCATCTCACATTTTCAATACATTGCTTATTTATTTATTTATTATTATTAGTAGTAGTATTTTTTTATTTTGTATTTGCACAGTTTGTTGCCTTTTTCACATTGGTTGTTTGTCCATTGGGTTGGGTTAGTCTTTCATTGATTCTATTGTGTTTTTTAGACTTACTAAGCATGTCTGCAAGAAAATGCATCTCAGGGTTGTATATGGTGACAGATAAATGTATTTTGATAATAAATTTAATTTGACTTTGACATATTCTGGTGTAGTGTGGTCACAATTAAATGGTTGCTGTGGTTGTTGGTTGGGTCTTCTGGTTGTTATTCTCTCCTTTCACAGCTACCACTTGTTGTCTGTGGCACAGCAGAGGTCACTCTCATGTAGCACAGCTCCATCTTAAACAGATTTTGTCCAGGTGCAATGTCTTCTCAATTATTAGATGTAATGTTGAATTTCTTCAGACTGATTTTAATGTTATCTTTGAAGCATCTCCTTTGCCCACCTGAAGCTCACAGACCTTCCTTCAAATGGGAGTAAAGAATCTCTTGGTGGAGAAATGAGTTAGGCACCCAAATGAACTTTGGAGTTACTTTGAAGTGGAGATACTGTTCATGTTGGCCTCCTCTGGTAGACTGGTGTTAATCCATCTGTCCTTCCATCTGAACCTCAAGATCTTCTATAAGGCTCTTTGGTGGTATTGTTCCAGGGCTTTCAGACTGCTCTATAGTCCAAAAGTTTTGTTCAGACCTGTAGGTCACAGTCTTCAAAGATTCTTTTCCTTAATCTTGCATAGGCTCCACTAGCACCATTCAGGCAGTGGTTGATCTCTGAGTCGATGTCTGCTTTAGAGGAGAGAATGCTGCCAAGTTAGGAAAAGTGGTCTACATTTTCAAGGCTGATATCAATTTTTATGGAGGGCTGGATAAATGGCTGGTGGGACATTTAATGGCTGATATAGGAAATATGTCCTTTTTATATTCAGAACAAGACTCTATCAGGGCTCTATATGCCTTAGCAAAGACATTCAAGATACATTGGAGGTCTTCAGAATATGCTGTGCTGTTGTTTTCATCCACATACTGAAGCTGCATGATAGTGGTGGTGCTGACCTTGAATCAGTTGAAGTTGAAAAGCCTGTTGTCCATTCTGGACACAATTGGGATTCCATGTAATAGGTCTTGGCCAATGTGGTGAAGGATAGCAACAATAAAGATGGCAAATATCGTAGGTGCAATGATTCAGCTCTGTTTGACTCATGTGTTGACAGTGAAGGGTTCTGATTCAGCACCACTGTTACTGAGTACTGTGCCTGACACACCATCATACAGTAGCTTCAGTATTTGTAAGTACTTCTCAGGTATAAAGAAGGAAGAACCAGGACAGCCTGTTTTATGAGAAAAAAGGAAGAGACCAAATTTAGTCAACGCCAATATGAGCACACAATCCAGTGGATCCAATGGGCTGACATTTGGATAATGAGTTCATTTCCTATCATTCTGTTACACTGAATGCAATTGCTATACAACACACAAGGAGAAAGGTTACAACGATAATTGTTAAAACAATAGATTTTAAAAGGTCATCAGTAGGCTTCACAACCCCGAGGCACATTCTGAATCTTCTCCAAAAAGACCTAATGTCTTCTCAAGTACAGACAGTTTGGGAAATAATTTGGCTCACAATATAACAAGTGACCTTTCAGAGTGCATCTAAATAGCTCGAGGGTCTGTCTATTTGACCAGGGGAATATGGTTGTATGAAGAAGTCTTTAGAAATCCACTTTCAGCAATCTGGGACAAATCAGTCAATTTTATTGGTTGCGATTCTTCCTTGCGTATTAAATGAGGGTATTGTTATGCCACAACATTTTATTTTCCTGGTTGGAAATTAGAGTAAGTGTGCAGTACCCATGGATTTCTTTTGACTCATATTGGGTTAAGGGGTTCAAGTTAAGTTGGAGTAGTTATACCTAGGAACATTTTCTAACAGCAGAAGAAGAGTCCATTTGGTTCATTGGGTGTTTATGAATCCTTATGATTTCATTTCACCATCTATTTCTCTGTATCCTATTTTACCACACATGTCTGTTGAAGCCATCCCTTCCCAAATCTCTCACCAGTCATGACACTAAGGGAAATTTATTGTAACCAACCTACAAACCAGCAGCTTTTTCAGCTATGGGCAGAAAACCCAAGTGAAACCCAGACAATCAAATGGAGAACATGAACACAGGGACTTTACACACTACAATTTGACATAGCAGAACATATCACCCACCTCCAACCTTTGTCTTTAGTTGGGCTGCCTGATTAGAGACAGCAATCTCTTCTTTCTCCTCCTGCTCTCATGCCATTATGTATGGCACCACATAAGTATTTATCTTTCCTCTTCCCCCCAAACCTCCCCCCCCCCACACCACCCACCATCTGTCTGCTTCCACGGCAGCATACTGGTTAGTGTGGCATTCTTGCTCACTAAGATTCACTCCTGTTTGTAGTTCAGAGTTCAATTCTGGTGCCATCCTGTAGGGAATCTCAGTACATCCTTGTTAACAATTGTTGCAAATAATTGGCAACAATTATTTTGAACAAAGGCAGTCCAGTATGTTGAGAATTTTTAAAAATGTTAGCTTTTCATCAACCTTTGCCCTGACTGCATTAGAAACATTGCAAGAAAACATTACACTTTCTATTTATCGTGCAGAGAGAATAAATCTCCACTTCCATTGCTAGTTTAACATTGGTTTGCTGTTACAGGCTGAAACCTTCACATCACTATATTAAGATCTTCCCCATACAATAGCATCATTAGAATTCATATTTCTGTATTTACAGCCAAGTAAAGGCAGCATCAGCTTGAATACTGCAAGGAATTAATGCAGTTATTTTCAAAGCAAATGTTACTATTGAAACATGAATAGCCCTGAGATTCATTTTCCTGTGCGCATACTCAACAAATTAGAGAATAGTAACTATAACAGGATCAATGAAAAATCTACCAGAGGGCAGAAGACAACAAATGGTGCAAATGCAAATATAAATAAATAGCAATAAGTAATGAGAACATGAGATAATGAGGTAGATCCTTAACGTGAGATCATTGGTTGTGGGAACATTTCAATGATGGGGCAAGAAAGTGTAGTTATCCCCTTTAATTCAAGAGCCTGATGGTTGTACAATAGTAACTATTCTTGAACCTGGTGGTTGCAAGTCCTGGGGCTCTTGTACCTTCTACCTGATGGCAGCAGCGAGAAAAGAGCATGTCCTAGGTGGTGAGGATCTCTGATGATGGATACTTCTTTCCCATTACAACATTTCAGGTAGATCTGCTTAACGATAGGGAGGGCATTACTTGTGATGTACTGGGCCAAAGCCACTATCTTTTGTAGGATTTTCTGTTCAAAAGCATTAGCATTTCCATACCAGGACATGATTCAGCCAGTCAATAGACTCACCACTACACATCCACAGAAGTTTGTCAAAGTCTTAGATATCATGATGAAGTAGAAGTGCTGTCATACTCTCTCCACAATTACACCTACATGGTGGGTCCAGGACAGGTCTTCTGAAATAGGAACATCCAGGAACTTAAAGTTGCTAACCCTCTCCACCTCTGAACCACCGATGAGTACGTGTTAATGGGGACCTCTGGTTTCCTCTTCTGATGTTTATAATCAGTTCCTTGGTCTTGCTGACATTGAGGAAGAGGTCGTTATTGATACGAAACCACTCAGCCAAATTTTCAATCTCCCTCTACCTGGTCAATAACGTCAGTGCTCATACAATGCATATTTCCTTGAAATCCAATCATATTGAAAGAAAGTGGAGTTAAAGCATCCAAAGCCACTGTGCTCATCTGGACAGGTTTCAATCACCTGAGGGGGCTAGAGGAATTCTTAATCATCATCATTATCATACTTTTTATATCACTGTTAAGAAGCTGCATAGCTTCTTGCAGTTGGAAGGAAGTGAGAGGAGTGATGGGAAGTGGTAGATAGTCTTTCTCAGCTCACCATTTTCATTTCTTTATGATCTGCTTAGGAATTCATGACTCATTCTTATCATATTTATTACTATTCACATGGAATAATAATTGCTCTATGTAAATGATTCATTCTTAGCCCTTGTGTTTTGTCGCTATTCCAGTGCTGGATTTATTAATTACACTCAACACATGTCTATTAAAAATCTGTCCAGGAGGTAGAATCCCCAACAGATTTTAGTAATTCCTTCATGAATATTTGTGCTATTTACTAAGTACAAAATACTTCATTTACTTGATGCATATTTTCTCGATATCAGATGGTCACAGATTTACAGGCTCTATGTGACCCAAAAGTGGACAATTCTTTGAGGAATATATTATTTTTACTGCAAAAACTTTGACAAGAAAAGAACATCATGTAAGCTTAAATCGGGGTTGCCGGGGGTTGCTGGATGGTGTGGCTGCCTTGTCCAATTGATCTGAACCTGGACTACAGCCCTCTATACCCCTCCCATTAACGTACTTACCCAAACTTTCCTCAAATGTTTCAATCAAACCCACATCCTGCACTTCTGCTGGTAGTTCTGTCTACACTCACATCACCCTCTGAGTGAAGAAGTTCCTTCTTAGATTCCCTTTAAGTATTTCGTCTTTCACCTTTACCTAAGACCTATAGTTCAAGTCTCACCTAACCTAAGTGGAAAAGACTCTATCTGTTTTTACTCCCATCCTGACGAAGGGTCTCGGCCCAAAACTTTCACTGTACTCTTGTCCATAAATGCTGCCTGGCCTGCTGAGTTCCTCCAGCATTTTGAGTGTGTTGCTTGCTTTTACCCTATCTATACCCCTCATAATTTTGTATACCTCTGTCAAGTATCCCCAATGCTTCATGAAACAAAGTCTTCGCCTGTTCAACATTTCCCTGTAACTCAGTTCTTCACGTCTTAGTAACATCCTAATAGAATATCTCTGTATTATTTCAATCTCATTGATCCCTTTCCTGTATGTAGGTGGTCAGAAGTGCACACAAGGGGGACGTCACATGATGACATGGGATCGAGACACTGGAACCCAGCCCTCCTGTAAAAAATCAGTAAATTAATGTTTAAGTGAAGAAAAGTTAGTTAATGCTTTCTAAAAGTTACTTATAAACTACTCTGGATTGTTTCAAGCTATAAACAGAAGATGAAGAAAACTACTACCATGAAGACAACGCAAGTTGGATCAGAATCAAGGCCCACCTCTGCCAAAGAACCGCGGGCTCAGGTACATTATACCATCGGCGATATAGAACAGGAAACTGTGGCAACATCGACCATTTCTAAGGAAAAAGACCAACGAGAACTGTGCAAACGTGAAGGAAGGAGCATGCGCAAACGAGAACAACCTGAACTACAAATCCCAGTTACGACTGAAACCAAAAGTGAAAGTGAATCTGAGGGAGAGTCAGATTCTCTGGAAAAATCAGATGAAGATGCAGGTAAAAGTTCTTCTGGAAATATAGAAAAGACTTTGATGCAAATAATGCATAAATTAGGCGCATTAAAAGTAATCAAAAAATGATAAATGTGGAGATTATGTTTGAGAAAATGACAAAAAGACAGGAAAAAATGGAAAAGAGAATTATAGATTTGGAAACTACAACGAAAGACATGGTTAAAAGAATGAATAAAATGGAAGATGATATTACTGCCTGGACATCAGTAAGAAAACAAATGTTGGAAAAAGTTGATAAGCTTGAAAATTTTAGTAGATGAAATAATATTAAAATTGTTGGACTTAAAGAAGATATAGAAGGAGAAGATCCAATAAATTTTTTTCAAAAATGGATTCCTGAAAAATTGGAAATGGAAGGAGAAACTCTAATTGAGATTGAAAGCGCTCATAGAGCCTTCAGGTCAAGACCTCAAGCTGATCAAAATCCAAGATCAATTTTGATAAAATGCTTAATATACCAAAGTAAAGAAAAGATCCTGAAGGCGGCTGCCCAATGTGCCAAAAAGAGAAGTGAGCCATTGATGATAGCAGGGAAGGCAGTTCTTCTCTATCCTGATATAAGTTATAACCTTTTGAAGAGAAAGAAGGAATTTAACCCAGCGAAAAGAGTTTTATGGGAAAAGGGTTATAAATTTATAATGTGTCACCCAGCAACACTGATAATTTTTTTGGAGGGAGAAAGAAGATTTTTTACTGATTATCGAGAAGCGGAAGAGTTCGCACAAATACTTCCAGATATTCTTTAATCACCGTAAATTCCGGACTATAAGCCGCTACTTTTTTCCCATGCTTTGAACACTGCGGCAACACTGCGGCCTATACTACGGTGCGGCTAATGCATGTTTTTTTTTCATGCCGCCAAAAACATTTTGCCTCGTAACAGTAGACCAATAAAATTGATGAGTAATTCACAGAGGTCCAATGAAATTGTACAATAAATCAAGCGCACTTTCACAATTAAATTATTGTAAATCAGTCATTTGTACTCACCCTCATCAACATGGAAAACACTCGAAGAAAAGCATATGATGCAGCTTTTAAGTTAAAGGCGATCAATCTGGCGGTTGAAGAAGGAAATCGAGCTGCTGCACATAATCTTGGCATAAATAAATCAATGGTGAGACGGTGGAGACGCCAGCGTGAAGAACTGAGTCAATGCAAAAAGACGACAAAAGCTTTCGGAGGTAATCATAGCAGATGGCCCGTACTTGAAAACTTTCTTGAAGACTGGGTTAACACACAGAGAGCAGGCGGCCTTGGTGTTTCCACCGTGCAGATCAGACTGAAGGCTAAAGCAATCGCCACCAAAATGAAAATCGAAGATTTTAGAGGTGGGCCATCGTGGTGTTTTAGATTTATGAGACGAAAAGGCCTGTCCGTCAGGGTACGCATGACTCTGTGTCAGCAGCTCCCTCCCGACCACGAGGAACAACTTGCTAACTTCCGCACATTCACTCAAACAAAGATAGCGGAGAATTCCATCAGGCCAGATGATAATCATAAATATGGATGAAGTACCTTTGACGTTTGACCTGCCTCTCACTCGGACTTTTTTAATAAAAAAGGTGACTCGTCCATCACACTGAAAACAAGTGGCCATGAGAGAACGCATTTTACTTGTGTTCTGAGCTGCACAGCATCCGGACTAAAGCTTCCACTGATGGTGATTTTTTAAGCGGTTGACAATGAAAGTTCAGTGAAAGCTGCCATCAAGAGTACAAACTCAATTCCAGCTGTGATTCCTGGGGGCACCACGAAGTATTTGCAGCCACTGGACATCAGCGTGAACCGGGCATTTAAAGTGGTGCTGCGCGTTGAGTGGGAGGCTTGGATGACGAGCGGCGAGAATTCCTTTACCAAAACAGGACGCATGCGAAGAGCATCTTTAACTCAAGTCTGCCCGTGGATCCTAAATGCGTGGAGCGATGTCACAACTTCCACCATCACCAGCGGGTTTCGAAAGGCTGGACTGCTGCGTGATGAAGAGGACCGCGTGCGCTCAAGTGAGAGCGACAACGAAGAGACTGAAGTGAGTGATGAGATCCTGAGGTTTTATTCAATTCAGACACTGAAGGACTTCGATGGTTTTAGTGCGCAGGAGGAAGATGAAGAAGGCGATCAATAATTTTTCCTGGTAGGCTGCAGTATATATATATTTTTTTACCAGTCGTTAGGAGATATTGGAATGTTGTTCGTGCACTGTTCAGTAAAAAAGTATACGCAACGTAATTTGTGTGTTACCGATACGTATGTATATTTAAAAGTAGCTGTGTTACAGGCACTGTTCGAATAAAAGCATTTGCAATATATATTTGTTTATGTTACCATACGGATTTAATTAAAAGTTAAAAAATCCTCATGTGTAATATCTTTCCGTTTAAATATCTCATATTACAACGTGGGACACCTGCGGCTTAAAATCCGGTGCGGCTTGTACAAGTACAAAATTGATTTTCTTTCTAAAATTAGAGCGTGCGGCTTTTAATCAGGTGCGCTCTGTAGTCCGGAATCTACGGTACACATAGAGATTTCCAAGTGTAATGGATTAAAGATGAAGACAGAGACAGTAAATAGAAGTGATGGACAGTTAAGGATGACATAGGGGAGAAAAGCAAAATTTCAGGTATACTAATTGAGAATAGTATTTTTTTTCTTCTTATATATATATATATATATATATATACTTTATTATGTTGCGGGGGGCTGGGGAGCTTTGGATCAATTACTACGGGATTCACGTGTGTAATCATGGCGATCGCCATGACCCGTACAATAGAGGGGGGTAATGTTGTGTTTTTTTTTCACAACATTAGTAGGGGAGTATTTTGTTATTTTCTTTACACTCTATTTTTCTTCTATCTTTCTGCCTAGATGATCGGTGGGGACACACATAGCAACATGGAGAATTTTAGAAAGATTTCCCAAGATACCATGAAAGTTGAAAGATTAGGTATTATTATAGATTGGAGTAACATAATTGAAAATAATGACTAATTTACTGAATTTTTTAAGTTTTAATGTTAATGGGCTTAATGGACCGGGGATGCATATTTAAGTATAGATCGTTGGAAGAATGAAATTTCCAGCTGTATCTCACTTGAAAAAGTTACTTATAATTTAAGAGATAAATATGAAACATTTTTGAAAACTTGGCGCCCTTATTTGCAAAAGACAGAATTAAATATATAGGTGCTCTGAAGATAAAATAATTGATTACTTGGGGAAAGAAATAATTATATATACTAAGGTTATTATGAACTCCGTGGAGCATGTGGGGATCTTCCGATATCCAGGCACTCTTTCCTTCTTTCCTTCTTTCTTTCTTTCTTTCTTTCTTTCTTTCTTTCTTTCTTTCTTTCTTTCTTTCTTTCTTTCTTTCTTTCTTTCTTTCTTTCTTTCTTTCTTTCTTTCTTTCTTTCTTTCTTTTTTCTATAGGGATGTTAGGGGGAGAGGCTAAGGGGAGGGGGGAAGGGTATTATTTTTTTTCTTTCTGTAATCATCTGAAAACTTAATAAAAAAAGTTTTTTTAAAAAAAGGTGTACACAAAGCTCCAGCTTGGGCCTCAGCAATATCCTAACTCCTGTACTTCGATTTAAGAAGGTCAATTAGCCAGAAGCTGTCTTTACAACCCTATCTACCTGTGATGCCACTTTTAAGGAATTACAGATCTGTATTCCCAGATCCTTTTGTTCTACCCTGTTGCTCATTATGGATATCCTATCTTGTCTATCCTACCACTGTGAAAACAATTATCTTTGCTTTCCTTTCTCCTGTCTTCTAACATTGCTTTTGAACTGTGCTGTACTTTTTTCATTAGGAATATCAAAAATATTTACATTTGGTGCTGATTTAGCTTTCTTTGTTTTAAATGTGTGTCCTTTTATCACTGCTGAGATGAGAATTTTCTGAATTGCAGAAGCTCTGCTCTACTTCTAAATTGAAGTTCCATTGATGTAAGAATAGAAAATTCTGGAAAGACTTGGCAAGTAAGGCAACATTCATGGAAGGCAAAACAAAATTCAGATCTAACATTTTGCTGTTTGACCCATTGAATGTTTCCAGTTTCTACTTTATACAGTTTTTTAAAAAACTATTTATTTATAGCAATTTCCATTGATGCCTGGGCTTGACTTTGCCATTTTGCAGTGGCTAATTAACAGGATTGAAAGACTATTAGTCTACTGTACAGTAACAGAGAGTTTATGTGTTGCAGTTTGCAGTTGACCGAACAAGTAGTATCCCAGTATGTTTTGAGGAAACTATGGTTCTATGGAATGTACATCCCGGGAGAAAGAGATAGAGAAAAAGAGAGAGGAAAAGAGAAAGAACAAGAGATAGAGATGTAGAAAGAGGGAGAGGGAGAGAGAGATGAAACAGAGAGAAAGACATTTCTTTGACCTGTGATACTGTTATAGCATTGAGAATACTGTGGTAAAATTGATTATAATATCTGTATTTTATCTGACGGTGTTTAATGAAAGAAGTTAACCCACAGATATTCTTTGCTTACATATGGCATGGGGCTAGCTCGGTTTAATAATGGACAGTCAGTGTTTTGAAGACATGGCTGTGAATTGGAAGCTTTTATTTCCCCAGCTGAAACATATCCTATTTTGAATGCTTAATTCACTTGAAATGTCTTCACACCCAAAATCTTATTGAAGTGTATCTCTCTGTAAGTACTGAAATTGTGTTTAATCATTGGTAATATAATTAGGAATGATGACTTTGCAACATTAAAATTTGCATCAAGCATATTAACACAGATAAAAGGCAGGAAAGAGGAAGAGAACAGAAATATTGATGGATCAGGTCAGAGAGGAGGGAAAATGTGAAACAGTGTTAGAACAAAGCTGAGGCTACAGGTTCAACTGTTTGTCACAGTAGTGTTTTACCTAATATTAAGATTTTTCAGTCACAAGAGAGGTGCAATCGGGTAAAAGTGGTCATGCCCTATTGAATAGTTTGGCACACTGACCCACGGGATGATTGTGAGATTCCAAGAGCAAGGGGAGGCATACAGAAAAGGAATATATCAATACTGTCAGATGATATATTAAGTTTACTGTAATCCACGATCCCATCAATTTTCACTATAAGATCATGTTTTATCAATCCATGGTCAGGACTTCTGCAGGGTGAGTAAACTATTCAATTAAGAACCTGTTATAAACATTGGCAGGTTAGGAGTGATATGAGACATACAACAGCTGTGATCAGATCAAGACTAACATTTGGGGTGATCAGGTGTATAGGTGCCCCCAGATCCAGGCTGAGCACAATTTCAGCAAACAAGCACTTAAGTGAGTTAAAACGAAATTAGTGCTGAGAGATTTATAATCTAACTGTATGTCAGATCAGGACTAGAACTCAGTAGCAGAACATCCATCACTGTAAGTAAGCCTGACTCGAGATAATCAAGAGACAAACTGCATGAAGATGCTGAAAGTCAGAAATAAAACAGAACCCGCTGGAAATAGTCGGTGATTCAAGCAGTTTTTGCGGAGAGAGAAATAGAATGTTCGGGCCTGTTAAGGAATGTAGGTAGAACAGAATGGAGAACTAAAGTTACCATGGTCACCACAATATTGCTAGCCAGCTGAGGACAAGCTGTCCCCAGGAAACAAATGGGTTCAACCTTTACAACTCAATTTTGATTGTAAATCAGAAAATACCTTAAGAAAAAATATCACTTGATATGGCAACTATACCCCCATGATATTGTAATGAAGGCACCAAAAGCAGATAAGACTGATAAGAAAGAACAATTACTAAAAGCAAGAAGAGAGAGGAATCGAGTTTAGTTGTTCATAGGAAACAACTCACGTACAGATGTCAGAATTTAGAAGTTAATAATATTAGAGGAGCTCATTCTTATGTAGTGGTATCCTCAAATCAGATTTCCATAATCTGCAGACTGGACAGAGTGATTGCCTTTTCTTAATCCAAATATCTATATGTTCAGGTTAATGATCTCTCATGGGCTAAAAGATAACCCACAGAGTATTTGCATTCTTAAAAAAATTATACATTTGTAGATTATCCATGCAGCAATAATCTACTGCAAAATAATCTCCAACAAGAAAACCTAAATACTACAATTAGTAGTAGTTTGATCAGTCAAGTTGACTATGATGCACAAGGGTTATCTGTTGGTGGGTCCACTGGAGGAAAATAGGCATGTTCTGGTGCATTATGTGAAAGAGTAAGTGGTGGTTGCGGGATTTGGCTGTGCCTTTTGGGTATTCAGTGTCTCCTTTTGCAGCTGCCACTTGTTCTCTGCAGCCCAGCGGAGATCACTGTCATGTAGTTCAGCTTCTTCTTGAACAGATTTCCTCCAGGTGTATCTATTTAGTGCAATGTCTTCCCAGTTTTTTGGATGTAATGTTAAATTTGGAGGGTGGAGCTTAGTCAAGATGGTGCTAAATGGCGATCCTTTTGCTTGCATCTTTGGAAGCAGCTCTATTTCCATCTTTAATATCTCTATTTTTCCTTTTCAGGGTTCTTTTGGAGTTATATGCTGTCTTTGCTTCTTTGCAGGAATGGGACCAGCTCTTGAGGTGTCATGACCTGCTGTTTTCTGATATGCCAAGAGAGCGGCCTAAGAGTTCAGCTTGCTTTTGGAGGCCTAGGATCTCAGGGCTCTGGAGATGGGCGGATCAAAGATTGGTGTCCAGGGCCGGTGTGTCGTGGAAGCCAGAAGATCTTTGGCTGTGTGCCCAGAGACCTGAGATCTTTGGTAAAGAGCTCAGAAAAAGAGACACAACAGACTTTTAACATCATAAACCAGTGAGTTGTTCGTTATGTCTCCCCTCTCACTGTGAGATGGGGACACCTCTTTCTCTCTTATGAGGAAGAGAGAGAACCTGTGGTATGGAGTACTGCGTCTGTGTCTTTGCTGTTGCTTTTGCTCACGCTTAAGTGCTCGGTGGCAGGTGCCGAAACTTTTTTTTGCCGGTGGGGGGAGGGGGGATTGTTGCTTGCCGCCACTTGCGTGTGGGAGGGAAGGGAGATGGGGACTTCAGAGTTCTAACATTTAACTGTCATTCATTCTTTGGGGCACTCCTCTGATTTCGTGGATGTTCACGAAGAAAAAGCGTTTCAGGATGTATATTGTATACATTTCTCTGACATTAAATGTACCTTTGAAACCTTTGATACTTTTGAATTCCTTTATGCTGATTTTGATGTTATCTTTGAAGCAGTAGTAGTTAGATCAGCAGCTCAGGTGCTGTGTATCCTGTTCAAGTGAAACTCCTTCTGACAACCAAGTCTTTTTCACTACTTACAAGTCAAATGTCATAAGAGTTGTAATGCATGGAACTATTTCTTTTAAAGCAATGACCCCTCTCCCACCACTGTTGTCTGCACATGTACATTGCTCTTTGTCTCTCTCTCTCTCTCTGTAATGTGAATACACCAGTTAATGCCATTGCCCATGTGTGTGCTTTTATGTAATATATATGTAGTGGAGCACAGACACAAGTTGGCAACAACTACGAACCTGAATGTCTGAGAATATCACCAACTGCACCAACAGTTATTGGACGAAACAGCGAGAGTTAACAGCATGAGACTATTATAGCCACTAACAAACGCATTAGCAACAATGAAAGAAGTGCTGAATTTAAAGTGCAAATAACATGGCGATGGCTTCAGTTGAGAAAGTTGTAGAATTTGATAGTGCTGATGAAGACTGGGAGCCATATATCATGAGGGCGGAACTATATTGTAACGCAAACAACGTGGAGGAGCAAAAGAAAGCCCCTACACTTTGTAGCCTGATGGTCTCAAAGACGTACAGTCTCTGATGCAACTTAGTAACTCCTGAAAAGCCATTAAGCAAGACATTCAATGGAATTGTTACAACGTTACAAAATCACTTGAGCCCTAAACTGCTGGTAATAGCAGAGAGATTTAGATTTTGCAAAAGGAACTAGTCAAAAGATGAAAGCATTTTTGAATACATTGCAGAACCGCACAAACTTTCCCAGTACTGTGACTTTAGAGGTGGACTTTCTGATGCATTAAGGGCCATGCTTGTATGTGACATGCATAATCAAAGCACTTAAAAGAGGCTACTGGCAGAAAGAGACCTAACCTTAGAACAGGCATTGACCGTTGCAGTATCATGAGAGACTGCAGCAAAGGATGCAGCAGGACTACAGAAAAGGAGGCTAGAATGTGAAGTGCACAAAATATCATTGAATGGTGCAAAACCCCCAAAAATTATCGGTATGGCAAATCCTCCCATGTTGCAAATGACTGTCGTTTCAAAGAATAGGTCTGCAGAAAGTGTCAGAGACAAGGTCAAATAGAGAAACTGAGCAAAATAGACAAAAAGCACAGCCTAGTGAAAAGTCTCAAACACAAAACTAAGCAAATGCTTAAAGTTACTGAATGTGGAACAGAATTAGGCAACATAGAGTCTGACAAAGCTGAACTGTCATGCCTAGAACTGCATTGTATAACTGAGCCAGACACAAGATCATCTGGATCACAATAGATGTGTCCGGTATAAAACTGAAAATGAGCTGGATACAGGGTCAGCTTTGTCCATAACTCCAGAGGCTGACTGCAACAGACTGTTTTCTAAGATACCCTTAGAGAAGATCTCAGAGATGCTAAAGATTTGTACAGGTGGAAAAGTGTCTCCCAAAGGCAAACTGAAAGTAAATGTGATGTATGGAGGCCAACACAACAGTTAGAACTTTATGCATTGAAAAGTGGGGGGACAGTACTTCTCGGATGTGAATGTTTGAGAAAAATCCAACTAGACTGGCACTCGATAAAGCTCCAAGTGTGACATTAACAGGCAACAGCAGCCCAATAGCTCTAACCAGAGACTGGCACAACTGCTTAAAGCTAATGAGTAAGTGTTTGAGAAGGGGAATGGTAAACTCAAAGGCATGAGGGCCAAAAGTGAACTGGATGAAACAGCAACACCAAGATTCCATAAAGCGCATACAGTGCCTTATACGCTAAACCCTAAGGTGGATGCAGAACTGCAGAGCCTAGAGACTTCTGGAATTCTCTCTGAGGTTGAGTGGAGTGATTGGCCCATGCCCATTATAATAGTGATCAAGAAAGTGAAGACCAGAGACGTTTGCACATGTGGAGGTTTCAAGGTGAGCATCAACCCAGTGTTGAGTATTGTGTAGTATCCCTGCCATGATTAGAAGACATTTCTGCATCTTTGGCAGGTGGGGAGAAGTTTTCAAAGATTGACTTGTCACAAGCCTGTCTGAAAATGGAGATTGAGGAGTCAAGTAGGAAGTTCCTCACAATCAACACTCACGGGCGACTGTTCCAGTATAATCATCTAGTCTTCAATATCGCATCAGCTCCAGAAATCTGGCAAAGAGCAATGGGCCAAGTGCTTGAAGATATCCCAGGGACACAATATTACCTTGATGACATCATCATGACTGGCAAAAATGATAAAGAGCACTTCCAGAAACTTGCTAAAGTGCTTACTAGGCTGAGTGAGTTTGGTCTGCCCACAAAGAGAGAGAAATGTGAGTTTTTCAAGAATGAAATCTCATATTGTGGACATGTCAATGACAAGCATGTCCTACATAAGACTCAAGAGAAGACTAAAACAGTGCTACAGGCATCCAAACTGGAAAATGTGTCACAACTCAGGTCATACTGGGGCCTTGTAAACTACTACCACCGGTTTCTCCCAAACATTGATACAATACTGCATCCATTGAAGGCACTGTTACAGACAGGAGCAAAGAGGGAAGGGTCAGAAAGATGTGAAAAACATTCAAGGAAATAAAGTGACTAATAACATCCAATGACCTGTTCACCCATTATAACCTATCTCTGCCCATTCGACTGGCATGCGATGTGTCCCCTTAAGGCATTGGAGCTATTTTTCCGCACACAGGTTGCACTTACTTCAAGATCACTGCTGAGTGCAGAACGCAACTATGCACAGATCAATCGAGAGGCCCTCAGTCTAGTATGGGGAATAAAGAAGTTCCACCTCCATCTCTACTGACAAAAGTTTACGCTAGTGATAGATCTTGTGTCCATTTTCAATCACAGGAAGAGAATTCCAGTGATGACTGCTACGATGTTGATCACTATTCCTAGGAGACTACCCTTATGACATAGAGTTCAAGGGTACCAAACAACACAGTGATGCTGATGGCTTATCACGCCTTGCATTATTTGCAACTGAAGAAAAGTTTTCATACTGTGACCCAGCAGAAGTGTTCCACATCACATTGGTGGACCAGTTGCCAGTAACAAATTCTGACATACAAGGGGAAACAAGGAATGACCCAACACTGTCAAAAGTCTATCACATCACCATGCATCACCATGCGATTATGGCCAGTTCATGGTAACCCTGTATTTCCAGAGTTCTCAGCGAGACGAGACCAACTGTCAGTATATTGGAGAATGCTGACATGTGGAGCTTGTGCCGTGGTTCCCTCTAAACTGCACACCAGAGTGTTAAAAAATCTGCATGGATATAAAATCACCTATGTACAGTCAAGATGAAGAATCTCACATCAAGTTATGGATGGTTGCTGGGAATAGATAGAAGATTGAAGACCTGACCAAAAGCTGTTCAGGATACCAAAAAATTCAAAATACAACCCCCGCAGGCACTGTTCCACCCATGAGAGTGGCCTTGCAAAAGAGAACATTTTAACCTTGCTGGACCATTCATGGACTCTATAGTTCTGATTGCTGTGGATAAATTTTCAAAGTGGCCAGAGGCTATGCCAATGAAGTCAACCACCTCAGCAAAGACACTCTCCATCCTAAGGACTATCTTCATCAGAACAGCTTACCAGAACAAAATGTGAGGGACAACAGACCACCATACATGCCAGAAGAATCCCAACTGGTCATGAAGATAACAGGTATTTCAAGTCAGCTCCTCACCACCCAGCAACGAATGGGTTAACTGAAAGCTTTATCCAAATCTTCAAGAAGTTCATTAAAGCAATGGACAAGGAGGATATTTCTCTGGAGCTCAAGGTGGACAACTGCCTTTTTGTGTGTAACGCGCTGTAAGGTTTCACTGCTAATATAATGGTTTTTTTCTGTAATGTTCACTGCTGAAGTAACGGTTTCTCTGTAGCAGAAACGTTTGGGTTATGGCTGGAGATAACAGGACTGTGGATGCAAGTTAGCCAATCAGGATTTTGTTGCCCTATCTTGTGATTCTGGAGGCAGTTGATTTTGTGGGCTTTTGCCAGAAGGAGAGAGAGAGATGAAGAGAGAAGACGCAAATTGAGAGATTTGGTAGATGCCGGACAGGAGTGAGGTTCTGAAGGGCAGCAACAATCAGAGGAGGTCAATAGGGACTGATTGGCCTATGAGTGAGCTCCAACTTTCTGCACAGACTGGTTAATAAGATTTGGGCCCTTTTTTCTTTTATATTTTGTTTCTCTACTAACCATACAGTCAAAGTAAGAGTTATAAAGCTTAACTGTTTAATCGCATATTGTGTACTGGTTGTTATTTCAGGGTATAGATTTGTAACAGGGGACACATCGCGTACCATCCACCCAAATGAGATTTCTTAAGTGTGGCCAGGCAAGGGGTTATCACCCCCTATATTAAGCTGCTAGATGAAGCGAGTGCTACATGTGTGTCGGAACTCTTTTCATGCAACTACAAATCAAACACCTGCAATCTCGCATAGACCTCCTGAAACCAGGTCTACAGAGGGAAGTGCAGAATAAACAGTTCAGGCAGTTGCCAAGTGAAGCAACAAGGAGCTTCGAGATTGGATGGGAAGTCTTTGCACATGATTACCAAGAAGACAGGTGGACAACCAGTCGGACAGCTACACGAACTAGACCACTGATATACAGAGTCGATGTTTGGAGATCAGACAAGGAGACATAATGTGGACCAGATACTGGATGCTCAAATGAAGAACACAGCTGAGTTAGCTGCATCCAGCAAGAGGACACATTACAGTCACCAGATTTACCTCTTAGTGACGATGTCACTGACTGCAACATGACACTGAAAATCGAGAACATTATCTTAGACAAGACACCTGCCAAACCTGATGCCACTCCACAGCTCCAGAGAAAATAGAGCAGCACCTAAAAGACTGAACCTTTAGAGCTTTGAAATTGTTATGGGCTGTTATCGTGAAAGCATGTTTGTGTGGACTATGGGTTTATGAAAGGGAAATCGAATGTTTTGTAAATATACATTTTATGTTGCATTAATCTAAAGGGGAAGGAACTGTAATATATGGATCTATTTCTTTTGGAGCAATGATCCCACCTCCCAGCACTACGTATTAATCTGTTGTCTCCACATGTGCATTGTTCTAGCTCCTTCTCGCTACAATGTGAATACATCGGTTAAAGCATCTTCCGTGTTTGTGTTTTGATTTAATCAATGCGTAGTTGTGCACAGATACAAGAGTGATGGCCTCCTTTTCACTTGCCTGGATGAGTGCAGCTCCAATAACTTCCTGAAAACTCAACACCATCCAAGTTAAAGAGGGCACTTCATTTTGCTCCATCCATCACTCTAAAAGTCATTCTGTTCAATAACAGTATATCACAATTGCAATATGTGCCTTCCACAAAGAGCAGTAGAGTTACTTGCCTATGTTGCTACAACAGCACCTTCAAGCCTGCATCCCTTTTCTCCAAGAAGAAACCAGTTGCATGGGAACGCCACTGCCTGCAGGTTCCTGGCCAAGCTGTACACCATGCTGACTTGGAAACTTCACTGCTCCTATATCGCCAATGAATCTAAATCCTGGAACTACCTACTCAATCTCATTGTGAAGGTACTGTATTTTAGTCATAAACAAAGCAATTGTTCAAGAAAATTACTCACCACCACATTTTCAAGGGTAACTAAAGAGATGAAAATAAATACAAGCCTTATCAAAAATGCCCCACCTCCTTTTAAGTAAATAATTTGATTCAATCTTTTTCACAAACAGATAACTAACTAGCTTCTTTATCAGGGAGCAAGTCAACATGGCATGATTTATTTTCAGCAAAGCTTAGCTTTGCATCATTTTGCTCTATTGGGCAGAAATAATTCTCCTAATTTCCATGTTTGATTAGAGGACTAATAATTTGCAAATGATCCTGGAGCTTGGCTGAAGTTGTGGAGAATGAAGCGAGCAGGATGAGAAACAAATAGCTTTAAGCTGAACTATCATTACCGCATTAGGGTAGCTAAGTCTGGTAGTGACTGGAGCAGAAACAAATTCAAAACTCATATATCCCACAGGCATGCCAGACTGCAAAAAATATGACTCTCCCAAAGGCTATTGCCTCTGGAAACAACATCTGCCACAGGGTTTTACTTGCCTTCATCTGATATGAAATTCATATCATGTAACTTTGTCTGCCCTGGAATCTAAATAGACTTCATTGAAAAATTTGAGCTCCATTTTTCCAGTCAGAAAGGAGAGCACCCCCCTCCACCCCTACTGACCCACAGAGAAAATTAAACTGCAGGAAGAACATTGAAGACTGCCAACTATCATTAAGTTAGGTAGAATAATGCAGCTAGTCAGACTTTGTTAAAGGTAATGAGTTCAAATTCCATCATGAGAGATTCTGAAATTGAATTCAACAGATCAGTTAAGTCATAGGAGCAAAAAGCAATGAGGACTGCAGGATTCTCAGGAATAGACAGCTTGTACAAGATCTTTTAGGTTAAACAAGTCACTAAAGAGAAAAAAGTCTTGTGATTACATTACAGGGCAGAATTGATTAGTAAAAACAGGTTTGACAGGCAATAAACACGTTAGAAACTTTAAAGAGGAATTAAGTTCTTTTGTTTCATTTTGTGACTCAGGGCGTACACCCCCAGCACCAAAACTTGGAGTACTCTTGTCACTCATAACTTAAAACTACAGCCATTCAGGTGAAGGTGACAGTTTGAAAGCAAATCCTTCAGTTAGAATTCTTGTTATGACTTGAAACATCTGATTCAAGAGCAACAGAATGGCAATTTTTAATTCCAGAAGGAGCTGTAAATTGGGTGGCATCAAGCCAACTGTCCACTGTACCAGCCACAAATCTTCCACTGAAGGCTGCCAGCTGTTCCACACTGAGTAATATTGCATGTTGCTGAATGATTTGAATACCTTATCTAATTAAGTTAAAAAAAATACCTTGTCACTGACATTAATTTACTGAAAAGGAAACCCAAAAGGGGCTGACACCTTACACCTATTTTCTATTCCAGCTGATAAAGTCATAATTTCCAGGTACAAGCATGAAGTTGATCTTCAGATCTACACAAGATCAGAGAGAGAATTAGAATTAATTTGGGTAGCAAACCCTGAAAACATCTTGTGTATCTAAGGCTGAAAGTAGTTTATAGTTAATGAAAATGCATCATTGGAATGCAAAGTAATGGCAAACTTCCAGATATTCTCTATAATTTGGTGCTGAGCAGACTGCAGATGAATAAATATTTTATGTAAATGCAGGTGCAGAAGTTAATATAGAATTTTAAAAAAGAGCAAATCATATTGGAGATGACAACGCTATACTTGCAAAGAGATGGATGAAGATGCAGCACAGAAACAGAACCTTTAGTTCAAAAGCTTAATGGCATCAAGGCCCCGTTTTTACACTAATCCTAACCTCTCTACTTTTTTTCTCAACACATTCCCATCAGCTTCTCAACACCCATATTCTCCTGCATCTATACCTTATTGATAACTTACTGATGCCAGCTAATCTACCAACTTGTATGTTTTTTGGGATTTTGGAAGAAATAAAAGCACTCTGAAGAAACACACATGTTCATAGGGAGAACATGCTGATGCCACGCAGACGGCTCTGGAAGTCAGGGTTATTGGAGAAGCAAGGTAGCATCTCTGCCAGGTGCAGCACCTAGAACTTAAATGTATTCATTTTAACTGAGGTCGTCATAGGTAAAAATAGTTTGACTAGCCACTAATATACCTGGCTTCATGTGGATCATTTCTATTTATTTGGATGTGAATATATATTTATCTTTCCTGACAGTAAAGCTGATCCATAGATCACATGAGATCTGCTGAACCCTATCTACGCTCACCTGGACAAGCCGGCAAGCACTGTGAGGGTCATGTTTCTTGACTTCTACAGTGCGTTCAACACCATCTGCCCTGCTCTGTTGGGTGAGAAGCTGACAGTGATGCAGGTGGATGCTTCCCTGGTGTCATGGATTATTGATTACCTAACTGACAGACCACAGTATGTGCGCTTGCAACACTGTGTGTCAGACAGAGTGGTCAGCAGCACTGGGGCTCCACAGGGGACTGTCCTGTCTCCCTTTCTCTTCACCATCTACATCTCTGACTTTGACTACAACACAGAGTCTTGCCATCTTCAGAAGTTTTCTGATGACTCTGCCATAGTTGGATGCATCAGCAGGGGAGATGAGGCTGAGTACAGGGCTACGGTGGGAAACTTTGTCACATGGTGTGAGCAGAATCATCTGCAGCTTAATGTGAAAAAGACTAAGGAGCTGGTGCCAGACCTGAAGAGGGCTAAGGCACCGGTGACCCCCGTTTCCATCCAAGGGGTCAGTGTGGACATGGTGGAGGATTACAAATTGACAATAAACTGGACTGGTCAAAGAACACTGAGGCTGTCTACAAGAAGGGTCAGAGCCGTCTCTACTTCCTGAGGAGACTGAGGTCTATTAACATCTGCCAGACGATGCTGAGGATATTCTATGAGTCGGTGGTGGCCAGTACCATCATGTTTGCTGTTGTGTGCTGGGGCCGCAGGCTGAGGGTAGCAGACACCAACAGAATCAACAAACTCATTTGTAAGGCCAGTGATGTTGTGGGGTGTGGTAAACTATGTATAACTGTCTGGACATGCCCCTCTGCTGACTGCTCCTGTGGCTCCTCCCACAGACCCCCGTATAAACGCAATTGGAGGCACAGCTCCTCCCTCAGTCTCCAGGACGTCATGGTCTTGTTTGTTGCTAATAAAAGCCTATCGTTCACCTCCCATCTCTGAGAGTTATTGAAGGTGCCTCAATTTTATTAGCAGCAATTTTGAAACATGGACCAGACAGATTGGATCTCAACCCCCAATCCCAGGGAGCCGGTGATGCTTTCGAACTCTGGAGAGCATGCTTCGAATCGTACCTGGAGGAGATCCATGTGGCCAACCATGCCACAAAGCACAGCGTTCTCCTCTCCAGAGTCAGTGCAAGGGTCTACTCCATGATCAGAGACCAAACGGACTACCAGGGTGCCATGGATGCCCTCAAAAGACGATACTGGTGGCCGGTGAACACCGTCTACGCAAGACATCGCTTAGCAACATGGCGGCAGAGGGCTGGAGAGTCGAGCGCTGAGTTTGTCCGGGCCCTACAGACACTCGTGCGGGCCTGCGACTGCAGGGGACTGACGGTGGAACAGCATGCAGAGCTCCTGGTACGAGACGACTTCATTACAGGGATCAGGTCAGTGTACGTGCACCAGCGGCTGCTGGAACACGCTGATCTTACCTTACATTCGGCAATCGAACTGGCCAACACGTTGGAGGCCGCTCTGCACAATGCTGATGCTTTCCAAGCATACGATCTCCCGCTGGCCCCATGGACGCCGCAGACCCCACAACCCTCCGGCGAATCGACCTCAGCTGCTGCCAGTTGCGAGTCCGTGAAGTCCCCGCAACCCATCGGCGAGTCAACCACGGCTGCTGCCAGTCGCAAGTCCACGCAGTGTTACTTCTGCGGACTCAAAAAGCACCGCTGAAAACACTGCCGGGCCTGAGAAGCTACCTGCTCCAGCTGTGGAAAAAAGGGCCATTTTGCCAAGGCCTGTGAGTCCAAACCACGAGCAGGATCAAACAGCGCCGTATGTGAGGCATGGGAGTAGCCATCTTGGTCGCCGCCATCTTGCCTGCCCACCTCGTGCGAGGCATGGGGGCGGCCATCTTTGTCAGCACCAACTCGTCCTGCCCCCGACCCACCGGTGCTTACCGGGCACCAAGATGGCGATTCAAGTCTGACCTCCGTAACCCTCGACCAAAGCGCTCCACACCAGCTCGCAAGGTCAATGATGGACATCCTGGTGGAGGGACACAGGACTGTTTGACACGGGCAGCACTGAGAGTTTTATTCACCCAGACACAGTACAACGCTGTGGACTCGTGACACAGCCGGTAAGCCAGAAGGTCACCATGGCTTCTGAATCGCATTGCACAGACATCCAGGGGGGTTGTGTAGCGACATTGGTGGTGCAGGGCACAGAATATCGGGACTTTGCATTACTGGTCATGCCTCAACTGTGTGCCCCTGTGCTATTGGGGCTGGACTTCCAGAGCCACTTGAAAAGTGTGACTATGGAGTATGACGGGCCCCTCCCATCAATCACTGTCAGAAATCCTCAGTTTTGTGGGACTTCGTCATATACCCCACTACTGACCACACACACACACCGACCCATACATCCCACCCTGCACCATGCCGACAGCTGCACTACTGACACCACTTGCAGCCTCACCACCCTCAAGATCCCTCCCCCACCGCTGTTCGCCAACCTGACCCCCAACTGTAAACCTGTGGCAACTAAAAGCAGGAGGTACAGCGCGGGGGACAGGGCCTTCATTCAGTCAGAGGTGCAGCGGCTGCTCAGGGAGGGGATCATTGAGCTAAGCACAAGTCCTTGGAGGGCCCAGGTGGTCATTGTTCGGACCGGGCAGAAAAATGGGATGGTTGTGGACTATAGCCAGACCATCAATAGGTTCACGCAGCTTGGCCCGTACCCCCTACCCTGCATCGCGGATATGGTCAATCAGATAGCTCAGTACAAGGTGTACTCGACCATAGACCTGAAATCCGCTTACCATCAGCTCCCCATCCGCCCGGAGGACCGCCCCTACACTGCTTTCGAGGCGGGCAGCAGGCTCTATCACTTCAGTGTCATGAATGGTGTCTCTGTCTTCCAGAGGGAAATGGACCAGATGGTGGACCAGTGCCAACTGAAGGCCATGTTCCCATATCTGGATAACATCACCATCTGCGGTCATGGCTGGTAGGACCACGACACTAACCTCCAACGATTTTTCCAAACGGCCAAAGCTCTTAACTTTACCTATAACAGGGAAAAGTGTGTGTTCGGAACCACCCGACTTGCTATCCTTAGGTATGTCGTGGAGAATGGGGTCATTGGCCCTGACCCCGACCATATGTGCCCTCTATTGGAACTCCCTCTTCCCACCACCACCCTCAAAGCCCTCAAACGGTGCCTGGGCTTCTTTTCCTATTACGCCATTGGGTCCCTCACTACGCAGATAAGGCCCGCCCCCTGGTCAAGTCCACCTCATTTCTGCTCTCAGCAGAGGCCCGCGTGGCCTTCAACTGCATTAAAGGGGACATTGCCAAAGCAACGATGCATGCGGTGGACGAGGCCATTCCCTTCCAAGTAGAGAGTGACGCCTCCAACTTTGCACTGGCTGCTACCCTCAATCAGGCAGGAAGGCCGGTAGCGTTCTTCTCTCGTACCCTTCAGGGCTCTGAAATTCGGCACTCCGCGGTGGAGAAAGAAGCCCAGGCCATAGTGGAAGCTATTAGGCACTGGAGGCACTATCTCGCCGGCAAAAGGTTCACCTTGCTGACCAACCAGCGCTCAGTTGCGTTCATGTTCAGCAACCAACAGCGGGGCAAAATCAAAAATGATAAAATTTTGCGGTGGAGAATCGAACTCTCCACCTACAACTATGATATCCTGTACCGGCCTGGAAGGCTCAATGAGCCCCCTGATGCCCTATCCTGGGGAGCGTGTGCCAGCACGCAGCTCAACCGGCTATACACCCTCCATGCACACCTTTGCCACCCGGAGGTCGCCTGACTTTACCATTTTGTGTGGCCCAGAACCTGCCTTACTCCCTTGAGGACATCCGGACGATGACCAGGGACTGCCAAGTCTGCGCTGAGTGCAAACCACACTTCTACCGTCCTGACACGGCGCAACTTGTCAAGGCCACCTGCCCCTTTGAGCAACTGAGTGTTGACTTTAAGGGCCCCCTTCCCTCCACCGACCACAATGTCTACTTTCTCAATGTCATCGACGAGTACTCGCGGTTCCTCTTTGCCATCCCCTGCCCTAATACCACTGCCACATCCATCATAAAAGCCCTGCACCAACTCTTCACTCTGTTCAGATATCCCTGCTATATCCACAGTGATAGAGGGTCCTCGTTTATGAGTGACAAGCTGCACCAGTACCTGCTGGCTAGGGGCATTGCTACTAGTCGGACCACGAGCTATAATCCCCAGGGGAATGGACAGGTGGAGAGGGAGAATGCCACAGTGAGGAAGGCCACACTCTTAGCCCTTAGGTCAAAGGGATTGCTGGTCTCTCGCAGGCAGGAGATCCTCCCCTAGGCACTCCACTCTATCCGCTCCCTGTTATGCACGTCCACCAATGCCACCCCTCATGAGCGACTCTTTTCTTTTCCCAGGAAATCTGTCACTGGGACCACCCTACCGGCATGGCTGACATCCCCAGGGCCAGTGCTGCTCCGGAAACATGCGAGGAGTAATAAATACTCGCCAATGGTCGAGAGGTTTCACCTACATAATACGAACCCCCAGTATGCCTACGTGGTTTTACCTGATGGGTGGGAGGACACGGTCTCCGTCCGCGACCTGACGCCCGCAGGAGCACCGGACCCCTACCCCGAACATTCCATGGCGACTATGAACCCCGTACCCACCGATATATATACCCAAGAGACACCGCGCACACCAAGCTCTACACAGACTCCTCACAACACTCCCATACCAGGCGCCACACACACACATGAGGGATCACTGACGCCTAACGGGCTGGCACCTCAAGTCAGGCCGGACCCAGCACAACCACCATCACTGGTGCAAACACCAGCAGCACTGGTGTAATCACCACCGTTGCTACGTAGATTGCAGCAACAGAATCGACAGCCTGATAGACTTAACCTGTAAATATACTTGTAAGAAACTTTGCCCTGTGGGGACTCTCTTTTAAAACAAGGGGGGGTGGTGAATGTGGTAAACTATGTATACCTGTCTGGACACGCCCCTCTACTGACTGCTCCTGTGGCTCCTCCCACAGACCCCTGTATAAAGGCGATTGGAGGCACTGCTCCCCCCTCAGTCTCCAGGATGTCATGGTCTCGTTTGCTGCTAATAAAAGCTGATCATTCACCTCCCATCTCCGAGAGTTATTGATGGTGCCTCATGGGGGTGGAACTGGACTCTCTGGCGCTGGTGTCTGAAAAGGGGATACTGTCCAAGTTGCATGCCATCTTGGACAATGTCTCCCACCCACTCCATAATGTACTGGTTAGGCACAGGAGTACATTCAGCCAGAGACTCATTCCACCATAGGAAGTCATTCCTGCCTGTGGCCATCAAACTTTACAATGTCTCCCTTGGAGTGTCAGACACCCTGAGCCAATAGGCTGGTCCTGGGCTAATTTCCACTTGGCATTATTTACTTATTATTATTGAATTATTTATGGTTTTATATTGCTAGATTTCTACACTATTCTTGGTTGGTGCGACTGTAACAAAACCCAATTTCTCTTGGGATCAATAAAGTATGTCTGACTGTCTGTCTGATATTCATTTGTTTGTTCAAAGACTGTTGTAAATCTAGTCAAGAAGAAAAGAAGAGCTTCCAAAAGGTTCAAAAAATTAGGTAATGATAGATATCTTGAAGATTATAAGGTCTGCAGGAAGGAGCTTAAGAAAGAAATTAGGAGAGCCAAAAGGGGCCATGAGAAGCCATTGGCAGACAGGATTAAGGAAAACCCCATGGCATTCTGCCAGTATGTGAAGAGCAAGAGGATAAGATGTGAGAGAAAAGGACCACTCAAGTGTGACAGTGGAAACATGTGTTTGGAAGTGGAGGAGATAGCAGAGGTACTTGATGTGTACTTTGCTTCAGTATTCACTACAGAAAAAGATCTTGGTGATTGTAGGGATGATTTACAGTGGACTGAAAAGCTTGAGCATGTAGATATTAAGAAAGATAATGTGCTGGAGCTTTTGGAAAGCATCAAGTTCCTTAGTCTCTAGGACAGGACAAGAAGTAGACCAGGATACTGTGGGAAGTGAGAGAGGAGATTGCTGAGCCTCTGGTGATTATCTTTGTATCATCAATGGGGACAAGAGAGGTTCTGGATGATCAGAGGGTTGCGGGTGTTGTTCCATTATTCAAGAAAGGGAGTAGAGATAGCCCAGGAAATTATAGGCCAATGAGTCTTACTTCAGAGGTTGAAAAGTTGATGGAGAAGATCCTGAGAGGCAGAATTTATGTACATTTGGAGAGACATAATATGATTAGGAATAGTCAGCATGGCTTTGTGAAAGGCAGGTCGTGCCTTACGAACACATTGATGAAGGTAGAGCAGTAGATGTAGTGTATATGGATTTTAGAAAGGCATTTGACAAGGTACCCCATGCAAGGCTTGGGCTTATTGAGAAAGTAAGGAGGCATGGGATCCAAGCGGCATTGCTTTGTAGATCCAGAACTGGCTCACCAGCAGAAGGCAAAGTGCGGTTGTGGACAGATTATATTCTGTATGGAGATCGGTGACCAGTGGTGTGGCTCAGGAATCTGTTCTGGGACCTCCACTCTTCATGATTTTTATAAATGACCTGGATGAGGAAGTGGAAGGATGGGTTGGTAAATTTGCTGATGACACAATGGTTGGAGGTGTTGTGGATAGTGTGGAGGGCTGTCAGAGTTTACAGTGGGACATTGATAGAATGCAAAACTGGGCTGAGAAGTGGCAGATGGAGTTCAACTCAGATCAGTGTGAGGCGGTTCATTTTGATAAGTCAAATATTATGACAGTATGTCGAATTAATGGTAAGACTCTTGGCAGTGTGGAGGATCAGAGGGATCTTAGGGTCCAAGTCCATTGGACACTCAAAGCTGTTGCGTAGGTTGTCTCTGTGGTTAAGAAAGCATATGGTGTATTGGCCTTCATCAATTGTGGGATTGAGTTTAAGAGCCGAGAGGTAATGTTACAGCTATATAGGACCCTGGTCAGACCCCACTTGAAGTACTGTGCTCAGTTCTGGTCTCCTCACTACAGGAAGGATGTGGAAACCATAAAGAGGGTGCAGAGGAAATTTACAAGGATGTTGCCTGGATTGGGGAGCATGCCTTAACAGAATAAGTTGAGTGAACTCGGCCTTTTATTCTTGGAGTGATGGAGGATGAGAGGTGACCTGAGAGGTGTACAAGATGATGAGAGGCATTGATCAGGTGGATAGTCAGAGGCTTTTTTCTGGGTTGAAATGGCTAGCACGAGAAGGCACAGGTTTAAAGTGCTTGGAAGAAGGAACAGAGGAGATGTGAGGGTAACTTTTTTACTCAGAGAGTGGTGAGTGCGTGGAATGGGCTGCTGGCAACATTCATTGAGGTGGATATGATCAGGTCTCTTAAAAGACTCCTGGACAGGTACATGGAGCTCAGAAAAACAGAGGGCTATGGGTAATCATAGGTAATTTCTAAGGTAAGGACAAGTTTTGCACAGCTTTGTGGGCTAAAGGGCCTGTATTGTGCTGTAGGTTTTCTGTGTTTATATGTTTCAGTGAAATAAACAAACAAAAATAATGGCCATTTAGGTAATCCAGCATTTTACAAAGGAGGTAATGACTTAGGCATTAAGAAAATTATAGTCCTATATTCCCAAATCATAGGGCAGTCAAAACAAAACCCTGGCTAATTATTTAGAGGCCAATGTGAAACAAATGGAAAATCTCTCTCTCAATATCATTAGACATATCAAAACAAAATGAAGATAAAGGACCTTTATCATCTTTATCCAGCTGTGTGCATGCATCTACTGATGCCTCTGGACACATCTTCAGTGATGTTCCTGGAATAATCGGGTGTTTCAGGTCTTTCAACATCATACACCCTTCTCCAGGTGACCCAGCCTGGGTTGATTAAACCCCAGCTTGTGTCCAGCTGGCTAGCTACACATGACTCCATGGCTCCCCTCTCTTGAGCCACAGCCACCTTGAAGCCCTCTCTGCCGCATCGGTGGTACTGCGGATGGCTCTCCTCTTCCTCTCTCCCTCGATGCCCAAATTGCAGTAGGCTCTGGCTAAGGAACAGGCTGTGAATCCCCTACAACCAACTTCCTCTGGGAGATACCTTGCTCTTCATCCAGCCTGCTGGCAGTTGCTGAACAGTCCTGTGTACTTGGAGAGCTTCCTTTCAAAGGCCTCTTCCGAGAGATCTTCCCATGGGACTGTCAGCTCCAGCAGCACCACCTGCTTCATAGACTCAGACACAAGGACAATGTCTGGTCGCAGGGTGGTGGCTGCGATATGGTTGGGGAGCTTCAGCTGCCATTTGAGGTCCACCAACAGCTGCCAGTCTCTTGCAGAAGTCAGGATACCTGCCGATGTTCCTTTGGTGGGTATTGGCTGCTCCCCAGCTCTGACAAAGGCAATGGCCTGCTTGGAGGGTCAGGACCATTTCACCCATTCAACTCCTGCACTGATGGCTTCAGCGATGGTCTCCAGGACCTAATCATGCCTCCACTGGTACCGTCCCTCACCAAGAGCCCTTGTGCAGCCGCTGACGTTGTGCTCCAGGGTCCCGAGCTTGGAAGCAGGTGACTCTCAGAAACTTTAAATATCAATAATTAGCAGCAAAAAATTAGAGCAAAGAAATGCATATTATAACACAAGTAAACCAAAGCTTGTATAATGATTATACTTCATTCTATCATGAGAGAATTACAATAAAATGGAGAAAAAATAAAGAAAGGTTTTGATTAATGTAACTGGTAGTTACTAACACCATCTCAATTAAAAATGCAAAATTTAAGAAAATTCGTTCATTGCTTGTCAGATGATAAAAGGATTACATTTGAAACAATGAATTGCTCAAGCCATGGCTAGGTTATGGTAATCCATTAAAAATTAAACTCTATTACATTGATAAAAATTAGCTTTATTTTTTGGCAAGTACATATAACAGCTCAACGGCATTGGTTATAATTACACTTTCTGTTATATTAAAGTCTGATGCAACAAAACGTTAATCCCTTGTGCTGAACGAGATGTTTTTTTTATATAGAAGCATTTGACTTACCAGGCTGGAACTTAAGGTTGTATTAGCTGCAGAACTGTCACTGCCTGTTGTTACTACTGTGTGAAACTGGCAGCAATTTGTGTCGTCTACACGTGTAGTTAAACATGGGGATCCAGAACTTGTTATCAGTGCTATTCTGAGGCACCACAGGGTGTACTGTACATAGTCTTTGCTAGTGAAATATTCTGAGATCAATTGAACATGCTTTATCAATGGCCTCATTCTGAGATGATGTAATGGGCTGGGTTGAAGAGACCCAAAAGATCCAAACAATCCAAGTGTCCAGGAAATGTGGTAATAAGCATACAAGTGCAACAAAGTAACTTAAGCCTAATTTATTATCATAAGTCAGAACGCACAAATAACCCACCCAAAATACTATGTTGTAAGTTACAAAGGTTTCAGGGCTCACAATGCTTAGTTACTACTTGATTCCAAGATGGCGGCGCGACGCAGCTTGCAGCGGTCACTCTGGAGCTGATTATCTGTTATTTGTGAAGTCGGGTGCCATGCGCAATCATAATCGATTGAAAACAGACGTAGGAGCACGGAGGAACATCGGGAACTCTCCAGGAATGCCTTCTTCGTTGCTGCTGCTGCTGTGAGGTCCGGGACTCTGCTGGGAAGAACAGGCCCCCAGTCCTTGGGGTCGCGTTTCCGATGGCCATTGGCGGGGCCGTCTTAATACGCTCGGCAGAGGATGGTGCTCGGAGAAGCTGTGCAAGAGGGGATGGTTGTCGGCTCGGAGGTTCGACGGACTTGGAGTCCGCTGCAGTCAGGTCGCTGTCGGTGTGTGCTGCATCTGCGAGGCTGGGTTCGACGGAGCTTTCATTGTGTGCTGTGTCTGCGAGGCTGAGTTGGGCGGCACCGTGGAAGTCTATAGTGGGGTTACTCCCTTCTGCTGCCAGCATGGGATGGCGAGTCTGTTGGGACCCTGGGACTTGTGGAAACTGTGTGGTGATTTCTTTTGAACTTATAGTCCTTTAACATCTTTGGACTATTTTTACTTTGCCCATGGTCTGTTTTTTTATCAATTATGCTATTGTTTGCACTGTTGTAACTATATGTTGTAACTATGTGGTTTTGTGCAGGTCTTGTAGTTTTAGTTTTTGGTCTTGTTTGTCTGGTGGATTTGGAGCTCCTTTCCAGGGAACGCGCTAAGACGGTAGCACGATATTAATACGCAGCAGCCTCTCCGGACTCTGGATTGGGGATTGCCAAACATTATGTGGATTTTCTGGTGTGGTCTGTTTTGTCATATGCTTTTGTGATATCATTCTGGAGGAATGTTGTCTCATTTTTTAACTGCATAGCATTTGTGGTTTCTAAATGACAATTAACTGAAACTGAATCTGAATCTGAATCTGAATCTGATTGTAGCTATTATTGATTGTCACAGTTGTCACGGGGAGCTCCAAAACCACCCTGGATCCTAGGCAATAGTCACAATTTCCTCAGTCTAGGTGAAGTCCTAAGAAGGAGGGAAAGGTACAGAGAGACTCACAGAGACAGCCAAATCCATTGATCTTTTGTTCTTATGCCTCTAGCTCATAATAGTTTTGATAGGAGTTCCACAAGCGTTGAGACAGGCAAACTCTTTGGTCTTTAGCTTTCATACCATTGGTGCCTGAGGCCAGGAAAGAATCCAGCCACGATCAGCAAACATTAGAAATTAACAAACCTATACAGACACCTTACATGCTGCGAGCTCATGTTAAATTGTCACTCGGAACTATTCAGACTTCCGTCTAATATTTTACAAAATTTAATACAACGCAGATGAGAGAGGATATTGTACAATTTTCCATTTTACTCCACTTCAAATATAGCTGCCCATCTCAGAACATAGCAGGACATATTCTGCATTCAGGCATGGGCTGCTCAGTGGCAAATAGCATTCATGCTTTCAAAATGTCAGGTCATGATCACCTTCAACAAGTGAGAATCTAACTACCTACTTATGAAAAACTTAAGGTATTACAACTGCCAGATCCAGCGTCCTACAGAACCACTGTAACAGTATGGTAAAATAGCTTGACAGTTAGGATTGTGTATTCAATATTTCAGTAATATTGTAAGTATATTGTTGATTAAGCATTCTTTGTTACTTGCATAATTCATTATGTGTTATACTGTATGTAAAAGTGTGTGAATGGCTTATATGTGACAAAGTAGACATACATTTCCTGGTTTCTTGTGTTTTCATTTTGATTAGTTTTATGTTTTGAAGTAACAAAACACAACAGTGACAATGACAAAATTTTAAAATGAACCTGAGATGACTACTTACCTGTTGAAGTGCAGTGAGACATCCGTGTAAAAAAAATCACAGCACATGTTGTTTTTGGAAAAGGAGAGATACGGAGCAGTTTTAAAAAAGGCAGAAAATTGACAACATTCATGGGTTCATAAACAGTGAGTACTGGGTGACAACAATCATCAGGAAGATAGACACATATGATTACACAAGGGATAACCAGCTGATGTATACTGAGAGAAATGAGGAGTATTGTGAAGCAAATGAAATAGTCAATGAGAATTGTCAGTTTTGCTGAGTGCAACTGGTAGAAAAGCAGACCATTTGCTTAGAAGTTTGACTGCTCCATGCAAACCAGTTGAAATGAGCTTTGCTGACATCATGACATAATACAGGACTATTTATAACTGAAAGCATTGTTGATTGTAGAATGCTTTAAGTTTCATAAGCAAAATTAAAACACAGAGCAGTTGAAATTGCTGTATCAATAGAAACAGCAGCTAGAGCCACAATTGTGTTGCAGTCAGGAGCGAAATTGAGCGTGAACAAAATTGCAACATCTGCAAGGAAACCAGTCCAACTGAAAAAACTGTATTGCCATTATGGCAAGGGTCATATACGCCCAGACCTACGCATATTTAACTTTGGAAATTGCAGAAAATGCAACAAAGTAGGACAGATCGAAGAACATGTCAGGTAGACAAAAATAAATGAACTACACAGGGAAGAGAAAAAGATAAAAAGTCAAGTTGCAATATACAGAAGAGCACTAGATCAGCAGATCGAGCAACTTGCTATACACCTTTTTGGGATGCCAACACATCCGGAGGTTGCTGAGAGCGGTGCCTCTCCATCCCTGGGAATAGCCTGCATTTTCCTGCACAGAGTTCATGTGGATTTTGCTGGACCATTCATGGGTACAAGTTTTCTGGTAGTAGTGGATCCAGCTATAAAGTGGCCAGAAGTGTTCCCAATAATTCCCACTATAGCCTCACACACTGTTAATGTGTTGAGAAGCCTCGTCTCAAGCACTGGTGTTCCAGAATACTTAGTGATGGACCATTCTTTGTTGTGAAGCAGCTTCAGTAATTCCTGAAAGTGAATGGAATAACACATACCCAGCTACAATGTTTTGGTGGAAATTTTTATCTAGTGTAAAGAACCCATTGCACGCAATATCAGCAGAACACACCACACTGACACCGAATCAGAAGCTCACCAACTTCCTCCTTGCTTATCACAAGCCACAGCCAACAACTCACCAGCTATGCCAGTCCTGAATCTCCTCAAACCTAGTTTTAGAAGAAGCATGAAGGACAAAAAGACTACAGAGATGATAAAAAGTGGGTACTTGGTCAATTAAGGACAGAGCTGAACCACTCTCCTGCACAGTGGAGACCATGTCTGAAGTCATCTGGAGATGACACATCGAACAATAATGCATTGTTAGGGATAAAAAGAGAGGAGGGAGTGGAAAGTATCTTAAATGTATCTATTTTAATGCTAGGAGCATTGTAAGAAAGGTGTATGAGCTTAAAGCATGGATTGATACCTGGAATTATGATGTTGTAGCTATTAGTGAAACATGGTTGCAGGAAGGGTATGATTGGCAACTAAATATTCCTGGATTTAGTTGCTTCAGGTGTGATAGAGTAGGAGGGGCCAGAGGAGGAGGTGTTGCATTGCTTGTCCGAGAAAATCTTATGGCGGTGCTTTGGAAGGATAGATTAGAGAGCTCCTCTAGGGAGGCTATTTGGGTGGAATTGGGGAATGGGAAGGGTGTAGTAACACTGATAGGAGTGTATTATAAGTTACCTAATGGGGAGCGTGAGTTGGAAGAGCAAATGTGTAAGGAGATAGCAGATATTTGTAGTAAACACAAGGTGGTGATTGTGGGAGATTTTAATTTTCCACACATAGACTGGGAAGCTCATTCTGTAAAAGGGCTGGATGGTTTAGAGTTTGTGAAATGTGTGCAGGATAGTTTTTTGCAACAATACATAGAAGTACCGACTAGAGATGGGGCAGTGTTGGATCTCCTGTTAGGGAATGCGATAGGTCAGCTGACAGATGTATGTGTTGGGGAGCACTTCGGGTCCAGTGATCACAATAGCATTAGCTTCAATATAATTATGGAGAAGGACAGGACAGGACCTAGAGTTGAGATTTTTGATTGGAGAAAGGCTAACTTTGAGGAGATGCGAAGGGATTTAGAGAGAGTGGATTGGGTCAAGTTGTTTTATGGGAAGGATGTAATAGAGAAATGGAGGTCATTTAAGGGTGAAATTATGAGGGTTCAGAATCTTTATGTTCCTGTTAGGTTGAAAGGAAAGGTTAAAGGTTTGAAATCACCATGGTTTTCAAGGGATATTAGAAATTTGGTTCGGAAAAAGAGGGATATCTACAATAGATATAGGCAGCATGGAGTAAAGGAATTGCTCGAGGAAAATAAAGAATGTAAAAGGAATCTTAAGAAAGAGATTAGAAAAGCTAAAAGAAGATATGAGGTTGGTTTGGCAAATAAGGTGAAAGTAAATCCGAAAGGTTTCTACAGTTATATTAAAAGCAAGAGGATAGTGAGGGATAAAATTGGCCCCTTAGAGAATCAGAGTGGTCAGTTATATGTGGAGCCGAGGGAGATGGAAGAGATTTTGAACGATTTCTTCTCTTCGGTATTCACTAAGGAGAAGGATATTGAATTGTGTAAGGTGTGGGAAACAAGTAAGGAAGTTATGGAACCTATGACAATTAAAGAGGTGAAAGTACTGGCGCTTTTAAGAAATTTAAAAGTGGATAAATCTCCAGGTCCTGACAAGATATTCCCCAGGACCTTGAGGGAAGTTTGTGTAGAAATAGCAGGAGCTCTGACGGTGCTCTTTAAGATGTCATTAGAAACGGGGATTGTGCGGGAGGATTGGTGTATTGCTCATGTGGTTCCATTGTTTAAAAAAGGTTCTAGAAGTAAGCCTAGCAATTATAGACCTGTCAGTTTGACATCAGTGGTGGGTAAATTAATGGAAAGTATTCTTAGAGATAGTATTAATAATTATCTGGATAGACAGGATCTGATTAGGAGTGGCCAGCATGGATTTGTGCATGGAAGGTCATGTTTGACAAATCTTATTGAATTTTTTGAAGAAGTTACGAGGAATGTTGACGAGGGTAAGGCAGTGGATGTAGTCTATATGGACTTCAGCAAAGCCTTTGACAAAGTTCCACATGGAAGGTTAGTTAAGAAGGTTCAGTCGTTAAGTATTAATGCTGGAGTAATAAAATGGATTCAACAGTGGCTAGATGGGAGATGCCAGAGAGTAGTGGTGGATAATTGTTTATCGGGATGGAGGCCGGTGACTAGCAGGGTGCCTCAGGGATCTGTTTTGGGCCCAATGTTGTTTGTAATATACATAAATGATCTGGATGATGGGGTGGTAAATTGGATTAGTAAGTATGCCGATGATACTAAGGTAGGAAGTGTTGTGGATAATGAGGTGGGTTTTCAAAGCTTGCAGGGAGAATTATGCTGGTTAGAAGAATGGGCTGAATGTTGGCAGATGGAGTTTAATGCTGAGAAGGGTGAGGTTCTACATTTTGGCAGGAATAATCCAAATAGAACATACAGGGTAAATGGTAGGGCATTGAGGAATGCAGAGGAACAGAGAGATCAGGGAATAACAGTACATAGTTCCCTGAAGGTGGAGTCTCATGTAGATAGGGTGGTGAAGAAGGCTTTTGGAACGCTGGCCTTTATAAATCAAAGCATTGAGCATAGAAGTTGGAATGTAATGTTAAAATTGTACAAGGCATTGGTAAGGCCAAATTTAGAATATTGTGTGCAGTTCTGGTCACCGAATTATAGGAAAGATATCAATAAATTAGAGAGAGTGCAGAGACAATTTACTAGGATGTTACCTGGGTTTCAGAGCACTTAAGTTACAGAGAAAGGTTGAACAAGTTAGGTCTCTATTCATTGGAGCGTAGAAGGTTGAGGGGGGATTTGATCGAGGTATTTAAAATTTTGAGAGGGATAGATAGAATTGACGTGAATAGGCTGTTTCCATTGAGAGTAGGGGAGATTCAAACTAGAGGACATGATTTGAGAGTTGGGTGCAGAAGTTTAAGGGAAACAAGAGGGGGTATTTCTTTACTCAAAGAGTGATAGCTGTGTGGAATGAGCTTCCTGTAGAAGTAGTAGAGGCCAGTTCAGTTGTGTCATTTAAGGTAAAATTGGATAGGTATATGGACAGGAAAGGAGTGGAGGGTTATGGGCTGAGTGCGGGTAGGTGGGACTAGGTGAGATTAAGAGTTCGGAACGGACTAGGAGGGCCAAGATGGCCTGTTTCCATGCTGTGATTTTTATATGGTTATATGGTTAATAAGGAGAGAAGTGTCAATTGTTAGAGAATAGTGGTGTCCAGACCTGAGAGGACAACCTTGTACAGTCCCAGAACCAATGCTTACAGACACCAGGGAGGAGACCCCAGAAGCTGATATTGGTTCACAGCTATAAGTCTCACCTGCCAAGCAGTGTGACCCTCCCTGTCAGGAAAGATGTTACCCCACAAGAGTAAGAAATCCTTGAAAGCAATTAAATCTTTAGGCCTGAATAGGACAATTTAAATTTTATTATCCTGTGGATATCTATATAATAGTTGTATTTTCTAGTATGCTGTAGGCACATATATATACAGCATCTCTCTCTCTCTGTATATCCACACACAAACATCTATATAGATATAGATACAGGTGTATGTATATATATCTGTGAGTGTGTATGTATGTGTGTGTATGTATATGAATATACAGAGAGAGAGAGAGAGAGAGCAATCTTACACATTTAAGTTGAGATGTATTCTATACATGAGTTGGAGTTTGTAGCTGAGCAGGGAGGAGTGTAGTGTATTCAACCTTTCAGTAATACTTGAGTAATATTGTAAATATATTGTTTGACTCAGCATTCCTTATTATTTACATAATTCATTTTAGGTCATATAAAAATACTCAAATAGCATATGTTCTTACACCACCACGTCATATATAAACACCACTTTGAAGTAAAACCAAAATAGACATGCATCTCCCGGTTCCCTATGTTTTACTTTAGATTAGTTTTATGGTTTGAAGTTATAAACATTAGAGTTAGTGCATTGTTTTACAGTGCAAGTGACCAATGGTATGGGGTTAAATTCCCACTGCTGTCTGTAACTCCCCGTGACTGCAAGCATTTCCTCCTGGTTCTCCAGTTTCCTCCCACATTCCAAAGATGTGCAGTTAGGGATAGTGAGTTGTGGGCGTGCTATTTTAGTGCCACAAGTGTAGTGACACTTGCGGGCTGCCGATTACAATTTTTGTTGATTTGATTTGATACAAATGACATACTTCACCATATGTTTTGATGTGCACGTGACAAATAAAGCTAATGTATTCTAAATCACGAAGTAGACACATAAATACTTTGTGCTGTGTATTTAATATTCAATAATATTTGAGTAATCTTGTATAAACATTGTCTGATTAAGCATTCTTGTTTGTTTAAATAATTAATTGCCGATTATTTGTAAAAAAAATACATGACTTGCATACGTCATCACACTAATATGTCTTGCTTAAAGTAACAATGAAGTTAAACCTCCATTCTCAGAATCCGGTGTTTCCTTTGAATTAATTTAAAGTTTTCAAGTTACAAAACATAACGCTGTGAGTACAGGAGCAGCTCAAAGGCTGGGAATTCTGCAGTACGTGATTCAGATCCCAACAGCCCAAAACTTGACACTTTCTATAAATTACTAGTTAAAAGCACTGCGGAAAACACCTCACCTCTCTAGACTGGATGAGTGTAGCTGCATCAACATTCAGAAAGTTCAATGATCTGCAGAATAAAGCAGCAGGCTTGATTGTCCCCCTTTCTAAATATTTATTCCTTTCATCACCAGTGGGTGTTCAGTGGTTGTAGTTCTTAATATCAATACAAATCACACTGCTGAGTCTTCCAGGTGTCTCTCTGATACTCGTCTCTAATCAGCAAACTCCTTCACTGAGAAGGATGAGGGCTAGAGATGCTGTATAAAGGGACACCACTGCCTGCAGATTATTAACCAAGTGACACACCCTGATTACAAGAAAATATATACCTGGCCCTTCCCCATCACAGGGAAAGTAACTCCAGGATCTGCTAATCCCACAGTGTTGTCTGTCTTCACCAGAAGGCAATCAGCACCTTCTCAAGGCCAACCTAGAACTGAGCTATAAATAGTTTTCTTACCAGTGACACGCAGAGCTTTCAGCAAAAAAATGAGTGATTTTAAAGGAACCACAATTGAGCTGGAACGAAGATTTTATATGAGGAAACTTATACAAAAAGAACTTCAGCCTAGTTATCAAAATCTTTCAAAATTTCTTCATTTCCACGCTTTCATTTTTAAGGTTGTATTTATTAAAATCTTGCTTGCCCTTGCCACCATTTTCACATTTATGTTTCATATCTTTGAATTACATAAAAAGGTGTGAAAATGGGAGGACTGTGTTTTCCCATCATATTCACACAGAAAATAAATATTAGTTTGGTTTTGATTGTAGGTGCAAAAGGGGTCATTCGCAATCTGTACCATTCAGTCATTGGAATTTTATAGATCTAATCTGTGAAGTGTAGGCACAAATATTTGTATGAGCATTTAATTTAAATCCGTTTTGAAAGGCAATTGAATTTTACTAGCAGTTGGCTTTAGAATGAACCCTGACCACCACCCACCATTAAACAAGCTTTTTGCTATTCTTGCATTAGTAACATTTTAATAAATCATATTTAAAACTTCAAATAATTATGTAAATACCAAGAACTTTGTTAAATCACATCTTTTGCATCAAGCTTCTGTGCTCTAGTCAACATACTGAACTTCACAGTGCCCTGCACTTTCTATTCTCTGGAAGCCCAGAGAACATGCCACCAACATACTAAGGAACCAGTGAGAACACACATAAAATGCTGGAGGAACTCAGCAGGCCAGGCAGCATCTATGGAGAAGAGTACAGTCGATGCTTCAGGCCGACACCCTTCGGCAGGAAAAGCCTTTGACCTGAAAATCTTTGGCAGGACAAAGGGGTTTCCTGCCAAAGGATTTCAGCCAGAAACATCAACTGTACTCTTTTTCATTGATGTTGGCTGGCCTGCTGAGTTCCTCCAGCATTTTGTATGTGTTGCTCGGATTTTCAACATTTGCAGATTTTCTCTTGTCTGTCATTGAACTTCTTCATCTTCCTCTTCACATTCTCCCTTTCTCTTGATGTCTTAACCATAAGTAAGGGCAGGATCTTGTTTTACAACCAACCAGTTTTATTTTCATCTATCTTTTACATGCCATCCATTACTTTGACACTCATTTGCAGGTTTATAAGGGTTTTTAAAATATTTGCTGTGATTCCCTGAAGGTTAAGTAATCACTTAAAGATAGCTCATCTGTTTGACACCTCTGGCTGAACTTGCAGACATAACTTATACACTTTTGTCCTCAGTCCAATTTTGTCAGCATGTATTTTCTTAACTGTAGAAAGGTTTTGTCATTTTTAAGCTCATTTAGCAAAGCTGCTCAGTTTCAGACATGAAACTGTACAAAATTCACTCATTTTACTCCGATCAAACTCTGCCAGGTTAATGGGCATCAACCAGTATGATGAAGCAGGAACAGCATTAGCATGTCACGAAATGCAAAAGCAAGACCCATCTTAAAAAAAGGAGTATTAAATTTCATATACAGGATTTCAGTTTTAATAAATCCAATTGCTAGCTCTTTATATTTGTAGATATGATTGGATTAAAATAAACAGCAATAGAAAAAAATGCCATTCTTTTATAAACTGTGGTATTCAAATTATTGTGTCAATTATGCAATATTGGGCACTAGCACTGCTGGTTTTTTTGGCCAGGGTTGGTAATGGGGACAAGCTCCCACTACCTATTAAATGCTGCCAATGGTGTGTGCCTCAGATAGCCTCTGACAACCAAGTCCAGCTCCTGGCCTTCATGTGTGGCTTAGCCACTAAGCCCTGTAGAGCCATTTCTACTGACAGGAGAAGAGGCAAAGGAGGGTTACTAACCCCTTGAAATCAGTTGCTTCAGGCAGATGAGGCTCATCAGCTGTGGTTGGCAGCTCATCTAGGAGAAGGAAAATTCTCTGTAATCTCCACTGCCTTGTAAACCCAAGGGAAAAAATCTGGAGTTGGAGTCCCTAAAGCAATCCAACATTGAGCTCAATGCTGACTAGCAATTCCTGTGATGCTGCTGGCACCAAACTGTACCTGTCTCTGCCATTCCTTTGGGTTCTTCAGATGTGTGGAGAAGGCAAGCTTGCTACATAGCAACAGCTTGCTCTCCGTATCGTACTGACCAGGTTTGCCCAGACTAGGCTGCAATATCCGTGGTCAACGTGGATTGACTGAGGCCTTCACTCACTCACACACCTTTCATACCCTCTGGATGAAATGAAAGTAGCTGATTATTTGGGGGTGGGCTAGAGGGTAACAAATAATGGGCAGCTGATGCAATAACCCCTGTTTTCATGCCAGCCGTAAGTATGAATGCATAGCCACACTTATCAACATATTTCAGAATTTAACAAGTATCAAAACCATAAAAAACAGTAGCCTAGAAGCTATGTAAAACCTGGAAAGGCACATTAATCTGATAATGCAGAGCATTATGAATGATCATTATCATTAAACTGGACTGCAAAGATTTTGCTTCCTGAATAATTTTGGGTGTATCTTATGGATTTTGGGCGGCTGATAATGAAAATCACCATAAAATTTCCCTATCAAACACTATATGTTTTTTAAACAGCTGTATTTGATATTTTAATTCAAAATTCAAATCAGAATATTTGATACCAAGATTAAGGAAGGCATTTTTGTTGGTCCACAAATCAAGCAGCTCATCAGTGACAGGCAAGTTGAAGAACTTCTAGTGGAAATGGAGAAAATCACTTAAAAGGCATTCAAGGATGTTGCCGAAAATCTTCTTGGCAACCGCAGAGCACCAAACTATATGCAACTGGTTGACAACATGCTTCAAGGATACAAAACCATGAAGCGCAACACATCACTAACGATTCAATTTCTGCATTGCCTTCTTCCCTGCAAATCTTCGCACTGTCGGTGACAAGCATGCTGAAAGGTTTCACCAGGACATTGCGGCCATGGATAAATGGTATCAGGGCATCTGGATACATCAATGCTGGCTGATCATTGCTCCACTAGATGTTAAAATATAAATAAAATATTCCTGTATAATTACAGTATTAATATCCTCAGTATTAGTTCTTTGCTCAGTCTTGCATTTGAAAGTATCAGATATGGAACATAGAACAGAGAGCACCACTATGGTACAGGCCCTTTGGCCCACAATGCTACTCCAAGATCAATCTAACCCTTCCCTCTGGCAAAGCCCTCTATTTTTCTTTCATCTATGTGTCTATCAAAGAATTTCTTAAATGTCTCTATTACAGCTGCTTCTACCACCACCCCGGCAGTGTGTTCCGCACACCCACCACCCTCTGTGAAAAAAAACTACCTCTGACATCCCCTTTTACCATTCTCCAATCACCTTAAAATTATGCTTTCTCATATTAGCCATAATCACTCTGTGAAAAAGGCACTGGCTCACCATCCTGTCTAAGCCTCTTATCATCTCATACACCTCTATCAAGTGGCCTTCAAAGGGAAAAGCCCTCGCTTGATCAGACTTTCCTCACAAAGCATGCTCTCTAATCCAGGAAGAATCCTGGAAAACCTTCTTGGTACCCTCTCTAAAGTTCCTACATACTTCCTATAATGAGGTGAGCAGAATTGAATGCAATACTCCAAGTGTGGAGGAACTAGAGATTTGTAGAGCTACATCATTACTCACAGCTCTCGAATTCAATCCCTGACTAATGAAGGCCAACATATCCTACACTTTCTTAACCAATCTATCAACTTGCACAGCATCCTTGAGAAATCTATGGATGTGAAGCCCAAATCCCTCTGTTCCTTTACAGCTAAAAGTTTTACCATTAACCTTATACTCTGACTTCAAGATTAACCTCTGTAAGTGCATCACACTTTTCCAAATTAAACTCCAACCTGGGACTTTCCCTCCTTGGGTTAGGTTTTTCAAAGTTCTCTCTGCTTCTGATTCTGATTTTATAGGTTTCTGGTAAAATTGATGTTGCTGTAAGTGAGAAAGCGATTTCTCCTGGCTGGTGTCATACTTGGCACCAAGGAAGAAGTTTGCGGTTGTTGGATGCTAGCTAACACAGATCCACTCCTTTTCCCAAGAATATCTTTCTCCGTTTCCAGAGAAACATTAATCTGAATATTGCAATTTCTTTCCGATATTTTTATTAGTTTCTACACAGAAGACTACAGAGTACAAGAAAGTGTATGTAAAAGGTCAATTTTTCTTTCCAATATTTTTATTAGTTTCAAGGGAACATAGTTAGATTTAAGTTTCTCTTCTGGGGCACAATACACAGTGATTTGGATGTGCCTCATCATCATTGGTTTCAAAGCCTGGAACAGCCAACCCAGCACCACGCTGGAAGCATGTGCTTCACCATGGGTATAAAGGAACTACCATCACCTTCTCAAAGCAATCATATTGGATTATAAATATCACCGTGCCAGATACACCCATGTCTGAAGATAATTAACAATGGGCCAGAAAACATTCTTTCTGGCTTACCTCCTGCACTAACCACCACCTTGGTCACATTGACTTAATCTGTACCCACAGGAGTAATTATTCTGCCACAGTTGTCCTACAATAGGGGATAGTCTGCAAACAGCCCCAAGTGGTGTTTCCTGAACGCCTGCTGTCCTTATACACCACTGACTGCTCTCAAAGACCTTGAAAATGTTCATAACATGCACTAATGATCAGGAATATTCCACATAGAATGTAGTAACCAAAACAGATTGAAAACAATAAAAGAATAAAATACTTAATGCATATTTATGTGCCAAAAATTAATTTGAGAAACTAAGATCAAGGAAAATAAAGAAAAATAAGACAAATTTGTTACCTTCACTTGTATTTCTAATCAAGGTCAGCAGCCGCATTCAAGTGAAGGGTTGCACCCATGACAGTGCTACAAAATGCCACTCAGCTCCGGGTGTTTCCACTAAACTCAGCATGTGGGTGTCTAATTTCTACACTGCAATGCACCAGTGCAGAAGTCAAAGATATGTTATCCCACACAAAACATTTCATATGCAGGTCCTGCAGTGTCACTAGAAAATGATGAGTATATTTTAGGCCAACTGTTGCTTTTGTAATATGACCCTAATCTGCCAAGACAGACAAAGCTCTGCTTCAGCATACTGATCCCCAATTATACTGGTGACCAATTTGGCACATAATATCCCTATTAATATTAACATGTGCATAAACTAGTTCTGCCTACAATTATCTTTTTATTTTGTTGTGACCTTCAAGTACAAAAGGCTTGCTGAGTTGTTTCAAATGTTCAGATGCAAGTGAGATCATGAGGAAACTTGGTTTGGATATTTTTGAAATTTACCTCACTGTAAAATCTTTGATATGACACCATATCGTTGGTAAACTGTTATGATCCAATTTATCTTCGAATTTTGTGAATGTAAAATCAGAACTGCTCCGTTGAGTAGCCAACAAATTGATGTAGAAATTATTTGCGTTGATTTCCTGCTTAAAGTATGGAAGTAGAGTTTGCAGCAGTAATCTGAACCTGTCACTCTAACTCAATGATTCAACTTATTACATGGAATGTGAGTTCATTCGTCTATTAATTAGCTTTTTGCATTTCTTTAATAAGTATTTGTGTGTAGGATTCAAAGGTTTCAATCATTTCAAAGGTACTTTTAATGTCAGAGAAATGTATACAATGTGCATCCTGAAATTCTTTTTCTTCACAGACATCCACAAAAACAGAGGAATGCCCCAAACTGTCAATGACAGTTAAAATGTTAGAACTCCAAAGCTCCACCCCCCAGATCCCCCCTCACATGCATAAGCAGCAGCAAAGCAATGAACCACCCTCCCCCACCAGCAAAAAAAGCATCGGCACCCCCCACCGAGCACTCAAACATGCAGCAAAGCACCAATGAAGATACAGACTTTCAGTACCCCAAAGACTACTCATTCACCCATTAATTTGACATACCACAGATTCTATCCCTCCCTAATAAGGGAGAAAGAGTTGTCTCCATTTCACAGTGAGAGGAGAGACATAACAAACAACTTGCAGATTTATGATGTTAAAAGTCTGTTACGTCGCTTCTTCCCAGTTCTGTGCCCAAAGAACTCGGGCCTCAGGGCACACAGAGCAGCCAGCTTGCTTCTTTCGATCTTCCATCTCCCACGACACACTGATTTCCTGCAGCTGCACCGACCTCAAGTCCACCCCCCTCCAGAGCCACGAAATCCTGAAACTCTGAAGGCACGCTAATCTTGTCAGCTGCGTCCTTGGTATATCGAATAATGGTCAGTCGTGAGACCCTGAGAGCAGGTCCCATTCTTTCAAAGAACCAGTTTGTAACTCCGGGTCAGGGTCTTCAAAAGAAATCTGTAACAGAAAAATAGAAATAGAGCTGTTTCCAAAGATGCAAACAAACAAGTCGCTGTTAAGCAACACTAAGCTCCTAAACTCCACTCCCAGTAAATGATTTTTCACAAGATCAGTTTCTGGTTGGATTACTTATCAATCAGAATGACATTATAGAGTCATAGAGACATACAGCACAGAAACAAGCCCTTCAGCCATTCTAGTCCACGCTGAAACTATTTAAACTGCCTCCTTCCCATCGACCTGCACCAGGACCATAAAACCATAAGACATCGGAGCAGAATTAGGCCACTCAGCCCATCTAGTCCATTCTGTCATTTCATTGTGAGTGATCTCAGATCCCATTCAACCCCGTATACCTACCCTCTCACCATATCCCTTGATACCCGGACTGATCTGGAATTTATCAACTAACACTTTGAATATACCCATGGACTTGGCCTCCACCGCAGTCTGTGGCAGAGCATTCCACCGATCCCCCACTCTTTGGCAAATAAAAATGCTCCTTACCTCTGTTCTAAAAGGTCATCTGTTAATTTTGAGGCTGTACCCTCTCATTCTGGATACGCCCACCATAGGAAACATTCTCTCCACATCCACCCCATCTAGACCTTACAACAATCGATAGGTTTCAATGAGTTCCCCACTCATCCTTCTAAATCCCAGTGAGTACAGGCCCAAAGCTGCCAATTACTCCTCATATGTTAACCCCCTCATTCCCAGAATCTCATCCTTGTGTACCTCCTCTGGGCTGTCTCCAATGACAACTCATCTTTTCTGAGATAAGGGCCCAAAACTGTTGACAATACTCCAAGTGCGGCCTGAATGGTGTCTTGTAAAGCTTCAACATTATTTTCCTGTTCTTATATTCTATTCCCCTTGAAATAAATGCCAACATTGCATTTGCCTTCTTTACCACAGACTCAATCTGTGAATTAACTTTCTGAGAGTCTTGCACGAGGAATCCTGAGTCCCTCTGCACCTCTGATGTTTGAGCCTTCTTCCCATTTAGAAAATAGTCTGCACTATTGCTCCTTTCACCAAAATGCAGTCATATATTTCTCAGCATTGTATTCCATCTGCCACTTCTATGCACATTCTTTTAATTTGTCTAAGTCCTGCTACAATCACATTGCTTCCTCAACACTACCTACTACTCTACCTAATTTCATATCATCTTCAAACTTTGCCACAAATCCCCCACTTCTACTATATAAATCATTGGCAAGCAATGTAAAACTAGTGGTCCCAATGCTGACCTTTGAGGAACACCACTAGTCACTGACAACCAACTGGAAAAGGCCTCCTTTATTACCACTCGCTGCCTCTTGCCTGTCAGTGATTCTTCTATCCATACCAGTATCTTTCCTATAACAGCATAGGATTTTAACTTGTTAAGCAGACTTATGTGAGGCACCTTATCAAATGCCTTCTGGAAATCCAAGTAAATTACATCCACTGCCTCTCCTTTGTCCAACCTGCTTGTTACATCCACAAAGAATTCTAAAAGATTTGTCAGGCAAGATTTCCCTTCACAGAAACCATGCTGACTTTGATTTATTTTATCATTAGTCTCCCGGTCCCTCAAAAACTTGTCCTTAATGATAGACTCCAACACTTTCCCAACCACTGAGGTTAGGTTAATTCACCTATAATGTTCTCTCTTTTGTCTTCCACCCATCTTAAAGAGTGAACTGACATTACCAATTTTCCAGTCCTCCAGGGCCATGCCAGAATCAAATGATTTTTGAAAGATTATGACCAATATATCTGTTATCTCTTCAGCAATCTCTTTCAGGACTCAGGGATGTAATCCATCTGGTCCAGGTGGCTTATCCACCATAAGACTACCAGTTTGCCTAGCGCTTCTTCCTTTGAAATAGCAATGACACTCACTCCTACTCCCTGACCCTCATGAATTTCGCCAGCTAGTGTCTTCTACAGTAAAGACTAAAGCGAAGTACCTATTGTTTATCTGCCATTTCTTTGTCCATCATTACTACCTCACCAGCATTATTTACTAGTAGTCCAATATCAACTCTCACCACCCTTTTATTCATTATATAATTGAAATTTTTTTAGCATCCTACTTTATATTATCAGCTAGTATGCCCTCATTTTTCATGTTTTCCCTTCTTATAGCTTTTCCAATTGCCTTTTGTTGGATTTTAAAAGCTTCCCAAATATCCAACTTTCCACTCACTCTTACAAACTTATATGCCCTTTCCTTGGCTTTTATGCAGTCCTTAACTTCCATTGTCAGCCATGGTTGCCTATCCCTGCCGATTCAGAACTTCATCTGTGTAACATATCTATCCTGTGCCTTGTGAACTATTCCCAGAAACTTCAGCTGCCTCAGTTTTGCCATCATCCCCCTCTAGTCCACATGGCAAGCTCCGCTCTCATGCCTCTCGTATACTGATGCATGTGACTTGAGCTTCTCCCTCTCAAGTTGCAGTAGGAATTCAATCATATGATGATTGAGGCAATAGCCCTCTACACCCTTACTATCTATGTACCTTTCCAAACTTCTTCTGAAATTGAGCTCGCATGTACCACTTTCGCTGGTAATTCATTCTTCACTCTCACAATTCTCTGAGTGAAGAACTTTCTCCTCATGAGCTCCTTAAACTTCTCACCTTTCACACTTAACCCATGACCACTGGCTGTAGTTCCACCTAACCTCAACGAAAAAAAGCCTGCATGCATTTACCCTATCTAGATCCCTCATAGTTTTGTATACCTCTATCAAATCTCCTCTCAATCTTCTATGTTTCAAAGAATACATCGTAAACTATTCAATCTTTTCTTATAACTCAGGTCCTCAAGACCCAGCAACATTTTTGTAAACTTTCTCTGCACTCATTCTACCTTACTTACATTTTTTCTGTAAGTAGATGACCAAAACTGTACATGATACTCCAAATTGGGCCTCACCAATGAAAGGCCTCATCACTTTAGGACAGGCATGGGCAAACTACGGCCCGGGGGCCATATGCGGCCCGTTAAGCTTTTTAATCCGGCCCGCAGAACTTGATGAAATTGTATTAATAAACCTTCTTAACATTTTTTCCCCGCAATTCTGGCATTTTCCCAATAGATGACGCACTCTATATACATTGACCTTTGTTGAGGTGCAACGTATTACTCCACATTTGCGCTTTACTCTTTGTTCGGCTCGACCTATTTGTGTGAACAGGCGTTCAGCGTCATGAACATCAACAAAGCCAGCCACAGATCCAAGTTAACTGACCAACACCTCAGGTCCATCCTGAGAATTGCCACAACAAAACTAAATCCAGACTTTGATGCGCTGGCTAAAAAGGAAGACCAACAACACTGAAATTAAAAATAAGTTTCTTCGTTGTGTTATGTAAAAATGCATTTGAAAATATTTTTTTCAATAAGCCTTACATGTTACATGTCATTTCTGTTAAGTGCACGTACGTTCTCAAAATAAAAAATGCGCTCCAGATCAAATAACGCGCACCGCATAATGGCACGCTGTCACTGTTCTGTCCTTGTGCTGGTCGTTGTTGAGTTTTGGCGCAGGGGACAATTGAATAAGAAGGAGCAGGACAAGTAGACCTGCATCTCCTACCGTTTTTGAAATAAAGACAGTCAGGAGGAGAGTGATGATAATAATATCTTGAAGGATAACAGAATTTTCAGTGCTTTAAAATAATAACTGTTACTATTAAATAAGCTGTATTTTATTCATTTAATTTTCAGTGTTTTAAAAGTCATTTCAATAAATAGCTAAATACCATGGGACTTCAAAGACAGATATTTTGTTGTAATGCATTTGTTCATTCTCAATTGAAATTAAAGCACATGTTTTCTACATATCCCATGATATTTTATTTTCTCTTATGAGGTGTATTACCAAAACACTCCGTCCATCTGCTCCTGGTCCGACCCCCCTGTCAAATTTTAGAACCCTTTGTGGCCCACAAGTGAAAAAGTTTGGCCACCCCTGCTTTAGAAAGTCTTACAAAGAAGGCTTAAAGAAGACAGAGTTGTGTTCTTGAGGTTGACTGTTTGCAACTCCATGTATTAGAATGCATTACATTATTTATTTAGAAGATACAACATTGTAACAGGCACTTCCGACCCAATGAGCCTGTGCTGCCCAATTACACCCATGTAAGCAATTAACCAAACACACACGTATTTTGAAAGTGGAAGTAAACTGGAGCACCTGGAGGAAACCACGTGGCCAAAGGGAGAAGGTACAAACTCCTTACAGGCAGCAATGGAATCGAACCTGGGTCACGAGCTAACTGCTATGTTAACGTCGCCCTTTCCAAAATTGTTTTACCCTTTCAATGTGTGATAGAAGAATATCATAGAACATAGAATGTTACAGCATAATACAGGCTCTTCAGCCCACAAAGTTGTGCTGACCTTTTAACCCATTCTGTGATCAATTTAACCCTTCCATCCAACATAGCCTTCCATTTTTCTACATGCCTGATCTCGGGAGAAAGGGAGAAAGGTACATGCTCCCAGGGATGCCAGAAAAAGGGACAGAGACTGTGAGTCCTCTATATGGACTTGCTAAATAACAGGGAGATGGAAACGAGCACACCTTCAGCCTTCAGATTTGCAGTACTTTCTCTAATACTTACAGAACATGTCAGGCCAAATTGAACAAATGCCACAATAAAATAATATAAATGAGAACACTGCTAATAATGTAACACAGTGTTAGATGAAATTACTAAAGACATGAAACCAAATCATGCAACTGTTGCATAGTCTGCTATGACAATTCAATTGCACAGGAATGTAATTGTCACACGTGCCAAGTTACAGTGAAAAGCTTTTCCTGCATGATGTTCATCTAGATCAGATTATTACACAGTGCATTGAAGAAGAACAAGGTAAAACAATGGAATGTTTGTAGTAGATGTAATGAGTAGATCTGCAGGGAGCAGTTTGCATTGAGTCTCCCTGCACCAGCATGATCCCCGCCATCAGAAGTATCCGCTTGAGGTGTTGTCTCAAGCCAACATCTATCAGTGAAGATCTTTGTATTCCATGCCATGCTATCTTCTCACAGCTCTGATCAGGCAGGAGGTGCAGAAGCCTGAAGTTCCACATCACCAGGGTAAAGAACAGTTACTTTCCTTCAGCCATTCGGTCCTTGAACCAAGCTGGACAACCCAAACACTACCTCAGTTGTGACGCTCTGCCCATTTTGCTACAACGGATTTTAGTTCCACCTGTATTCTTTCTTGTTTACTGCTGTATAACCTATGTTGAAATTATGCTTTTCTTAGGAATCTTATGCATTTGATGCTATGTGCCGAAGTGTTTCATCACACTTGCACAAATCTATGTTCTCTTTATGACAATAAACTTGACTTGGACTTTGACTAAAGTGACAGTTATATTCTGTAACTTAGATAGATTCAACCTTTAACTTTAACTCATGGCATATACTCTCTCTTATTAAATTCTGTCCTCTGATATTTTTGCAAGCTTTTTATTAAATCAAAACATTACTTATTTGTTAATTCTGAATTATTTCAGACAGAATTCACTTCGGCAATTACTTAAAATATAGTCACAAATAAGAGAAAATCTGCAGATGCTGGAAATCCTAGCAATTCACACAAAATGCTGGAGGAACTCAGCAGGCCAGGCAGCATCTATGCAAAAGGGTACAGTCGATGTTTTGGGCAGAGACCCTTCGGCAGGACTTAAAATATGCTTCAATCTTATAGACAGCTTCCTGCAAGTTGCCAAATCTTCTCTGGGTGCCTCACAATTTATAATTCAAAATTCACACAAATTTCAACTTTTCCTTTTGATCATGTGTCAGCTGTAGGACTATGGACAATCCAACTAGAGAATCTTTGTGGTGCACCTGTTAGCTGAATAAAGGTAGTTAGATGGTAGAAGGGAGGGGAATATCAGAGTTCAAAATGGTTATAATTGGGATTTTCCCCCAGTGTTTAAGGTTCAAGATTCAAGTTTTAAGTTTGCTTATTATTATTCTTCAGTGCACAGGTGTGAAAGAGAATGAAATGATCGTTACTCCAATCTGATGAAGCATAAAAAAACACAATAATTAGAATATGATAAAAAATCCAAAAAGTATAATAAATATAAATATAAAAGCAATCCTATAAAATGTACAAGTAACAGTTTGAGTGTGGCCATATACATAAAATTAGCTTATATACATTGATTGTTTGAACATAAAGTAACATTATGTGCAGTTGTACACGCAATGGCCACTTTATTATGTAATTCCTGTACCGAATAAATTGGTCACTGAGTGTATGTTTGTGGTCTTCTGTCTGGTGTAGCCAATCTACTTCAAGGTTTGATGTGTTGTGTTGTGTTTGTGTTTGATGTGTTGTGAAGAGTGATGCTCTTCTACACACCACGGTTGTAAGGCGTAGTTATTTGAGTTACTGTTGCCTTCCTCTTCAACTTAAACCAAACTGGCTATTCTCCGTTGACATTAATAAGACATTTGCACCCACAGAACTGAAGTTTCTTTGTTTCTCGCAGAATCTCTGTGAGTGTTGTGCATGAAAATCTCAGGACATCAGTAGTTTCTGACACCCTGAAGCCACCCTGTCAGAAACAAGCAATCATCTCATGGTCAAAGTCACAAAGTTTCTTTCACATTCTAAAGTTTGGTCTGAATAACAACTTAACCTCTTGAACATGTCTGCATGCTTTTATGCATTGAGTTGCTCCCACATAATTGGCTGATTAGATATTTGCATTAACAAGCAGGTATAGAGGTTTACCTACTAAAGTGAGTGTATCCCTGCATCAGGTGACTTGGACAAGATATGATGAAGCGACACATGACAAGAGGAACTCCCCTAGGTAGCAGCAGGGCATATGAGGAGTTGGTGAGCTTTTGTGACTGTGGAAGATGAGTTCTGGGATCAGGAGAGGTTGTGAAAGATGTGCACTCTCATAAATTTGAAACTGCTTGCCGTTTCCACTGCCGTACCTTCAACGTAAAGCAAGGAGTGAGAGATATGAGTTCTCCTGAATTTGGTAACAAGCCCTTTGTCTTGTTGACATTGAGGAAGGGGTAATCTTCCTATCACCAGGCCTTAATCTCTTCCAGCTCCTCTCTCTATAGACTATCTCATCGTAGTTAGTGATGAACTCCTTCACTGTCATGCCATTGGCGAACTTTTGCATGAGTAGAGCGCATGCAGTGGGTTCACTGCCCTAGGGAGCAGCCATGTTAAGGATGATAGGGAAGTTGTACATCATAACTATCTGAGGTCTGTTGATCAGTAAGTCTAACAGTCAGGCACACAATAGTGTATTTAGACTGAAGAGTAGGAGTTTGTTCACCAAGGTCTATGGGATAATAGTGTTGAATGCCAAACTAAAATCCAGAAAGAGCATTCTGACCTAAGTGTCTTTGTTTTCAAAGTGTGTCAGGGCCAGATGCTTGATAGACAATATGACATCTGTTCTGTCGGTAAACATATTGGCGAGTGTCCTGTGTCCATGAAGTTTTTGATGTGTGCCATTATCAGCCATTCAAAGCACTTCAGATGATCAGGGTCAGTGTCACAGGGTGATAGTCATTTAGTTCTGAAGTTGTTATGTTCTTTAGTACAACAACAGTGGTGGCTGACTTGAAGCATGTGGTGATAGCAGCCTGGATAAGTAACGTGTCAAAGATGTCTGTGAAGATGTCAGTGCGCTGGAGGTCACACTCACTGAATGTTCATCCTGGAATGATGTCTGGGCCAGCAACCTTTCTGGAGACACCTTCGCACATCTGCTGCTGTGGCAGGCAGTGGCTGCTCACCTGAAGGATGGTGGCTTTTGTGGTTGACATTGTGTTGCATGCCTCAAAACAGTTATTTAGAGCATCAGGGAGGGATGCATTACTGGTACAGTTGACACTGTTTTACCTCATGTGGTCAGTACACTGATGCTCAGCCCCATACACTGGGAACTGTTATCAGATAGAAGTTCCTGAATTTTTTCTGTGTCGGTTCTCTTTGCCCTCTTGGTGGCTAAAATAATATTCCTCCTGACCATTCTGGGAGCTGTTCTGTCACCATGCCTGAAGGTCGCATCCCAGGCAAGGAGCACAACTCTGGATTTAGATAGGGCTTCTGGATGGACCCTGAGGAGACTGTTCTTGAGGTACTGACATCACCTACACACTTGCAGATGTAGCCAGTGATAAATGAGACCTATCTTCAGGGTCTGTGTCCTCTCTATTTGTGGCGGCTTCCTTGAACACCTGCCAGTTACTCTGTTCAAAACAGTCCTGAAGCATAGAGATTGCTTCATTAGACCATACACTGATGGTACGTGTGACTGATTCCTTGATTTCCAGTAGTGGTCGGTATGCTAGGAATAATACGTGGAGATGTGGTCAGAGAGGCAAAGGTGAGGGCATGGGGTGGCTTTGCAAGTACCACATCTGTTCATATAAACATGGTACAGTCTGTTTTCTCCCTTGGTATCCATGGTGATGAGTTGGTGGAATTTGGTTCAACTATTCTGCAGATTAATATGATTGAAAACTCCTGCAGTTATGAAGAGACTGGCCAGATGTTTGTTTTGAAGAGAGCTGATGGTACTGTAAAACTCTCTCTCTGCATTCTTTCCATTTTCAAATGGCTGTTGAGGATAGCCACTGCTATTTTACCTTTCATGATGTGGCTTGTAACTTATCACCTAATAGGGATCCAGATGAAAAACTTGCACTGATAAAGAAACATTCTCCAAATTCTCCTTTCATTTATCCAACAGGATGATTTAAAAGTTTAGAACTGGCAAAGGGCTCCTCACTGCAACCTGGGTTTAGAATTCAATCAAATTTGGTCCGCTAAGTCTGAATTCAGCCTATTTTCCCTCACTCCACAGCAAGGGGCATGAATGAGGGAATCCCCCAATTATCTTAAAAATTTCCATCAGCTGTGCTCCCTGTGGTGAACTTATTGGCATGAGTTTCTTTGAAGATGTTAATTAAGTCCTGAACAGTAATGCAGACAAACACCACTTTTCCCAAAGGGGTAAACTGCATTTTTGAACATTCTGATCTGTTCTCTTGAGAGAATGAAACAACAATCAACCTTAACTCTTTAACACTTCCTACATCTTCCATCTGCTTTCAAAACATACAGCATCACCTTAATTTTCTGCTGTCTCTGATATATTCAGAGATGCAGGCTTCTGGTTGGGATCATGTTAAATCTTCTAATCCTGACTATTTGCAACACCACATTTATTTCAGCAGGAGAACAGGACTCTATCATTGACTGCCCCAGAGCTAGTAGAAAACTCCTGAGATTTTGGTTCTTACATGTTAATTTACCATGAATGTAGGGCAGATTTCATGGCATCTACTTATTTTAGTGACTACAAGGCCCAGCATGTTTTATTGGAGTTGTAAATTGACAATAGTGCATTTACATTGACTGGACTGAAACGGGGTAACACCTACAGAGAGATTAATAATCACAAAGGAACGGAGAGGATGCGTCCACAGTGCCGCCATTTTGATTTGGTAAAGATTCAGTCCTTAACCTCAGCATCATCCCTGAACACAGAGAGGGAAGTCAATCATCACAGTGCATCCTGCTGTAAACTTTGTATGGGTAATCGTGAAGAAGATAATCGTACTTGGCTGTGATCTCACCCAAACCTTCCACATATTATTTTATCATGTGTAAAGAATGGCCATAAAATTACAGCTTGTGGAATCATTCCTCTGTGCTAGTTGCTGTCAAGGTTGGAGTAAGAGACAAACGAAAACAAAATGGAATATATCAACACAAGAGCAAGCAGAAATAAAAGAGAATGCAAAGTACAGTAATTCTGTAGTGAATTGAAGCTTCTGACAGGTCAGTTACCTTTTATGAGCTTTGCAAGCTTTGCAATGATCTTTGTAGTGTGTCATTACACATCGCCTTGTCTGAAATAATCTCCTTAAGTTATTTATGCCTCTCGCAACACATGTTTTTGGGCTAGCTCAGGAGAAACAGATGTGACAACCTACAGAGGATAGAGAATTGAAATGAGTCACCACTCAGCTTTGCTTTGCTTGGTTCCTGCAGTTCTAAGATATGTGCCTGCCAGCCTCTTATTATATCAGCCCGCTTCATTTCACTTGCTATCATATTGCTCAGATAAAAGCCACAGGCTTTGGAACCCCCACAGCTACAGCAAGGCAAATTGCCACATTTATAATTTGCTTTTTTTTTGTTACCAATGAGAGATCTTTTGCTGGGAGTTTCGGTCCAAAACACACAATCTGCAAGGGCTGTTGGTTTGTGACGGGCAGCAAAGGGGATTCATGACATGTAACAAATAGAGCGTCCCGGCATTCTTTGCTGGAAGGGTTTCTCTGGCTACGCGCACTTGCTCCAGAATGAAGTCTGGTTTAACAGCTGCTGACATGCAAATACACTTGATAGAATACTAAACTGCGAACAGGAAGAAAATGCTACGCAGGAAAGAGTAGTATTAACAAGCATAGAAGAATATTTGTGGGATTTCAAATGAAGAATGTCTAACCTAAAGGCTACCTTGCGAATAATGTAATCATAATTGCACTTTACTGAGGTCTATGCTGAATGAAATTCCTCCATTTCAGTTTAATACTGTGTCTGAGTTTTAAAGAATTTGTGACGTTGTGATTGGCTCTCAGGGGAGGCAATGATGTATGGAACCCAGAGACCTGCAAGGCTGGGAACCAGAACCTACCCCCGCTCCCTCATCTCCACCACCACCAAGTTCTCCTGGCTCAAGCAATTTATCAATTTCCCACTCTGATCCCATGACAAATCCACTGTTGTGTAATGCAAACTCCCAAACAATCTTCAGCCTCAGCCCCTGTGAATGTCCCATGACTAATATACTACCCAATCCCTCCCAATGACCACATCCCAGTCTTGCACTCTCACACCTCCTGATCATCTGCCCTGAAATGCCTGCAGACTTCTGCAGTCACCCCAGCTAAAGACTCACTGTTCCCATATCTAGCTGCTGCTTTGCTTTTCCTACTGATCTCTAGCGCAAAACTCCACTGCCTGCCCTCGCTGCTTTCCAAATCTACATTTCTCAAGCAGTTTCAAGTTCCTGGATGTTAGGATCTCTGATGACCTAACCTGGTCCCAACACATCAATGCATCTATGAAGAAGGCAAGACAGTGACTATACTTCATTCGGAGTCTGAAGAGATTTTGCATGTCAGCAAAAGCACTCAAAAATTTCTGTAGATGTACTGTGGAGAGCATGCTGACAGGTTGCTTCACTGTCTGGTATGGGGGTGGTGGGGAGTGGTGGGGCTACTGCACAGGATGGAAAGAAGCTGCAGAGAGCCGTAAATCTAGTCAGCTCCATCTTGGGTACTAATCTACAAAGTACCCAGGACATCTTCAGGAAGTGGTCTCAGAAAGGCAGCATCCATTATTAAGGATCTCCAGCACCCAGGGCATGCCCTTTCTTCACTATTACCATCAGGTACGAGATAAAGAAGCCTGAAGACACACACTCAGTCATTCAGGAACAGCTTCTCCCCCTCTGCCATCCTACTCCTAAATGGACATTGAACCCGTGAACACTGCCTCACTTTTTAAATATATATTATTTGTGTTTTCGTATGATTTTAATATATTCAATATATGAATAGTGTTATTTATTTATTATTTTTCTTCTATATTATGTATTGCATTAAACTGCTGCTGTTAAGTTAACAAATTTCATGACACATGTCAGTGATAATAAACCCAATTCTGATTCCTGGCAAACCAAGGCAACATTGAATACCCATAATAGTAACCCTACCTGACCATCCAGTCAAGTTTGCAAGTCTACTGTACACCCCAGTGACAGTCCTGATAAAGGGCATCGACCAAAGCATTGACAATCCCTCCCCTCCACACCTCCCCAGGGTAATTCTCTGCCAACTGAGACATTGTCAATGTGCTGTTGATTGTGGTGTCTCCTCCAAATGCTTGGACTTTATATATTTTCAATCGGCTGACAGGATGTCATTTCAGAAACTCAACTGTAACGTGGGGAGGAAATCTCATTGCAAAAGTGACTAGATAAGCTTCTTTTAGTTTCAGAGTTTTCAAAGCGGGATGCATTGGGTCAGGATCCCCTTTTACTGCTCAGATTCAAAATTTCACTTGTTTTGCAAAAAATATGCTCGATGTTTGGGGAAGCAATGGAATGCTTACAGGAAGTGGGGTAACTGCAAAACCTGTGATATTAATGTCAAAATCACTATCTGTTTCCAAAATTGGAACTAATTTCTTTCTTTGTGAAATAAAATGCTTTTTATAGAGCTATTGCATCCATTTTTAGATGGTTCTCCACAAGACATGGAAGTAGTTTTAGTTGCCATGGTACTGTCTGATGTATATTACATGTGAATGCTCTTCTGTGATGATTGTACAATCTGACAGTACTCTGCGTTTCATTACTTATAAATCATCATGCTTCTCCTGAATTGGACTAAATTGTTTACATTGTGTTTGAGCAATACACCAACTACTCTTGAGCCCACTCTTGTTTAGTAGAGATAGGTGTAGTGATTGATTGTTGAATTGTATGTTTTTCAATGCTTTGTGCAGAAGTAACAGATCTTACAGTGCTCCGTACTGAAAACAACAATGTGAATGCAAGTCTTTAGAGGAATTGAGAGATTTGATATTGTTACTGCTTTCTAAAATGAGCTAACTGTTGGTGAAAAGTCGGTTCTTTTTTGAAAACAGCACCAACAACAAATCACTCAATTTTTTAGAAGATCTGTATTCATAATGTTACAATCATGATCCTCATTTTGCAGGGGAATTGATGGTAAAGCTATCAGTGTTCAGGGTATAGTCTGTGAGTCTGACAATAGTGTTTTGTACCTGCACACTTTAAGATGAATATCCTGGCAGAACTCTCAGTGATTCAGTCTGGATCCAGAGTGTTCCTCTGCAGCCTTCTCCCACTGAAATTCACCAGCAGGCACCAAGACCTCACTTGGCAGGTGGAGAGAGGAGTCCTCCCAGTCAGGTGCTTCCTGTATGATTGGAATATCACTCCCGTCACATACTGTCCTGGGGATGACTGTGATGGGGAAGGGAGGGGGAAGTCTGCTGTCCACCTCTTTGCAGGCTGTAGACTTGCTAAAAGGACACGGGGAATGATGAAAAGGTCTCCGCCTCTGTTCACCTTGAGCAGCTGTATAAGAGAGTACTTGCTAATTTATGAGCTGTTCAGGGGGCCACGCACACAGATGGATATCAAATGCTGCTGAAAGATCATCAGTATTGTTCTGCCCAGTGCTATCTGTTTGATGCAGGAGACACAGGATGCTAGAATCTGAAGCAACACTCAAAAAGCAGGGGGATCTCAATAGATCAGATACCATCTATGAAGGGAAAACAACATTTGACATTTTGGGTTGAGCCTCTTCATTGAAGAGTCTCAACCTGAAATGTTAACTGTCCATGTCCATCCATAGATGTTTCCTGACTCACTGCCTTCCTCCAGCTTTTTTTCACGTTGCTCCTGGATGCTGAAGTACATGCTGAGTGACACACTGAAGATTCTAAAGGGAAGGACTGCAGACTAAGGTGCTTTCATTACTGGACACCAAGAGGCTGTGTCTGGTCAGGAAGCCCCTCTAACAATGAAGAGTGTACCATGCCAGGGGGCCACATGAGTACCAATGGTGCAGTGTGTATTTGAAAAAAAAGATCTGCTCACACTGCTATAGAAACAACAATGCTGAATGAATAGATTGAAAAGTACTAAGAAAACAAAGAACTTTGCTTTGTGTTCTTTTGTTTTTTATGAAAAAAGCTTATTTTTGAAATATAAAACCATCATTAAACTGCTATGAATTTCAGGAATATATTAATTTGCAAACTATAAATCAACTATATACAGCATATTTTTAATGAGAAAGGTCTGTTCCTCTCTTTAACATGAGTGTGGCTGTGGTGAACTACATATATCTGTCTGGACACGCCCTCTGCTGACTGCTCCTGTGGCTCCTCCCACAGACCCCTGGATAAAGGTGATTGAGGTCTGAGCCCGGCCTTTTTGTCTCCAGGATGGAGTATCGTGGTCGACCACTGCTGTTCCTTCTTCCAGTCAATAAAAGCCAATATCTTGCCTTTACATCTCAGAGAGAGTTATTGATGGTGCATCGGTGGCTGAAATAAATGTAATTTCAATTTCATACTCCCTTCTTCCTGCAGTAATATTTCACCCCTTGATAACCATCATCAATTGATCTATATCTTAAAAATATTCAAATACTCTGTTCCAGAGCCAGAGAGTTCCACAGACTCACAGGCCTCCTAAAGAAACCTTGCAGCTAATCGTTGTTTTAAATGGGAAATCCCTTAATTTTAAATAGTGAACTATAGTTCTGTATTTTCCCCACAAGGAGAAACTTCCTCTCCACATCTACAGTGTTAAGACATTTTAATTGTTTCAATATAGTCCACCCTTACTCTTCTAAACTCCTATAGATATAATCCCAGCCTATACTTATTTTTTAAAATAATAAACTGCCCATTTCAGGTACCAGTCTAGTAAATCTTTTCTGAATTGCTTCCAACTTGTTAACCTCTTTCCTTAAATAAGAAGAACAATTGTATACACATTTCTGAACATAAATAGTTCAGTTAATTTGGATATACTTCAAAATATAATATAGTCTTATATTTACTTCTAAAAAAATCATCATAAATATTTAGATTGCTTTATCATGTGCATGTTGCAATCTTGATTTTCCAACCTTTATAATGTTTGAGGTATTCTTGGCTCTCTTTTTGTGCTTTGCCTTCATGTGATTGCCCTCACGTGAGAGTTTATGAAGGACAGAGGTGTTCAGCGATACTGGAAGAGAACTTTGAAGGAGAGAATTTCTTCAAGATGACCTTTCACATAAGTGTTGTTAACTCTATTCAGTGCAATGTTAGCTCCAAATCGGCAAGAGTTTGAAGGGACCACCTGAGAAATGGACAATAATTTCATAACCTCTCCTCAGTCGTCAGGGGAATGGGGAGCCACTTGGTGTATTTCAGAAATGTCATGAACATGACTATCTCTGAGAAATTAGACAAACCTCTATGGAATACAATCTTTACTGAGGGGTCTCCCTGGTACTTACCCTCACTGTTCTCTGTCAGTAGTCAGGTACAATCTCTAAGACTTAGACAATAGACAATAGGTGCAGAAGTAGACCATTCGGCCCCTCGAGTCTGCACCGGCATTCTGAGATCATGGCTGATCATTCACTATCAATACCCAGTCCCTGCCTTGTCCCCATATCCCTTGATTCCCCTATCCATCAGATATCTATCCAGCTCCTTCTTGAAGGCATCCCGAGAATTGGCCTCCACCGTCTTCCGAGGCAGTGCATTCCACACCTCCACAACTCTCTGGGAGAAGAAGCTCTTCCTCAACTCTGTTTTAAATAACTGACCTCTTATTCTCAATCCATGCCCTCTGGTACTGGACTCTCCCAACATCTGGAACATATTTCCTGCCTCAATCCTATCAAATCCTTTAATTATCTTAAACGTTTCAATCAGATCCCCTCTCAATCTCCTCAATTCCAGCGTGTACAAGCCCAATCTCTCCAATCTCTCTGCGTAAGACAGCCCTGCCATCCCAGGAATCAACCTAGTGAATCTACGCTGCACTTCCTCAATTGCCAGAATGTCCTTCCTTAAACCTGGAGACCAAAACTGTACACAATATTCCAGGTGTGGTCTAACCAGGGCCCTGTCCAAATGCAAAAGAACATCCTTGCTCTTGTATTCAATTCCCCTTGTAACAAAGGCCAACATTCCATTTGCCCTCTTCACTGCCTGTTGCACTTGCTCATTCACCTTCATTGACTGGTGAACTAGGACTCCTAGGTCTCTTTGCATTTCTCCCTTACCTAACTTGACACCGTTCAGAGAATACTCTGCCCTCTTGTTCCAGCTTCCAAAGTGGATAACTTCACATTTATTCACATTGAATGACATCTGCCAAGTATCTGCCCACTCACTCAGCCTATCCAAGTCTCCCTGTATTCTCCTAACGTCCTCTTCGCATGTCACACTGCCACCCAGTTTAGTATCGTCAGCAAACTTGCTGATATAGTTTTCAATGCCCTCATCTAAATCATTGACATAAATCGTAAAGAGCTGTGGTCCCAATACAGAGCCCTGTGGTACCCACTAGTCACCTCCAGCCAGTCTGAGAAACACCCATTCACTGCTACCCTTTGCTTTCTATCTGCCAACCAGTTTTCTATCCATGTTGAAACCCTGTCCCCAATGCCATGAGCTCTGATTTTACTCACCAATCTCCTATGTGGCACCTTATCGAATGCCTTCTGAAAATCTAGGTACACAACATCTACTGGCTTACCCTCGTCTAACATCCTTGTTACACCCTCAAAAAACTCCAACAGATTAGTCAAGCATGATTTGCCCTTGGTAAATTCGTGCTGGCTCAGCCTAATCCTATTTCTGCCATCTAGATGTGCCACTATTTCGTCCTTAATAATGGACTCAAGCATCTTCCCCACGACTGATGTTAGGCTAACAGGGCGATAGATCTCCGTTTTTTCCTTCCCTCCCTTCTTGAAAAGTGGGACAACATTAGCCACTCTCCAGTCTTCAGGAACTGATCCTGAATCTAAGGAACATTGGAAAATGATTACCAATGCATCCGCAATTTCCTGAGCCACCTCCTTTAGAACCCTCGGATGCAGACCATCTGGACCCGGGGATTTATTAGCCTTCAGTCCTACCAGTCTACTCATCACAGTTTCTTTCCTAATGTCAATCTGTCTCAATTCCTCTGATATCTTATGACCCTGGCCCATCCATACATCTGGGAGATTGCTTGTGTCCTCCCTGGTGAAGACAGATCTAAAGTATGCATTAAATTCTGTTGCCATTTCCCTGTTTCCCATAACAATTTCTCCCAATTCATTCTTCAAGGGGCCAACATTGTTCTTAACTATCTTCTTTCTCTTCACATAGCTAAAAAAGCTTTTGCTATCCCCTTTTATATTCCTGGCTAGACTGAGCTCATACCTGATTTTTTCTCTCTGTATTGCTTTTTTAGTTAAGATCTGCTGTTCCTTAAAACTTTCCCAATCATCTGTATTCCCACTCATCTTAGCCCTGTCATACTTCTTTTTCTTTAATGCTATACAATCTCTGACTTCCTTTGTCAACCACTGTGGCCCCTTCCCCCTCTTTGAATCCTTCCTTCTCATTGGAATGAACTGCATTTGCATCTTTTGTATTATGCCCAAGAACATCTGCCACTGCTGATCCACTGTCTTTCCTGCCAGGGCATCCGCCCATTTAACTTTGGCCAGCTCTTCCCTCATGGCTCGTAGTCTCCTTTATTTAATTGCAACACTGACACCTCTGATCTGCCCTTATCCCTCTCAAATTGTAGATAAAAACTTATCATGTTATGATCACTACTTCCTAATGGCTCCTTTACTTCAAGATCACTTATCAATTCCTGTGCATTACACATCACCAAGTCTAAAATAGCCTCGTTCCTGGTTGGCTCAAGCACAAGCTGTTCCAAAAATACATCCCTTAGACACTCCACAAACTCCCTATCCTGGGGTCCAGCACCTACCTGATTCTCCCAGTCCACCTGCATGTTGAAATCTCCCATAACGACTGCATTACCTTTAGCACATGCCAATGTTAACTCCCTAATCAACTTGTACCCAATATCCACGCTACTGTTTGGGGGCCTGTACACAACACCCATTAGGGTCTTTTTACCCTTACTGTTCCTCAGCTCAATCCACACAGACTCTACTTCCCCTGTTCCCAAGTCACCTCTTGCTAAGGACTGAATCTCATTCCTCACCAACAGGGCCACCCCACCCCCTCTTCCCATATTTCTGTCTCTACGATAGCACGTATACCCTGGTACACTCAATTCCCAGGCCTGATCCCCTTGCAGCCATGTCTCCGTTATCCTAACAATATCGTAGTTCCCCATTTTCATCTGAGCTTCAAGCTCATCTGTCTTATTTCTGACACTACGCGCATTCAAGTATAGAATTCTTAGCCCATTCCTCCTCTCTTTGCTTAAAACACTATCTACTGTACCTAACCCAGCTCCTTGAACTTCCATCGGGCAAATTGCACCCTGAATTTTGATGACCTTCTCAAGATCACCCAAACCTTGTACACATTTAACCCCATGCACCTTCTGACCAACCCTCTGGATCTGGATCCCTGCCCCCTGCACATCTAGTTTAAACCCCCCCGAGCAGCACTGGCAAATACTCCTGCAAGAATGTTAGTACCCCTCCGGTTCAGATGTAGACCATCCCTTCGAAACAGATCCCAATGTCCCTGGAACAAAGACCAATTATCCAAAAACCTGAACCCTTCCTTCCTGCACCATGCTCTCAGCCTCGTATTAATGTGCATAATCATTCTATTCTTCGCCTCACTCGCAAGTGGCACAGGTAGCAATCCCGAGATTGTCACCCTGGAGGTCCTGCCTTTCAGCTTCACTCCTAACTCCCTGAACTCTCTAAGCAGGACCCCCTCACTCACCTTACCTACATCATTGGTCCCTACATGGACCACTACATCTGAGTTCATGCCCTCACTCTCAAGAATAGCCTGCACCCGATCTGAGATGTCCTGGATCCTGGCACCAGGGAGGCAACATACCATCCAAGACTCCCGATCTGCCCCACAAAATCTCCTATCTGCCCCCCTAACTATAGAGTCCCCTAAAACTATTGCTCTCTTCTCTTCCCTCCTCCCCTTTCTAGTTGAGGGTTCAACCTCTGTGCCAGAGGCAGGACCACTACAACTCATTCCTGGTAGGTCATCCCCATCAACAGTATCCAGTACGATATACTTATTGTTAATGGGAATGGCCGCAGGGGTGCTCTGCTCTCTCTGCCTGCTCCCCCTGCCTCTCTAGACCGTCACCCATCTGCCTACTTCTTGGTTTTTTGGTGTGACTATCTCCTGATAACTATCCTATCTATCTCTGCCTCTGCCTCCCGAATGATCCGTAGTTCATCCAGCTCCTGCTCCAACTCCCTAACTCGGTCTGATAGGAGCTGCAGCTGGACGCACCTTATAATAGGGATTTCATCCATCAAGTGGTATAAAGATTAATTTCTTCAAAACTGGCATAAAAGTGTTTGAAGTTCAAACCTCAAACATGTAATAATACAGTCAGTCCTCCTTATCTGCAGGTTCCGCATGCGCGGATTCAACCAACTGCGGATCAGGAAAAGCTAGAAGTTCTCTCTCCAGCACTTGCTGTTTGAGCATGTACAGACTTTTTTTTCTTGTCATTATTCCCTAAATAATACAGTACAACAACTATTTACATAGCATTTACATTGTATTAGGTATTATAAATAATCTAGAGATGATTTAAAGTATACAGGAGGATGTGCATAGGTTATGACAGATCAGGAATTGGGAAAAAAAAACGAATGTTCTGTAAGTCAAAACAGGTACATTCAATATTATTAGCATCAGTTAGTCAAACGTTTGTCTTAGTATATAGTATATATTTTACCTTTTTATGCATATAAAACACTTAAGAAATGTATGTATTTCAATAATTAAACCATTGTGTTGCTTAGTAATAATTGTAGCTTTCATCAGGGCAGGGCCTTCACATTCTCCATTATTCTCACTTTATCCTTTAAAATTGTTCCAATTGTTGACCGACTGTAGCCTAACCCGTTTCCAATGACCGATGGCATTTCACCTCTTTCTGATCGCTTTATTATTTGCACTTTATTTTCAATCATGATTGTTTTCCGTCAACGGAACAGAAACAATGCGGGTGGGGGGGTCCCAAGCTCCACCGGGTCCTAAGGTCCACCGCATTGAGACAGGTTCAATAAGGGACTTGAGCATCCTTTTTTTTTGGTATCTGGGGGGGGGGGGGTGGTCCTGGAACCAATCCCCCACAGATAAGGAGAGCTGACTGTACAAAAGAAAATTAATCCCTCTCTCCTGTAGGCTCCAGAGTTATTTACAGCAATGAAAAGTACTGCACAGACACTACCAATGTTCCCTCTGAAAAATTCTTCAAATACTCTGACACAATAGATGAAGCAATGGCTGTGTCTTCTTCCAGAACTTTATCCCAGACTTGAGGCTCTGACAATACTCACAGCGATATCACAGCAAGACGCTCTCAAAGTCTCATTGAAAAAATGTGGCATACTCATTGATTCTTGGGAATCCAGGTCCAGGTCTGAAGGCACCTAATAATGAATTGTGTAATTTGAATCTGTGCAAAAGAGACATGAGAAGGTGGAGTTCTAGCAGTAGATAGAGCACCAGCAACATCACAAATGTCAAAAGCTTCAGATCATATATGGTTTTGACCCTCAGAACCTATAGAATAGCAGTAGTAGCCACCTTCTGGTTTAAGATGGTGCTATTGAAGACGAGTGACAACTTACTGGCAGTTCCCAAAACAAGAAATGCAACTAAATACTTTATTCATGAGATCTTTTCTACAAAAATTATGGTAAACAATCACCGCAAACAATGAAGATCTAAGTGAAAGTGAGAATGGGTCGAGGCATGAGGGTACAAACAAGGTCAGAGTGAGGTCGATACATGGTTGAGATGAGTCAGGTCATGCAAAGTAGAGAAAAGTTGGCGCAGAGGAATTTTGGAGCCCGTCTACCTAAACCAGAAGCAAGGTTTGATTGATATAAGCACTGGGCTGATTTAGAAAGGTATAGGGAAACACTAAAGCATGACGTAGGGTCCTGGTCCAGAGCATATTGCTGCAACAGACCCGGGTCTTAGTGCAAGGAATGCCCTGATGTTTGGATGATTTAAACACTGGGCCAGATCGAATGAAAAGGCAGGGTGTTGGGACCAGGGGCAAGGGTTGGGCTGGTTCTGCTTGCTGCTCCATGAAGTTCACTCTGCTCTTCGCTGCAGTGAGGCTGTGGGCCATCTCCAGCTGCTCCAGGCTTCATGTCTACAGACTCACTTTCATTCTGAACGTTGTTGCTTGCATGATTTCTTTTTCTCTCTCAGTGCATTGCATGTTTGTTGGTCTTTCTTTTTTAATGGGTTCTTTTGGCTTTCTCATTCTGTGGTGGATTGTAAGGAAACGAATCTCAAGGTTGTATAATGTACAGATGCTTTGAAAATAAATATACTTTGAACTTAGAGCTGGAAGCAAGGCAATTGCTTGTATTGTAGTTCTATCTGGGAGGAGAATGAAGACAAATTTAAGAAGTTACTTAATAGGTATTAACTGATTTGATGCCTGTTATAATTCTTTCATATGATTGTTTCCTTGGCTTCTTGATAACATCACATCACATCTAGCCTAAAGCCTGACAACATAAAGTAGTTAAAAAGAGGAGCTCATGCCACAGAAACCCTTGTGTGAAAATCTATCTTTAGAGGTCAAAGAGAATTACCATTGGTTCATATCCCAAATTTTGGAAAACATGATTCAAATAATTCATTTTTGCACAGTATGCTCCAAGATTAATTATGTAGGTTGAATTTTAATTTAGTTAATTGCTATGTAGCCATCATTTTAATCTGCCAATTTCTACTTGTAATTTATTTTGAATGCAAGAATATGTAATAAACATTAATGTGGTTATTTTTCCCAAAATGGACTTTGTAATAGGTTTCTTTTTTAAATAGTTAGATCATAGATATATTTCCTCATCTGTATGAAAAGTCAATTGAACTTCTAATGATAATATATTTGTAAAAAATTAAGTGGGCTTTGTTGATAAATGGCATGCTGAGGTTTCCATTGGAAATCAGCAGTATCCTGTTATTAACATATGAGACTAACAGGCAAAATTGAATGAACTCATCCAAGGGAAGGGCTGGAATTAAAATAGCACAAGGCCATTTAGAATCCAACAATTTAGAATAAATTTAAATGCAATGAATTTCAATTTGTTATTACTCATTGGTAACTACTGCTTATTGTAAGTTGTAAATACATTCTCTTCATTTTAAGTATCATTCTGTATTTCCTATTCAGAATTAAGGTTTGCAGAGGTCTAACTTTATTCTGACTAGAACTAGAGGAATTTAACATGTTATTGCAATTTATTTGGATTGTCACTGTTAATTCTAAAATATCGGATCTTCTGGGAATAAAAAAAAAACATTGCAAATATCCATTCTGGTTGTCCCATAAAAATGGTGCTGCTGAGAATTTTATTCTAGATGTGTCACTTTTGTGGTGATGGTAAAGCAGTGATTTTTTTAATCCAGATATGCTGAAAACAAAAAATGATCACAACTGATCACAAATCAGAATTATGTGGAACATAGAAGTCTATGGTGTTGATGCTGTTCCTTTAACATTGCTGCTGTTACCTTTGTGGGGCCAAAATATTCCTCTGACTTGGAAGGTTTAGTCTGAAGGTGTAATTGATCATGGCAAGTCTGAAGTGTCAACCTGTAGGCGAACAGAAACTGTGGCACCAGTATAACTCACTGCAAATTAAAAGGCAAACCGAATAAATGTCAAAATAGAAGTCAGTGCAAAGCAGCAGTCCCAGCACCAGCTGTTTAGACTGGAAATATAGCAGTTGAATTTAAGTACTGGATCCTTTCTATTATTCATTCAATGGATGGAGATTTTGATACAGTAAATAACATGATCAAAGCAGGGGTGAGGGCAGAGTGCTCATGTAGGTCTAAATATGAATAGAAACATAGAAGCAAAGAAAATAGGTGCAGGAGTAGGCCATTCAGCCCTTCGAACCTGCACCACCATTCTATATGATCGTGGCTGATCATCCAACTCAGAACCCTGTACCTGCTTTCTCTCCATACCCCCGATCCCTTTAGCCACAAGGGCCATATCTAACTTCCTCTTAAATATAGCCAATGATCCGGCCTCAACTGTTTCCTGTGGCAGAGAATTCCATAGACTCACCATTCTCTGTGTGAAGAAGTGTTTCCTCATCTCGGTCCTAAAAGGCCTCCCCTTTATCCTTAAACTGTGACCCTTCGTTCTGGACTTCCCCAATATCGGAAACAGTTTTCCTGCATCGAGCCTGTCCAATCCTTTTAGAATTTTATACGTTTCAATAAGATCCCCCCTCAATCTTCTAAATTCCAGTGACTTCCAATGAAATTTCTAAATTCCAATGAACAAAGCCAGCCTTATTTGTAGAAATAAGACCAAATACGTAGACAATATTGACAAATTTACAGTGGGTAATTGGAGTCCAATCTAACAAAGTATTAAAAAAGAAATAGAGCAGCTGTTAACCAGATCAAACCATCATTGTCAGAAATTATGACAAAACACCATTATCAGAGGCAACTCTGATGGAGTTGTCAAAGACTACTCTCTGAGGTAAAATCATTCCCGAACTATTTCCGTATCTGGATAACCATATAACCATATAACAATTACAGCATGGAAACAGGCCATCTCGACCCTTCTAGTCCATACCGATGCTCACACTCACCTAGTCCCAGTGGCCCGCACTCAGCCCATAACCCTCCATTCCTTTCCTGTCCATATACCTATCCAATTTTACTTTAAATGACAATACCGAACCTGCCTCTACCACTTCTAGGGGAAGCTCATTGCACACAGCTACTACTCTCTGAGTAAAGAAGTTCCCCCTCGTGCTACCCTTAAACTTTTACCCCCTAACTCTCAAATCATGTCCTCTTGTTTGAATCTCCCCTACTCTCGATGGAAAAAGCCTATCCACATCAAATTGATCTATCCCCCTCATTATTTTAAAATACCTCTATCATGCCCCCCTCAACCTTCTACGCTCCAAAAAATAAAGACCTAACTTGTTCAGCCTTTCCCTGTAACTTAGGTGCTGAAACCCAGGTAACATTCTGGTAAATCTTCTCTGTATTCTCTCTATTTTGTTGACATCTTTCCTATAATTTGGTGACCAGAACTGTACACAATGCTCCAAATTCAGCCTCACCAATGCCTTGTACAATTTTAACAGTACGTCCCAACTCCTATACTCAACGCTCTGATTTATAAAGGCCAGCATACCAAAAGCTTTCTTCACCACCCTATGCACATGTGATTCCATCTTCAGGGAACTAGGCACCATTATTCCTAGATCACTCTGTTCTACTGCATTCTTCAACACCCTACCATTTACGATGTATGTCCTATTTGGATTATTCCTACCAAAATGTAACACCTCACATTTATCAGCATTAAACTCCATCTGCCATCGTTCAGCCCACTCTTCTAACTGGCCTAAATCTCTCTGCAAGCTTTGAAAACCTACTTCATTATCCATAACGCCACCTACCTTAGTATCATCTGCATACTTACTAATCCAATTTACCACCCCATCATCCAGATCATTAATGTACATGACAAACAACATTGGATCCAGTACAGATCCCTGAGGCACACCACTAGTCACTGGCCTCCAACCCGACAGACAGTTATCCACCACTACTCTCTGGCATCTCCCATCTAGCCACTGTTGAATCCATTTTACTACTTCAATATTAATATCTAACGATTGAACTTTCCTAACTAACCTTCCATGCAGAACCTTGTACAAGGCCTTACTGAAGTCCATATAAACAACATCCACTGCCTTACCCTCGTCAACTTTCCTCGTAACCTCTTCAAAAAATTTAATAAGATTTGTCAAACATGACCTTCCACACACAAATCCATGCTGACTATTCCTAATCAGACCCTGTCTATCCAGATAATCATATATACCATCTCTAAGAATACTTTCCATTAATTTACCCACCACTGACTGCAAACTGACAGGCCTAATATTGCTAGGTTTACTTTTAGAACCCTTTTTAAACAATGGAACCACATGAGCAATATGCCAATCCTCCGGCACCATCCCCATTTCTAATGACATTTGAAATATTTCTGTCAGAGCCCCTGCTATTTCTACACCAACTTCCCTCATGGTCCTAGCGATATCCTGTCAGGACCCGGAGATTTATCCACTTTTATATTCCTTAAAGGTTCCAGCACTTCCTCCTCTTTAATCATCATAGTTTCCTTAACTTCCTTATTTGTTTCCCTTACCTTACACAATTCAATATCCTTCTCTTTAGTGAATACCGAAAAAAAGAAATTGTTCAAAATCTCCCCCATCTCTTTTGGTTCCACACATAGCTGTCCATTCTGATTCTCTAAGGGACCAATTTTATCCCTCACTATCCTTTTGCTATTAATATAACTGTACAAACCCATCAGATTTATTTTCACCTTACTTGCCAAATCAACCTTATATCTTCTTTTAGCTTTTCTAATTTCTTTCTTAAGATTCTTCTTACATTCTTTATATTCCTCAAGCACCACATTTACTCCATGCTGCCTATATTTATTATAGATCTTCCTCTTTTTCTGAACCAAGTTTCCAATATCCCTTGAAAACCATGGCGCTCTCAAACTTTTAACCTTTCCTTTCAACCTAACAGGAACATAAAGATTCTGTACTCTCAAAATTTCACCTTTAAATGATCTCCATTTATCCATTACATCCTTCCCATAAAACAAATTGTCCCAATCCACTCCTTCTAAGTCCTTTCGCATCTCCTCAAAGCTAGCCTTTCTCCAATCAAAAATCTCAAACCTGGGCCCAGTCCTATCCTTCTCCATAATTATATTGAAACTAATGATATTGTGACCACTGGACCCGAAGTGCTCCCCAACACATACCTCCGTCACCTGACCTATCTCATTCCCTAACAGGAGATCCAACACTGCCCCTTCTCTAGTCAGCACCTTTAAGTATTGCTGCAAAAAACTATCCTGTACACAGTTTTTCGAACATCCTGCAGGAAGTCCAATAATGCACAATCGAGGTGGAGCTGTATTGTAACAGAATTCTTCTTCACCTTCACAAATAGGAAAAGGTCTGTAGATGCTGGAAATCCAAGCAACACACACAAAATTCTGAAGAACTCCGCAGACCAGGCAGCATCTATGGAAAAAAGTACAGTCAAAGTTTCAGGCTGAATTCCTCCAGCATTTTGTGTGTGATTCTCCTTCCACTTGTCTGCCAGAGCAATTTCATGCCTTCTTTTGTCCTTCCTGATTTCTTTCTAAAGTGTTCTGTTGCATTTCTTATACTCCATAAGCACCTCAATTGTTTCTACTTGCCTATACCTACTATGCACCTCCTTTTTCTCTTAACCAGAGCCTCAATATCTCTTGGAAAATCAAGGTTCCCTGTACACTATTTTTACCTTTTATTCTGACAGGCAAGTTTTGTATTCTCAAAATTTTGTTTTTGAAGGCTTCCCATTTTCCAAGTACACCTTTGCCAGAAAACAGCCAGTCCCAATCCACACTTGTCAGATAATGTCTGATAGCATCATAATTGGTAATTTAGAATCTCAACCCACAGACCAGAACAATCTTTTTGCATACAAACATTTGTATTTACCTTGAAAGTAATGGCATTGTGATTATTGGATGCAAAGTGTTCCCCTACACAAACATCTGTCACCTGCCCTGTCTGATTCCCTAATTCCAGATTCAGGATCGCACAACCTGATGAAATGTCTTCAACTCTGTTCCATTTTCTAACCTATGCTACCTTATCTGCCTGTTGTTTCCAGCATTTTCTATTTTTATTTCAGATTTTCAGCATCTGTGAGCCTTCATATTTTCACTTGAATTGCTGCAAGCCATGAGGTCGTCACCTGTACTGAAAGATTTGAATGAGCACAAGTTAAATGATCGTCATTGTAATAACTTGACAGCAGTTTCAGGCAACGTCTAATTTGGCTCCCAAAGAAACTTTCACTTTGTGTGTAGGAAAACCAGTTTAACACAAGCTGTAGCCCAGACTCTATCCCATAACCCTACAATATGACCACCATCGTGAATACATTAACTGCTTTTGGAAAGCTTGTAAAATATGATTCAATGGCCCTTTCAGATGGAATCTCATCCATGTGGAAATAACTCTTACTTTTGTCTTCAGCTCTTTTCTCACTTATTTTTGTGCACAAGATTATTGAGGTAGGTTTGAACCAAGAATTCTCTGCTTTCACAATAAGATTACTACCAAGCGTTACCCTCAGCAGCTGACTGCACCAAGAGTCTACCATTCCAGGGCATATCTCAGGATAAAAGTAAAATCTTTTACCTACAGAACATAAAAAGTGTTAAATGAGGAGCAGACTCTCTGAACACTGTAATTCCTGCAATGTAGTGAGATCATATGAAACCCAGAAAGCAATTAAATAGAGTGGTGTAATGAAATTAGTGCAGTTCAATGCATATTCAGGAATTCTGCTTGATTAACTTGGAGTGTTTAAGATGAACAATAGAAAATTTTCCTTCAAGCTCCTGATTCCCATGGTACATTGTTTTGCATAAAATGTTTCTAGCATTATAAACAGGAATTGATGAAAACGCTCGGCAGTCAGGCAGCATCTGTATGAGGGAAAAAAATAAAGCTAAAGTGTTGGACTGCAGATCTTTCAACAGGGCTTACACTACTTTGAAATATTATTGAAAGAAATTGATTTTTGTTCCTCTGTTACACAGATTTTGGATCAGGAAAACAAACACCAGCTGGTACTTGTCAACATAAATAATAATAAATAAATACTGACACCACAGTTCAAGTTCTCCACTAATCCTTCCAGTGCTACTTTTCCAGGGCAGGATATGGGGTTCAGGAAGCAGAGGTGCAATGCAATGGCTCAGTTCTAACTCTGAAAAGGTTTAAAAGCAAGTTATGTGGTGGTCATGCTATAGGATTATGGGATAGAGGTTGGTCTACCGTGGGCACATGTACAGTATTACTTGAAACAGAGCAGGAACACCACAGTAATCCAAAGGCTAAAAACATTAGCAATTTGGAAATGTTAAGCAATTAGGGAGTTACGATTGCTTTTATACTTGTAAACTTGCTGTGCACAGAAATTATTGACAGTAAACTGTTCGCATACTGTGCATGAGACATTCATAACTTTTGAAGTATTGGCTTTCTCATTCAGCAAAAGTGAGTTAAATCAACAGCACCAGTAATTGATCCTCTGTTCAAGGGATTTGATTGGTTATGTGGTTTCTCATATCACTTGAGTTATGTCCTCATAAATACAAATGATAAAATGAATTGATATGGTGTTTCTTACAATGCTGTGTGGTCTTTGGCAGCACTGTCTTTTCATCTGTTTCAGACAAGACATTGGGCAGAGAGCTTGATCTTCAAAAGATTCCAATTTGGAAATAATTCAACCTTCTAAAGAAATTTGTGTCCACTGTTCATCCATTGCCAATTGAGCACAAAAGTACCTGTCATTGATTCGCTGCCAAGCCATTGATGGAAAACAAATTGATGTGATTTGTCCAAATTATTGTTTAGCTTTCCTCCTTAGTAGTAAACAATGTCAGTGTGCAGACATTTTCTCGTATCTTTTTTTTTATGAACCTTTGCACCGCTTTGTAATTTATAAGGCATTCCATCTTCTCACAGTAAACAACTGACAAAAAGAACAGCCACTGCTCCAAGCACTGATGCTATAAAGACCATTCCATTTGGTGATGGGAAAACCTAACCCCAACTGATCCTCTTTCCCATTGATATCAGATATCTGATATTAGATATCAGATATTAGTTAAAACTGCTTTAGCCTCTCAGTTAGTTTTTGGCCCGACTGGATGATATTTTAGAACCCACTGAGATTATAACAAACATTTCTAAAGTACTTTACAGTGTCTTTTCAAAGTTAAAAGTAAATTTATTATCAAAGAACATGTATGTCACCATATACTACCTTGAGATGGATTTTTGTGCAAGAATTCACAATAGAACCAAAAAATACGATAGAATCAATGAAAAAGTGCACAAAAAAACTGACAAACAACCAATGTGCAAAAGAAGGCAAATTGCAAAAAAAAGGTAAATAAATAATTCTGAGATCATGAATTTTAAAGTCATTGAAAGTGAGTCCATAGGTTATGGAGTAAAGTTATCTACATTGGTTCAGCAGCCTGATTGATCCTGAACTTGGTGGTGTGGGGCCTGTGACTCCTTCCTAATGGCAGCACTGAGAAGAAAGCATGGCCTGGGTCATGATCGATGCATCAATGATAGATGCTGCTTTCTTGCAGTAACACTTCTGTAAATGTGTTCAACAGTGAGGAGGGTTTTGATGGACTAGGCTGTGTCCACCACTTTTTTGTAGGGTTCTTTTATTTATGGACTTTGATATTTCCACAAAAGGATGATGCAACCTGTTAGGATACTCTCTACTATGCATCTATAGAAGTATGTCCAAGTTTTATACAATCTGCACAAGATTTTAAGACAGAAAATATTAGATAAATTTTCAGAATTTGCACTTTTGAGGCTAACAGGAGAAGGCATAGTTTTAAGGTGCCTGGAAGTAGGTACAGAGGAGATGTCAGGGGTAAGTTTTTTACACAGAGAGTGGTGAGTTCATGGAATGGGCTGCTGGCAATGATGGTGGAGGTGGATATAATAGGATCTTTTAAGAGACTCCTGGATAGATACATGGAGCTCTTCATGTGACAATCTGTTCAATCCCGGAATCATTTTCGTAAGCCTCCTTTGAACCTTCTCCAGTGTCAGCACATCCTTTCTAAGATAATGGGCCCTGAACTGTTCACAGTATTCTGAGGCCTCACCAGTGCTTTATAAAGCCTCAGCATTACATCTTTGCTTTTATATTCTAGTCCTCTTGAAATGAGTGCTAACATGGCATTTGCCTTCTTCACCACAGACTCAACCAGCAAGTTAACTTTTAGAGAATCCTGCACAAGGACTCCCAAGTCAGTTTATGACACAGATTTTTGAATTTTCTCTGCATTTAGTCTGCCCTTTTATCTCTTCTACCAAATCCATGAGCATACACCTGCTGACACTGAATTCCATCTGCTACTTCCTTGCACATTCTCCAAATCTGTCCATCCTTCTGTAGCACCTCTACATTCTCAAAACCCCCTGCCCCTCCACCTATATTTGTATCATCTGCAAACTTGGCCACAAAACCTTCAATTTTGTCATCCAAGTCATTGACATATAACATTAAAGGAAGCCGTCCCAGCACATTCTCCTGTGGAAAACCACTAGTCACAGGCAGCCAACTAGAAAAGGTTCCCTCTATTCCCACTCATTGCCTCCTGCCAATCTGCCACTGCTTTATCCATGCTAGAATACTCCCAATATACCGTAGTTTCATAGCTTGTTAAGCAGCCTCATGTATGGTTCCTTGTCAAAGGCCTTCTGAAAATCCATCAACCAATTCTCCTTTGTCTATCCTAATTATTTTATTCAAAGAATTCCAAAAGATTTGTCAGACAAGATTTTCCCTTCAGGAAACAATGCTGACAACAGCCTATTTTATCATGTGCCTCCAACTACCCCAAAACCACAACCACATCTTCACCAGTCAATTCCAACATCTTTCCAACCACTGAGGTCAGACCAACTGGTGTATAATTTCCTTTCTTCTGCCTTTCTCCCTTCTTGAAGAGTGGAGTGACATTTTCAATTTTCCAGTCCTCCGGAACCCTGCCAGAATCTAGTGATTCTTGAAAGATCATTGCTAATGTCTCCACAATCTCTACAATCACCTGTTTTGGAACCCTGGGGTGTACACCATCTAATCCAGGTGACTTATCTACCTCAGATCTTCCAGCTTCCCAAGAACCTTCTTCCTTGTAATGGCAACTTTACACACTTTTGCCCCCTGGCTCTCCCGAACATCTGGCATACTACTAGTGTCTTTCACAGTAAAGACTGATGCAAAATATTTATTTAGTTTGTCTGCCATTTCCTTGGCCCCATTACTACCTGTCCAGCATCATTTTCCAGTGGTCCATTATCTACTATCACTTCTCTTTTACACTTCATGTGTCTGAAGAAACATTGGGTATCCCCTTTAATATTATTGGCTAGCTTACTTTTGTTTTCCATCTTTTCCTTCTTAATAACTTGCTTTAGTTGTCTTCTGTTAGTTTTGAAAACTTTCCCAAACCTCTAACTTCCTACTAATTTTTGCTCTATTATATGCGCATTTGCTTTTATCTTGACTTTGACTTACTTCTCCTGTTAGCCACATTTGTGTCATCTTGTCTTTAAAATACTTCTTCTTCTTCCGTTTTGGGATGTTTATATCCTGTTCTTTCTGAATTGCTTTGAGAAATTCCAATCATTGCTGCTCTGCCATCATCCCTGCCAGTGTTCTTTTCTGATCAATTTTGGCCAATTAATTTCTCAATAATTCCCTTTACTCCACTGTACTACTGATACATCTAACTTTAACTTCTCCTTCTCAAATCTAAGGGTGAATTCAATCATGTTATGATCACTTGGAAAAGGGTTCTTCTACCTTAAACTCTAAACAATTCTGGTTCGGTGCACAACATCCAATCCAGAATAGCTGGTCCCCTAATGGACTCAACCACAAGCTGCCCTAAACAACCATTTATAGCACTCTAGAAATTCGCTCTTTTGGGATCCAGCACCAACCTGATTTTCCCAATCTATGTGTATATTGCAACCCCTCATGACTATTGTAACATTGACCTTTTGGCATGCAATTACTATCTCCCAAAGTAACTTGTAGACTGCATCCTTACTACTCTTTGGGGATCTGTATATCACTTCCATCAGGGTCTTTTGACCCTTGCAGTTCCTTAGCTCTACCTACAATGATTCAACACCTTCTGACCCTATGCCATCTCTTTCTAATGCTTTGTTTTCGCTTTTTTCCCAGCAGCGCCATACCACCCCTCTGTCTACCTGCCCGTCCTTTTAATACAATGTGCATGCTTGGACATCAAGCTGTCAGCTATAATCATCTTTTAGCCATGATTCAGTGATGCTTATAACATCATACATGCCAATCTGTAACTGTGCTATAGGTTCATCTACCTTATTCAGTATACTACGTGTATTCAAATGTAACACTTTCAGTCCTGTATTCACCCTTTTCAATTTTGTCTGCCTTTGACATTGCAACTCATCCTGTTGACTGCAGCTTTGCCCTGTCATCAGATTCTCCTTGCTAGGAGTCTCCTGACAGATTGCATTTGCATGTAAACCAACTACTTTATCCTCAATGCTTATTTCATGTGCCAAATCATCCTATTTTTACCCTCACTGGCACTTGGCACAGGCAGAAAGTCCAGTGATTATTACCCTAGAAGTCCTGCTTTTCAGCTTTTCTACCTAGTTCCCTAAAATGACTTTTCATGAGCTCCTCACCTTGGTGCCAATATGCACCAAGACTTCTGGCTGGTCACCCTCACCCTTGAGAATGCCATGGACCCGATCTGAGACTTCCCTGACCCTGGCGCCAGGGAGACAACATGCCATCTGGGTGTCTCTGTCATGCCCACAGAATCTCATCCTTGTACCTCTGACTATGCAATCTCCTTTCAACACTGCAGTTCTCTTCACCTTTCTGCTCTTCTGAGTCATAGCACCAGACTCCGTGCCGGAGACCTGCTCACTGTGGCTCACCCCCATAGGTTGTCCCTCACAACAGTATACAAAGTTGTACACTTATTATTGAGGGAAATGGCCACAGGTGTACACTGCACTGGCTGTGCATTTCCCTTCCTTCTCTTCACAGTCCCCGAGTTACCTGTCTCATGCAACCTAGGGGTGACTACCTCCTTGCAGTTCTTGTCTATCACCTCCTCATTCAAAGGTATGAGTTGAAGGTCATTGAGCTGCAGCTCCAGTTCCTTAATATGTTCTCTCAGGATCTGCAGTTTGGTGCACCTGGTGCGGATGCGTTCTGGAGGTCTCCCAGAATTCCCACATCCCACACACAGTACAAAACACTGCCCCTGGAGCCATTCCCACTACACTACTATGCCCTAAAGGACAAGGAATGAGGAAATAAGAACAAAGAGAATAAGTGGCCAGATACTTTTCCTCGGCTAAGCCTGATGAGCCATAGCCACTCTAAAGACTGGAACACTCAAAAGAATGGCCTCTCAAAGAATCGCCAGTCCACATGCACCTGCATTACTCTTGTTCACCCGTTGAAATAAATTGCTCTTTGTTGACTGGTTGCCGCACAACTCAGAGAAACTGCCGTGAAGCTCTGCCTTTTAACCCTCGGTTGCAGACCTAACTGAAAAGGTAGCTCTTGCTATGCACTCCCTCTCAGTTGATCGGTCGGTGCATTGTATGTACATGAAGTGTCACCAGGTGCAGCAGTATCTGAACATAAGGTGACTCTGACAGGAAATGATGAAGTGACAAAATGACTCGACAACAAGAGCATTTGTAGGCAGCAGCAAGGCATCTGAAAACACAAAAGAGCAGCAACTGTGTAGGAAATGAGGTGTGGAGCCTAAGCATGAAATGACAGTGCATGGGGGGGATGAAGAGTGCTGAGCAGTTCTAGAGAGGAGTGGCTGATGTGTGTGTAGTGGTGATGGAGCGGGTTAACAGGTGAAGGTGTCAATCAGCCTGACAGCTTGGCGCAAGTAATTCTTTTTGAGTCTAGTGACTCTGGCATGGGTGCTGCGTGGCCTCCTCCCTGATGGGAATGGGACAAGAAGTTTGTGAGCAGGATGGGTGGGATCCTTCATGATATCGCTGGCCTTCTTCTCGGTACCTTTCTGTACAAATGTACTTGATGGTGGGTAGGCTAGTGCTGGTGATGCACTGGGCAGCTTTAACTACCCACTGTAGAGCCTTCCTATCCACTGCAGTGCTGTTTCCATAACTCGCAATGATGCGTCATGTTAGGATGCTCTCAACTGCATATCTATCAAAGATCATGGCATTGACATGCATCATCCAGCTCTCTTCAGCCTCCTCAGAAAGCAGAGGTGTTTGCCAGCCTTCCTGATTGTGGAAGATGTGTTCTGGGACCAGGAGAGGTCGCGTGAGATGTGCACTCTTGGGGGTTTGAAACTGCTCCCAGTCTACACTGCAGTGCCGCCAATGCGAAGAGGTGTGTGGGTGGTGTGAGTTTCCCTTTGTCTTGTTAACATTGAGGAAGGGGTTATTTACCTTGCACAGGCCTTGAGCTCTTCCACTCCCTCTTTGTAGGCCATCTCATCATTGCTGGTAATGAGCCCCACCTCTGTTATGTCATTGGCGAACTTGACAATGCGATTCTGCAATGTTTAGTCATGCAGTCGTGTGTGAGCAGAACACTCAGCAGTGGGCTCAGCACACAGCCCTGGGGGGCTCCTGTGGGGAGGGAGGAGCGGTTATGCATCCTGACTCTCTGAGGTCTGTCGGTCAGGAAGTCCAACACCATTGTGTAGTTAGAATGGGGAGTAGGTATTTCTCCACCAAAATCTGTGACAGAGTATTGTTGAATGCCAAAATGCAATACGGAGAAAGCATTCTGACTTACGTGTCCTTGTTTTCTAAAGGCCAGGTACATGACAGACACTACGGTATCTGTCGTAGAGAGGTTCTGTCAGTAAGCATATTGGTGAAAGCCCATTGTGGCAGGAATAGTGTTTTTGATGTGGGCTTTTACCAGCTGTTCAAAGCACTTCATGATGATTAGTGTCAGTGCAAACCGGAGACAGCTGTTTAATTCTGAAGCTGGAGAATTCTTTGGTACAGGAATAGTGGTGGCCACTTTGAAACATGTAGGGACTGCAGCCTGGATGATTGAAGTGTTGAAGATGTCAGTGAGCTAGTGAGCTCACTCTCCGAGTACTTGGCCTGGGATGTTTGTCTGAGCTGGCAGCCTTCCTACAGAGACCTTCTCATTTCTGTTGCTGTTATGGAGAATATCTGCTCACCTGGAAGCGGGGTAGCTCTTGTGTTACATGCCTCAAAGTATGTATAGAATTTGCTTTGAGCTTCAGAGAGCCCATAAATCCAAGTAGAGTCCTGTTAAACCTCTTCTGCGTCCTCTCCAAAGCCTTCAAATCCTTTCTATAATGAGACAATCAGAACTGAATGCAATACTTCAGATGTGGCCTCACAGTATCACAGCTCTATCTTCATCAATCACCTTCATCACTTCCTCAAAACACTTAGTCAGGTTAGTAAATCAGGACATGCTCTGCACAAAGCCATTGCTGACTGTGGGTTTCCAAAACATTGCCTAAGAATCATCTCCAGTAACAACCCTAGCACCGATATGAGACTTCCAGTCTTTATCCCTGATCCCTTTCTTGAGTAATGGGGCAACATTTACCATGCATGTGGGATCTCCCCTGTGGCTATAGAGGACACTAAGACCTTGGTCATGGTTCCAGCGAGCTTATCTCTTGCCTTCCTCAATATTCTAGGGTGTATCGCATCAGCCCCTTAACATTCCTCAATACCATCTCTTCCTTTATATCAAAATGTCCTTGCATATTATCATGCACTATTCTGATCTCACTATCTTCCATGTCCTTCTATTTGGTGCATACGCACATATCCTGTCTCGATGTACATATTCTCGCCGTAAACCTTCAGTGTTTTTTGCCTACTCCGTAGTTTGCTTATTTGTTCAAAGACACAGCGCAGAATAGACTCTTCAGCCATGCTGCTAGCAGCCCTCCATTCAACCCAAGCCTAACCAGGGGACAATTTACATTGCTGATTAACCTACTAACCGGTTATCCTCTTATTCATGATATATGTACAGAATGCCTTGGGGTTCTTTTTAATCTGTTTATGGAGAATGTTACATCCAAAACAAAATGATTAAAAGTGATTATTCATGCTCCTTTAAATAACCAGCCACCTGAATATGACAAAATGAAACTGATAATGGTTTGCAGGCCTTGGAATTGGCATTGGTTTATTTTTGTCACATGTACCAAGAGACTGTGGAAAGCTTTCCTTTGATACTGTTCATACAGATCTGATCACTACACAGTTTATTGAAGCGGAAGAAGAAAAAGCAATTACAATGGAGAATAAAGTGTATCAACTACAGAGAAAGTCAGTACTGGTTCAAGATCATAACAAGGCAAATTGTGAGGTCAAGGGTCCACATTATGATACTGGAAAACTATTTAATAGTCTTAAACATCAGTCCTTGAGCCTGGTGGGAGATGATTTCAGGCTTTTGTATCTTCTGCCTGAAAGGAGAGGGGAGAAGAAATAATGTCAAGATTGGGTGGCTGCTTTGCTGACACAGCGATAAATATAAACTGTTCACAGAGGGGAAGCTTGTTTCCGTAATGTGGTGAGCTGTATCCACAGCTCTCTGTTCTTTCTTGCAGTTACGTTTAGCTTAGATCCACACCAAACCATTATGATGTGTTCTATGGTGGATCAATAAAAATTGGCTAGGGTCGACCGTAATATGCCAAACTTCTAGCCTCCTGAGAAAGTAGAGATGTTGGTGAGCTTTCTTCTCAGTGACATCAATGTGGCTGGACCAAGAGAGGCTATTTCTGATGTTCATTCCTCAGAACCTGAAGATCCCAACCCTATCAACCTCAATATCTCAAGTCATGTGCACCACCTCCCTTTCTGAAATCAATGACCAGCTCTTTTGTTTCGCTGACATTGAGGAAAAGGTTGTTGCCCTGGCAAGATGTATCTCTCTCTGGCTCTCTCATTCTCTTGTTCTCTCTTTTGTACTCTCATCTTCTCTCTTTCTCTCTCTCATTCTCTCTCTCTTATTTTCTTGTATTCTCTCTCTCATTCTCTCTCTCTCCCTCATACTCTCGTACTCTCATTCTCTCTCTCTCATACACTCATTCTCTCTCTCTTTCGTACTCTCACTCATCATTATTTAAGATATGGCCTGCTAAGATGGTATCATCTGCAAATTTGTCAATGAAGTTAGAGCAGAACCTGGCCATGCAGTTATGAATGTGCAGGAATGGAATAGGAAGTTCAAAAGGTAACCTTGTGGAGCACCAGTATTTACAATAATTATGGCAGAGGTGTTGTTGAAATCCTTACTGATTGTTCTCTGTTGGTCAAGGAGCCAGTTGCACAGACAGCCATTTGCTCCCAGGGTGCAGGGCTTGGTAAAACAATGTGATCAAGTGTGACATCCTCCAGATGGTTCACAGAATTAATTCTTTCATTCTTTTACATCTTCTTTTCTTTCAAATGTGGGTCTTCTGCTGTTAGAGCATGTGATCCACTGTTTTGCACCTGTGATCTCCATTTTGGTGGCGTGCTTTCAGGTTGATTGAGCGATCTGGCACTTGTCTCCAAGAAGGTTCCGTGAGGCTTTGAGCGAAATGTGCAGACTCGAGGCTAAGAAGCCTGTAGACAATTTCTTGCCAATCTTGCTGATTAAGGTGCCGAGGAATATTGAAATCATTGAGGCAAGTGTGGAAGTCGAACCTTCTACCAGCCTCTCACTTGCTGCTGCCAGAGGAAGGTGTCTGCACATGACGGTCTCTCTCTCCCACTGTCATTACTCCTGATGGAAGGTCCCTGCATTCAAATCATCTCCCTCTCCCTCAATGGCGTCAGAAGATGTTGTTGGAGCAAGGTTTAATTGGCATGGTTTGTGAGTTGGACTCTGTAGTTCATGTTATGATGTGTTTTTGGTTTCTGGTCGCTCCTCTTTTGTCACTATTTCGGGCGATTTTGAGTTCCGGAGGCTTGCAGGTAACAAACACTGATCTGAACTGAGTACGCCTGGACTCTTCCCATTTTGTGTTTTATATACTGTGTTGTTTGCTCTTTTTTATGCTGTTTATGCAAATTGTTTTCCTTTGCACGTGGAGGATTTGAATTTTTTTTTGAACACGTTCCATTGCTTTTCTTTGTTTTGTGACTGTCTGTGGGGAAGACAAATCTTAAGGATGTCTAGCATACTTTGATAATAAATGTACTTTGAACCTTTGATAGTTCTTTCTGCGTATTATCTTGTTTTTTCAGTACCAGAAAGAAAGTGGTCTTCTTAGAGCAGGTGGGAATCTAAGGAATGAAACAGGCAGAGGTTGAAAAATGTTTGTAAATACCCCCATCAGTTGATCTCTACAGAACCAAAGGACATGGGCCTGATGCTGTATGTGGATTTGCTCTTCAGAAACCAATCTGGCATTTGTAATGCTCACTATGCACTGCAGGCTGTAAGAGTGGGTGCTGACATACCCTCTTCTATCTGCTCAAAACATGCACAGCATGTGTTAGCTCATCGGAAAGTGTGGTGCTGTTGTCAGTGATGCCGCCTGACTTCATTCTGTAGCCGGTTATAGCATGTAGCCCTTCTAGATATCTGGTCTGGGGCTCGATGTTGGACAGGTACCGTCTCTTAGAATCTCTGATAGCTTTCTGGAGGTTTTATCTTGACTTCTTTTAAAGATCAGGATAATATGATTTAAATAATGGAGACCTAGACTTCGATAGGGATTGGATCTCCTGGTTTGTCCATGTTTGGACTTCAGTAGAGATTGGATCTCCTGGTTTGTGGAATACCCAAGCACTCCACTTTGATACGCAATCCTCAATGAAGTCTGTGAATGCAGTAACATGCTCATCTAGGCTGGTAGCTGAGTCTTTGAAAATGGATCGGTCTGTGGACTCAAAGCAGTTGTGTAGAAGCTTGTCAGATTCCTCGGACCAGCACTTTCTGTAACAGTTTCAGCTTCTGTTTGTATGTAGGAAATAGAAGATTGGTTTATAAATTAAGTGCAGAGGCACACTTTAAAAATACATAACTGATTCAATGTATTAGCTTTCTACACAGCTTAATACAGTCATTTTCAAAGATCTCAATTTTGCTGGTGGATTAAGTGCTCTCAGAAAACTGTTACACTTGTTTCAGCTGTATTAGTCAAACAGCAGTAGGTTACAGTCCTTAAAAAAGAGGGAATATTTTTAATAGTAAATTACAATCTGACTTCCTGCCCAATTCTGCTAAGTTGTGAAAGATTCCACATTTACTGAAAAGCAAATACATTTGAGAGGACACTTCAAGCATAAAATTAATTTTCAAAATATTGATGATTTATGCAAAGTTTGCATGTGAATTTGTTTTAAAAGTCTCCAAGGATAGTCACATATCCATAAAATTGATGGGTACCTTTGATTATCCTGCTTGCCAAGTCAAAAGCATTCTGTTAAGAAATCAAATGTCTCTTTATCCAAAAGTATTTCCTTGAGTATGTGCAGTGGAGGATCAGCAGGGATATCCCAACATCCATTGTGCAAATTAAGGAACTTTTTTTTGTTAAATATCATTCTCTGAAAGCTATCAAGTTTAAATTCCTATGTACAGTACATCCCTTTTTCAAATTGAAACTAATTCTAACATTTATAGCAAGTTCAGCTAACAGTAACTTTATGATTTTCTGCTATATTTAATTCAGTCTTCAATGTGCAGTAAAACTAGATTTGTTTTATATGCAAATACTTGAGCTGCACATGGATTGTGTTTTGATTTGATAAAGAGCTGACTGGCTTTTTTGTCAAAAGAAAATTGACTAGTATCACATGAAAAGTCCAAGTTTGAGTAAAGCTGCTGCATCAGCTTAAATTATATTGCAGCTAACATCAAGGGAAAGAGACACACAGACGTTCCTCGAGAGATGTTGAAATTAAGTTTGGAATGGCAGTGTTTGAGTTAGTTTAATATATCCGTGTAACTGATCAATCTATTTCTACCTTCTTTTGTTTGAAGAACGGTTTCTGTATATTGCGATGCTGCACTGAGAAACTGCAAGTAAATAGTTTTTTGGACAGAACAGTTCATGCACAGAAAATGAAAAACCTGCAGATGCTGAAAATCTGAAATGTAAACAAAGAAATACTGGTACGTCAGGTAGTACTTCTTGAAAGAGAAACAGAATTAATGTTTCAGGTCAATGACTGTTCCTGAATTGGAACAGTCAGTTTTAAATTGCTGACCATGCCGGTGGTGGGGGGAGGGGGAAGAGTGAAAATAGATCACATAGGGTAAACATCTGAAATAGTAAATGTAGGTTTGCCCACATAATCCCAATGCTTCCTGTGCTATATGAATTATTGCTTTGTGAATCCAGAACTGGCTTGCCCACAGAAGGCAAAGAGTAGTTGTAGATGGGTCATATTCTGCATGGAGGTTGGTCACCAGTGGTGTGACTCAGGATCTGTTATGGGACCCCTACTCTTCATGATTTCTATAAATGACCTGGATGAAGAAGTGGAGGGATGGGTTAGTAAATTTGCTGATGACACAAAGATTGTGGGTGTTGTGTGTAGTGGGGAGGGCTGTCAGAAGTTACAGTGGGACATTGATAGAATGCAAAACTGGGCTGAGAAATTGCAGATGGTGTTCAACCCAGATAAGTGTGAGGTGGTTAATTTTGGTAGGACAAATATGATGACAGAATATAGTATTAATGGAGGATCAGAAGGTTCTTGGGGTCTGAGCCCATGGGGCATTTAAAGCTGCTGTGTAGGTTGACTCTGTGTTAAGAAGGCATACGGTGCATTAGCCTTCATCAACCATGGGATTGAGTTTAAGAACTGAGAGGTAATGTTACAGCTATATATGACCCTGGTCAGACCCCACTTGGAGTACTGTGCTCAGTTCCTGTCACTTCACTACAAGAAGGAATTGGAAACAATAGAGACAGTGCAGCGGAGATTTACAAGGCTTTTGACTGGATTGGGAAGCATGCCTTATGAGAATAGATTGAGTGAACTCGTCCTTTTCCCCTTGGAATGAAGGAGGATGAGAGGTGACCTGATAAGATGATGAGAGGCGTTGATCATGTGGATAGTGAGAGGCTTTTTCCCAGGGCTGGAATGGCCAGCACGAGAAAATGGTTCTAAGGTGTTTGTAAGAAGGTACAGAGGAGATGTAAGGGGTAAGTTTTTTACACAGAGAGTGGTGAGTACGTGCAATGGGCTGCTGTCGATGGTGCTGGAGGCAGATACAACAGAGTCTTTTAAGAGACTCCTAGATAGGTATATGGATCTTAGAAAAATAGAGGGCTATGGGTAACCCTAGGTAATTACTATAGTAAGTACATGTTCGGCACAGCATTGTGGACCGAAAGGCCTGTATTGTGCTGTAGCTTTTCTATGTTTCTGTCATGGAGGGATTGTTTACTGAGTCAGTGTTGGTGGAAGTCAGAAACAGGAAGCGAGCAATCACTCTGTTGGTAGTATTCTATGGTGTGCTCAACAGCACCAACGACACCCAGGAACAAATCAGGAAGCGGTTTTGGAAATGTGTGAAATTTGTTATCATGGGAGACTGATTAGAGGAGAGGCCACATTAGATTTGGCGCTAGGCAATGGAGCACGTCCGGAGTCAAATATCGCGACGGGTGATCATTTTGGAGACTGTGACCACAACATGCTGACCTTTACGAAAGCCTTGGAGAGGGGTAGGAACAGGCAGTATGAGAAAGTATCTAATTTGATTAAGGTAAATTATACTGCTATTAGGCAGAAACTGGAGATCTTAAATTAGAGTTAGATGTATTCAGGAAAATGCACAACAAAAATGAGGAGTTCGTTTAGGGAGCACTTGCATGGACTCCTGGATTGGTTTGTCCCATTGATGCAGGGAAAGGATGGTAGGAATGGATGAAGGAAGAAAGTTTACTAAAGTTTAGAAGAAAGGACCAGACAAGGCTCTGGAAAGTTGTAGGATAGTTAGGGAGAAGCCAAAGAATGGACTTTGGAGAACTAAAAGGAGATGTGAGAAGAGATATAAGATATAAGAAGGAGATATAAGTGGATGCATTAGTGATAATTTTTCAAAACTCCTTAGATTCTGGATTAGTTCCTGAGGATTGGAGGGTGGCTAATGTAACCCCACTTTTTAAAAAAGGAGGGAGAGAGAAACCGGGGAATTATAGACCGGTTAGTCTGACACCGGTGGTGGGGAAAATGCTAGAGTCGGTTATCAAAGATGTGATAACAGCACATTTGGAAAGAGGCGAAATCATCAGACAAAGTCAGCATGGATTTGTGAAAGGAAAATCATGTCTAATGAATCTTGTAGAATTTTTTGAAGATGTAACTAGTAGAGTGGATAGGGGAGAGCCAGTGGATGTGGTATATTTAGATTTTCAAAAGGCTTTTAACAAGGTCCCACACAGGAGATTAGTGTGCAAACTTAAAGCACACAGTATTGGGGGTATGGTATTGATGTGGATAGAGAATTGGTTGGCAGATAGGAAGCAAAGAATGGGAGTAAACAGGACCTTTTCAGAATGGCAGGCAGTGACTAGTGGGGTACCGCAAGGCTCAGTGCTGGGACCCCAGTTGTTTACAATATATATTAATGATTTAGACGAGGGAATTAAATGCAGCATCTCCAAGTTTGCAGATGACATGAAGCTGGGTGGCGGTTTTAGCTGTGAGGAGGATGCTAAGAGGATACAGGGTGACTTGGATAGGTTAGGTGAGTGGGCAAATTCATGGCAGATGCAATTTAATGTGGATAAATGTGAGGTTATCCACTTTGGTTGCAAGAACAGGAAAACAGATTATTATCTGAACAGTGGCCGATTAGGAAAAGGGGAGATGCAACGAGACCTGGGTGTCATTGTACACCAGTCATTGAAGGTGGGCATGCAGGTACAGCAGGCGGTGAAAAAGGCAAATGATATGTTGGCATTCATAGCAAAAGGATTTGAGTACAGGAGCAGGAAGGTTCTACTGCAGTTGTACAAGGCCTTGGTGAGACCGCACCGAGAATATTGTGTGCAGTTTTGGTCCCCTAATCTAAGGAAAGACATTCTTGCCATAGAGGGAGTACAGAGAAGGTTCACCAGTTTAATTCCTGGGATGGCAGGACTTTCATATGAAGAAAGACTGGATCGACTAGGCTTAAACTCACTGGAATTTAGAAGATTGAGGGAGGATCTTATTGAAACATATAAAATTCTAAAGGGATTGGACAGGATGCAGGAAGATTGTTTCCAATGTTGGGGAAGTCCAGAACAAGGGGTCACAGTTTAAAGATAAAGGGGAAGCCTTTTAGGACCAAGATGAGGAAAAACTTCTTCACACCGAGAGTGGTGAATCTGTGGAATTCTCTGCCACAGGAAACAGTTGAGGCTAGTTCATTGGTTATATTTAAGAGGAAGTTAGATATGGCCCTTGTGGCTAAAGGGATCAGGGGGTATGGAGAGAAAGCAGGTACAGGAGTTGAATGATCAGCCATGATCATACTGAATGGCGGTGCAGGCTCAAAGGGCTGAATGGCCTACTCCTGCACCTATTTTCTATGTTTCTAAGGCTTTGGTAAGTAGGACTATGGAAAACATAAGGCATGCTGTACGCATGTGATAAACAGGAGGATAGCGAGAGTGAGGGTACAACCAGTCAGAGATTGGTGAGTAAACATGTGCCTGGAGTTGGAAGGGGTAGAGGAGATCCTATGCAAACGCTTAACTTCAGTGAGAGGGATCTTGATGTTTGTGAGAACAGCATTAAACAAGCTGATATGCTTGAATGTGTCAATGATAAGAAAGAGCACATGCTGGAACCTTTGAAGTACATTAGGATAGATAAGTCCCTGGAGCCAGGCAGGATATACCCGGGATACTGCAGGAATTGAGGGAAGAAACCTTTGTATCCACACTGGCCATAAAAGTAGTAACAAATGATTGGATGGTGGCAAATATTATTTCTTTGTTTGAGGAAGGGAATCAGAATAACCCTGGGAATTATAGACTCATGAATCTTACTTCAGTGGTTGGTACATTATTTGACTGGATTCTTAGAGACAGGGTTTCGAAAAGCATGGTCTGATTGGGGATGGACAGCATGGATTTGTGGTGAACAGGTCATGCCTCCTGAGCCTGATTGAAATCTTTTAGGATGTGACAAAGGATTTTCATGAAGCTGGAGCAGTAGGTGTAATGTATATGGATTTTAGAAATGTGTTTGATAAAGTTTCCACAGTAGGCTCATTCAGAAAATCAAGAGACAGGGACTCAGGGAAATTTGTGGATAAAGAATTGGCTTGTCCATAAAAGCAGAGGTTGGTAATAGCTGGGAAGTATTGTGCTTGAAGGTTAGTGATAAGTGGTCTTCTGCAGCAATCTGTTCTGGGACCCCTGCTCTTTGTGATTTTTATAAATTACTTTGATGAGGAAGTTGAAGGTGTGTTAGTAAGTTTGTAAATGTCATGAAAGTTAGTGGAAACATAGAAACATAGAAAACCTACAGCACAATACAGGCCCTTTGGCCCACAAAGCTGTACCAAACATGTCCTTCCCTTAGAAATTACCTAGGGTTACCCATAGCCCTCTATTTTTCTGAGCTCCATGTACCTGTCCAGGAGTCTTTTAAAAGCCCTACCGTATCTGCCTCCACCAGTATCATTGGCACCCCATTCCAGACACTCACCACTCTCTGCATAAAAAAAACTTACCCCTGCCATCTCCTCTGTACCTACTTCTAAGCAACTTAAAACTGTGCCCTCTTGTGCTAGCCATTTGCGCCCTGGGACATAGCCTCTGACTATCCACACGATCAATGCCTCTCATCGTCTTATACACCTTATAAGATGGAGTTGTGGATAGTTTGGTCGGTAGTTGTAGATTGCAACAGGACATTGACATGTGGAAGAGCTGGGTTGAGAAGTGCAAATGGAGTTCAGCTTAGGAAAGTGTGGAGTGATTCAATTTGGAAGTTCGAATTTGAAGTATCAATACAGGGTTAATGGCAAGATTCAAGGCATTGTGGACCTCCTTTGTGTCCATGCCCATAGATTCCACAAAGTTGCCATGCAAGCGGTAGGATTTTTAAGAAGGTGTATTGTGTTTTGGTTGGGGGTTTGAGTTCAACAGTTGAGAGGTACTGTTACAGCTCCAAAAGGCCTTGGATAGACCACACTTATCATATTGTGTTCAGTTCTGATTGCCTCGTTATAGAAAGGTTGTGAAAGCTTAAAGGAGGGTGCAGAGGAGATTTACCAGGATGCTGCCTTATGCTACCAGAAAACATGTTTTATGAAGATAGGTTGAATGAGTTAGGGCTTTACTCTTTGGAGTGAAGGAGTCTGTGAGGTAAATAATGCAGATGTGCAAGAAGATAAGAAACATAGATAGAGTGGACAGCCAGAAATTTTGTTTTTCCCAGGGCAAAAATAGATAATACAAGGGGGCATAAGTTTAAGGTGAATGGAGAAAAATATAGGGGGTTTTCAGGGTAAGTTATTTACACATAGAGTGGTGAGTGTGGGAAGCGTGGAACACCTGCTGGGAAGGTACTAGATGCACATACTCATCTAGGGAGGCTATTTGGGTGGAATTGACAAATGGGAAAGGTGTAGTAACACTTATAGGGGTGTATTACAGACCACCTAATGGGGAGCAAGAATTGGAGGAGCAAATTTGTAAGGAGATAGCAGATATTTGCGGTAAGCACAAGGTTGTGATCATGAGAGATTTTAATTTTCCACACATAGACTGGGAAGCCCATTCTGTAAAAGGGCTGGCTGGTTTGGTGTTTGTAAAATGTGTGTAGTGTGGCGACCCATTTCCTGGCACATCCGAACCGGCTCACAATTAGATAGCCTACGGGGGTTTGCGAGCACAGAGCTTTGGAGCCTCTGCACCACGGGGGGCAGGTTGAAGGAGGCTTAAAAGTGAGGCTGAGGATTTCGAATAAAGTTTTTTCCTTCGACTGCAGTTACCGACTCCGTGTCGTAATTTTAGCGCTGAGTGTAGCACACTGCTACAATTGGTGACCTCGACGGTCCAAACGATTTTTGGACCAGAAATGACCGACGCCGCCTCTGTTCATGCGGTTTCGTTGAAACTGCCGGGTTTCTGGACACAGCGACCGAACCTATGGTTCCAGCAAGCCGAAGCCCAATTCCAAGTTCGCCAGATCACCTCAGAAGACACCCGCTACTACTACGTGTTGAGCTCCCTCAACCAGGACACAGCGGCCCAGGTCGCGGAGTTCGTACAGTCGCCCCCGGCAGACAGCAAGTACACGGAATTCAAAGCCCTGCTCCTCAGGACTTTCAGACTCTCACGGCGCGAGCGGGCAGCCTGTCTACTGCACCTGGATGGCTTGGGCGACAGACCTCCATCGGCTTTAATGAATGAGATGTTGTCTCTAGCCGACGGACACAAACCCTGCCTCATGTTTGAGCAGGCATTCCTGGAGCAGCTGCCTGAGGACATACGCCTGCTGCTGTCCGACGCGGATTTCAGTGACCCCCGGAAGGTGGCAGCCCGGGCGGACTTGCTGTGGAACGCCAAAAAGGTGAGCGGGGCGTCCATCGCACAGATCTCCCAGCCACGCTCCCGGCAGCAAACCAGTCCAGGCCCGGCCGCAGAGCCCGCCAAACCCCGGCCCAATGAACACTGGTGCTTCTACCACCAGCGGTGGGGCGCAGAAGCCCGCCGTTGTCGCCCGCCCTGCAAGTTCCCGGGAAACGCCAGGGCCAGCCGCCGCTGATGGCTACGGCGGCTGGCCATCGGGATAGCCTCCTGTATGTGTGGGATAGAAGGTCGGGACGCCGGTTTTTGGTCGATATTGGTGCTGAGATCAGCGTTTTACCTCCAACGAGTTACGATACCTGCACCAGGGCACCGGCTCCCCCCCGAGAGCCATGAACGGCAGCACAGTAGGGACCTATGGCACCCATCAGGTGCAGCTACAGTTCGGCTGCAGCCAGTTCACATGGGACTTTACACTGGCCGCCGTAGCCCAACAGCTTCTGGGTGCGGATTTTTTGCGGGCTCACAGCCTACTGGTCGACCTGCCCAGGAAGAGACTGGTACACGCCGAGACCTTTCAGACGTTCTCCCTGGGTGCAGCCCAGTAGCCAGCCCCTCACCTCGGCTCCATCTCGCTGTCCGATAATGACTTCACCAGGGTCCTGGCGGATTTCCCGTCGGTTTTGGCACTGCAGTTCACAGCGGCCATGCCCCGACATGGCGTACAGTACCACATCCTGACCCAGGGACCACCCCTCCACGCCCGCGCTCGGCGGCTTCCCCCGGACAAGCTCCGACTGGCGAAGGAGGAGTTCCAGAGGATGGAGGAATTGGGGATCACCCGGCGGTCCGACAGCCCATGGGCCTCCACCCTGCACATGGTGCCCAAAGTGACGGGAGGCTGGAGACCGTGCGGCGACTACCGCAGGCTGAACGAGGCTACCACACCGGACCGCTACCCTGTGCCGCACATTCAGGACTTTGCAGCAAACCTGCACGGCGCACGGATCTTCTCCAAGGTAGACCTAGTCAGAGGATACCATCAAATCCCGATGCATCCTGATGACATCCCCAAAACGGCTCTCATCACCCTGTTTGGCCTTTTCGAGTTCCTCCGCATGCTGTTTGGCCTGAAGAATGCCGCACAGACGTTCCAGCGGTTAATGGACGCGGTGGGACGGGACCTGGACTTCGCGTTCATCTATTTGGACGACATCCTCATAGCCAGCAGCAGTCGTCAGGAGCATCTGTCCCACCTCCGTCAACTCTGCGCCCGACTGAGTGAGTACGGTCTTACAATCAACCCTGCCAAATGCCAGTTTGGACTCGATACCATTGACTTCCTGGGCCACAGGATTACTAAAGACGGGGCAACCCCTCTGCCCGCTAAGGTAGATGCGGTCCGCCACTTCCTCCGACCCACCATGATCAAAGGCCTTCAGGAATTCGTAGGTATGGTCAATTTCTACCACCGCTTCCTCCCTTCAGCTGCCCGGATCATGCGCCCCCTGTTCGCCCTGATGTCGGGTCTGAGCAAGGACATTACCTGGGACGAGGAGTCCGCTGCCGCTTTTGTTCAAACGAAGGAAGCTTTGGCGAACACCGCAATGCTAATACATCCCAGAATGGACACCCCTACTGCCCTCACAGTGGACGCATCTAACACGGCAGTCAGTGGGGTGCTGGAGCAACTCATCGCAGGTCGCTGGCAACCCCTGGCGTTTTTCAGCAAACACCTGTGGCCACCCGAGCTCAAGTACAGTGCTTTCGACCGGGAACTGTTGGCGTTCTACCTGGCAATCCGGCATTTCAGGTACTTCTTAGAAGGTCGGCCCTTCACCGCGTTCACAGAGCACAAACCGCTTACCTTTGCGTTTACGAAAGCATCCGACCCCTGGTTGTCCCGCCAGCAACACCACCTGTCCTACATCTCTGAATACACGACGGATGTCCGGCACGTCTCGGGTAAGGACAATGTCGTGGCGGATGCACTCTCTCGCCCTACCATCCCAAGGGGTAGACTTTGAGGCACTGGCAGAGGCGCAGCAGGCGGATGAGGAGATTCCGGGTTACAGAACTGCAGTCTCCGGTTTGCAGCTCCAGGACCTCCCCATAGGCCCAGTTTTCGACTCCAGTAATAACTTGGCACATCCCTCCAGACAGTTGTCCGGATGGTTTCCAGCAGGTTCGTTTGGCACGGACTCCACAAACAGGTCAGTGAATAGGCCAAAACGTGCATGCACTGCCAGACGGCCAAGGTGCAGCGGCACACCAAAGCCCCACCGCAGCAGTTCCATCCCGCCCACCGGCGTTTCGACCACATTCATGTGGATATTGTGGGCCCCCTGCCAGTGTCGCGCGGAGCGCGTTACCTCCTGACTATCGTGGACCGGTTCACAAGATGGCCAGAGGCGGTCCCGCTCACCGACACCACCTCCGAACCTTGCGCCCGAGCCCTGATCACCACCTGGATATCTCGCTTTGGTGTACTGGCCCACATTACCCCCGACAGAGGTGCCCAGTTCACCTCCAGCCTGAGGTCAGCTATGGCCAGCCTTTTGGGGACTCAGCTGCACCACACAACTGCCTACCACCCACAGTCGAACAGGCTAGTGGAGCGTTTCCACCGTCACCTGAAGTCGGCCCTCATGGCCCGCCTGCGAGGAGCCAACTGGGCGGACGAGCTTCCCTGGGTCCTACTCGGCATCCGCACAGCGCCCAAGGATGACCTGCATGCCTCGTCAGCCGAGTTGGTATACGGCGCGCCCCTGGTCGTCCCAGGGGAGTCCCTACCAGCCCCACGGGGGCAAGAGGAAGATCCCGCAGCAGTCCTGTGCAGACTACGCGAGAAGCTCGGTAACCTGGCCCCCATACCCACTTCACAGCACAGGCGGCACCCGACCTGCGTACCCAAAGACCTGCAGAACTGTAAGTTTATGTTTGTACGAAGGGGCGGGCATCGGCCACCGCTGCAGCGGCCATACGAGGGGCCGTTTATGGTGCTCCGGAACAATGGGTCCACGTTCGTGCTGGACGTTGGGGGGAAAGAGGAGGTTTTCACGGTGGACCGCCTCAAACCGGCCCATGTGGACCTGGCACAACCGGCCGAGTTTCCGGCACCTCGGCGCAGAGGCCGACCTCCCAAGCAGGTTCTGGCCCAGAATGTGGACATTGGGGGGGTGCTATCGCCGGTTCTGGGGGGGGGGGGTTATGTGGCGACCCATTTCCTGGCACATCCAAACCGGCTCACAATTAGATAGCCTACGGGGGTTTGCGAGCACAGAGCTTTGGAGCCTCTGCGCCATGGGGGGGCAGGTTGAGGGAGGCTTAAATGTGAGGCTGAGGATTTTGAATAAAGTTTTTTCCTTCGACTGCAGTTACTGACTCCGTGTCGTAATTTTAGCGCTGCATGTAGCACACCGCTACAGTAGGATAATTTTTTACAGCACTACATAGAGGTACCAACTAGAGAATGGGCAGTGTTGGATCTCCTGTTAGGGAATGAGATAGGTCAGGTGACAGAGGTATGTGTTGGGGAGCACTTCGGGTCCAGTGATCGCAATGCCATTAGTTTCAATATAATTATGGAGAAGGATAGGTCTGGACCCAAGGTTGAAATTTTTGATTGGAGAAAGGCTAACTTTGAGGAGATGCGAAAGGACTTAGAAGGAATGGATTGGGACTATTTGTTTCATGGGAAGGATGTAATAGAGAAATGGAGATTATTTAAAGGTGAAATCTTGAGGGTACAGAATCTTTATATTCCTGTTAGGTTGAAAGGAAAGGTTAAAAGTTTGAGAGAGGCATGGTTATCAAGGGATATTGGAAACTTGGTTTGGAAGAAGATTGGGATCTACAATAAATATAGGCAGTGTAGAGTAAATGAGGTGCTCAAGGAATATAAAGAATGTAAAAAAAATCTTAAGAAAGAAATTAGAAAAGCTAAAGGAAAATATAAGGTTGCTTTGGCAAGTAAGGTGAAAATAAATCCAAAGGGTTTCTACAGTTATATTAATAGCAAAAGGATAGTGAGGGATAAAATTGGTCCCTTAGAGAATCAAAGTGGACAACTCTGTGTGGAGCCGAAAGAGATGTGGGAGATTTTGAATGATTTCTTTTCTTCGGTATTCACTAAGGAGAAAGATATTGAATTGTGTAAGGTAAGGGAAACAAGTAGGGAAGTTATAGAAACTATGATGATTAAAGAGGAGGAAGTACTGGCGCTTTTAAGGAATGTAAAAGTGGATAAATCTCCAGGTCCTGACAGGATATTCCCTCAGACCTTGAGGGAAGTTGGTGTAGAAATAGCAGGGGCTCTGACAGAAATATTTCAAATGTCATTAGAAACAGGGATGGTGCCTGAGGGTTGGCGCATTGCTCATGTGGTTCTATTGTTTAAAAAGGGTTCTAAGAGTAAACTTAGCAATACTCGGCCTGTAAGTTGGACGTCAGTGGTGGATAAATTAATGGAAAATATTCTTAGAGATAGTATTAATAATTATCTGGATAGACAGGATCTGATTAGGAGTGGCCAGCATGGATTTGTGCGTGGAAGGTCATGTTCGACAAATCTTATTGAATTTTTTGAAGAGGTTACTAGGAAAGTTGACAAGGGTAAAGCAGTGGATGTTGTCTATATGGACTTCAGTAAGGCCTTTGACAAGGTTCCACACAGAAGGTTAGTTAGGAAAGTTCAATTGTTAGGTATTAATATTGAAGTAGTAAAATGGATTCAACAGTGGCTGGATGGGAGATGCCAGAGAGTAGTGGTTGATAACTGTTTGTCAGGTTGGAGGCCGGTGACTAGTGGTGTGCCTCAGGGATCTGGACTGGGTCCAATGTTTTTTTGTCATATACATTAATGATCTGGATGATGGGGTGGTAAATTGGATTAGTAAGTATGCAGATGATACTAAGATAGGTGGCGTTGTGGATAATGAAGTAGGTTTCAAAGCTTGAAGAGAGATTTAGGCCAGCTAGAAGAGTGGGCTGAAAGACGGCAGATGGAGCTTAATGTTGATAAGTGTGAGGTGCTACATTTTGGTAGGACTAATCAAAATAGGTCATACATGGTAAATGGTAGGGCATTGAGGAATGCAGTAGAACAGAGTGATCTAGGAATAATGGTGCATAGTTCCCTGAAGGTGGGATCTCATGAGGATAGGGTGGTGAAGAAAGCTTTTGGTATGTTGGCCTTTATAAATCAGAGCATTGAGTATAGGAGTTGGGATGTAATGTTAAAATTGTACAAGGCATTGGTGAGGCCAAATTTGGAGTATTGTGTACAGTTCTGGTCACTGAATTATAGGAAAGATGTCAACAAAATAGAGAGAGTACAGAGGAGATTTACAAGAATGTTACCTGGGTTTCTGCACTGAAGTTACAGAGAAAGGTTGAACAAGTTAGGACTTTATTCTTTGGAGCATAGAAGCTTGAGGGGGGACTTGATAGAGGTATTTAAAATTATGAGGGGGATAGATAGAGTTGAAGTGGATAGGTTTTTTCCTTTGAGAGTAGGGGAGATACAAACAAGAGGACATGAGTTGAGAGTTAAGGGGCAAAAGTTTAGGTGTAACACGAGGGGGAACTTCTTTACTCAGAGAGTGGTAGCTGTGTGGAACGAGCTTCCAGTAGAAGTGGTAAAGGCAGGTTCGATATTGTCATTAAAAAAAATTAGATAGGTATACGGACAGGAAAGGAATGGAGAGCTATGGGCTGAGTGCGGGTCAGTGGGACTAGATGAGAGTAAGCATTCGGCACGGACTAGAAGAGCCCAGATGGCCTGTTTCCATGCTGTAATTGTTATATGGCTATATACTTTCAGAGCATTTTAAAAAACTCTTAAAGACATGGATCTCGAAAAAAATTGGAAGTTATATAGGAGGGAAGGGTTAGATTGATCTTAGAATGGATTAAAATGTTGGCACAACATTGTGGACCAAAGGGGCTATGCTGAGCTCAAACAATCTATGTTCTATGTTCAAAGATCTAATTGATTCTTGACCTTGAATGTCCATACTCCAAATATTCCCAATAGTCAATGGAGGCCTGCACAGCAGAGTTGCTTGTGAGCAGCTAGGACCTCAGTGATGGGCATTCTGCTCAGTAAGAGGACATTGACATTGGTTTGATTAACTTTCCAATGAATTTGGAGGATTTTTCAGAGACAAGGCAGGATGTATTTTTACAATGTCTTGAGAAGCTTGCTTGAAGTAGTTCAAGTTTCAGAAGCAATTAGGAGGACAAGGAGCACAGCTGCTCAAAGGACTATGGGATTTTTGCCAAGTCTGAGACCTTGAACTTCAACCACTCTTTTCTTCAATTGACCAAAGGCTCTGCTGCTGCAATTAATCGATGTCTGTCTTCTCCAAGAGCTGCCTACTCACAATGCTTTGGAACCGCCACAAATTGCAATATATATTGCTGTTTTCATTGAAAGAGCAGAGAGGTATATTCAATATGTGATTGTTGGTACTACTTTGGAGGCTCAATAAGTTATTTGATTAAGAAGATAGTTGAAAGTCATTAAATGTGAAAGTTAGAGTACAAAGCTATGGGCAATGGAATTCATTCTGGGGAAGCATTTGAGGTTTTCCTTTCTGAATCTGCAAACACAAATTTAATCTATTTTTTTAATGGTTGGAGAATTGAAGTTGTAGAAGTGCAAAGGGATTTAGTGTTGAATTACTAAATATAATCAAACATGCATGACGATCTCTATCTCAAGAGGTCTGCAGTTCAAAAGTGAAGATGTTGCACTTCCTGAACCATCTCAAGTTTCCATCATAACCCATAGGGTGTTCTGCACTCAGCTCCATGTCAGTCAAGCCTCCTTTCTATCTAATTCCCTTTGTTTTAGGTTTAATGAACAAGTAGAAGTGAACAGATCTAACAATTAATCTCTGAAGACTCCAAGGAAACATGGTATCTTTGGCAGTCTTAGTTTTAAACATTACAAATCGCTGAAGCAAGCATAGAAATTTTATTGTGGATCAGTTAAAATAGCATTTTTTGAAATAGTAAAGGAAACTGCTTATGGCAGAAATTGCAGAAGGACTACAGGAATGCTAAAGCCACCCTCCCATTATCATGGCTGATATCCACTGGATCATTAACAAACCAAAGTTAGCATCATGAATCTACCTGTTCAGTGCATAATTCAGTTCCGCATTAACTGGTTTTTGACTGATTCAAACATGAAGAAAGATATAAATGACTTCTGAGAGACATTTATCTCTAAAGGTTGAAGCTTCATGGAGCTATTCCTTTGCCATTTTTGGAAGGATTTGAGGTGGACATGGAACTAGTCCTCTCAGCTTATGCTGATGATATCTTCCTCATAGTTACTGACCTTGTTGGTCTGCAGAGGATGCACAAATGATAGCCGCTGGTTTTGCCACTGGCCAACAGCCAGTTCTTTAAATCTTCCCACCCAGGCTTGCGCCCTGGAAAGGACACAGTCCACCAGAGGTGCAAACCCATGATCCCCTGGAATAGATGGCTGCCTACTGTGCTAAATAGTGTGTACAATGAAGAACTGTAATACTGTAATATCATGCTAATATGATTCTGTAATCATTCACTGAGTCACCTTTAGAAATGGAAAGAAAAGAATTAAAGCTTTTGGCTAGAATCAGCAGTTCAGTAATTTGACCTGCCAAGCTTGGCTCCTTGAAGAAATTAATGATATTTTAATATGTAATATTCTAATTTGTTGCAACTTTATGGGTACAAATAGAAGAAATTAAGTTTGTCAGGAATGTGCTTCGTTTCTCAGTTGTTAATAGCAACTATCAGTATGAATTCTTCTTGCACATTCAGTAATGGTTTTAACATAGATTTTAACCAAGGGCAAAAACACAAAGTAAACTATTTCACCTTTATCCATTGGTGTAAATTTATCCTTTCCCACGTCTGGTTTATTTTCTGAATTTAAAAATCTGAAGAAATTCTGATTTAAATATTCTCAGAACTGATCAGAAGGACATTGATGGAAGAAAACTAAGCATAGAGCCAACTACACAACAAGGTCAATTGAGAGTGTTGCACTGATTTGACAGGCAGGAAAAGTCAACTATATGTTTTTGACCTGTTTTATCTCACAATAGCAAAATGCCAAATTATAAATGTTAAGAGCCGAATGTCAGTCAAGGTTTCCCCTTCTGGATTGGGCGTCTACTCTTTGAAACTTTAAAATAGAACTCCATCATTCTGCACACAGCCCTAAGGATGTGCTGAAGTCATGAGGCAGGACTTTGGTAGAAGCATAAAAGTGAAAGCCAAAGGAAAATAGATTTGAGCTACAGGTACAATGGACAGCTGATCCTCTACCAAATATTTTACAGTACACTGATGTCAAGGCTGTATTACAGAGTTTGGTTATTTAGGGGATTTTCTTTCCATTGTGGAAGCTTCTATTAATTTTGACTTTTGTAACTCTCTAATTCAATCTGCAGTGTTTTGGTCGTGTCTAGGCATTTAAAAAATCCCTAAATGGGTATGTTCCTTCCTTCACTAATGAGATAATTAAACATACTGTACATCACTTTTTACAGCCAAATATGTTGATCATTTACAAAGCTAAGATAACTTTGCAATGGACTTTAAGCTGGTTACAGAGTTAAACTTCTTTACTAAAATATTGTTAGCCAAGGCTCGTTCCTTTGTTCTTTTTCCCTCATAGAAAATAGGAACCAGAGATCCAGATCTGTTCGTAGAGTGGTTGTGGAGACAGGTGTTGATAAGACCTCAGAACAAGTCAGGAATCAAAAGGTTGAGCATGGTGTGACGAATGTGCTGAGCTGCGAGTATTTCAATGCAAGAAGGATCGTAGGAAAGGCGGATGAGCTCAGGGAATGAATCCACACATGGAGTTACGATTTTGTAGCCATTAGTGAGACTTGGTTGCAGGAGGGGCAGGACTGGCAGATTAATATTCCGGAGTTACGTTATTTTAGACCATCCAACAGTCTGCAAGATTTGTAGAGAGATTAAACACTTTTGCAAGAAATCTAAGTTATAATAGGTAATTTTAACTTTCCACATTGACTGGGACTCCCAAAATGTAAAACAACTGGATGGGATAGAGTTTGTCAAATATATTCAGGCAGACATCCCGCCCGGCAAAAACTCATTTCAGGGAGGTAGAACTCCCCCCCCCCCCCTGCAACCCCATATTCCACCCCTAGTCGACCTCCAAGGGTGTATATAATACTTAGTTTAGTGATTTTGTCTAATCTGTAAACCAAGTTGGGTATATGCAGAAAATGTGACACTAAAATATGTACTTATATTATATTGTCATGGAGTCATTTTTTATTCTATTATAACATTAAGCAAGTCTACAGGGAGTTTGGCCTCATCATGTAGGACATCAATAGAGTAGCTCCTTAGCAGTTTAAATAATACTATGCTAATGAACGAATGACACCTGTTAAACTCACCTCAACATGTCTTTTACAGTCATTTAACCCACCATGGGCAATAGAAAAGTCACTGTTGCAAACAGTGCAGCGAGCAACACTGTCATTATTTTTGACCCATATTAGGCAGGGGTACACAGAGAAAATTGTTAAGTTTACTTAGCACCAAGAGAGACCAATCAGGATGTTCCCTCTCACTCTCGCTCTTCCTCTTTCTCTCCCGCTCAAAAAAAATCCATTTCTGGGATATTGTTTATAATTTACGGGCATCAGGGAGCCGCTGTCAGTATGCAGGAGACTCCCAGAATCAAGTAAGTTTCCTTAATCAGTATGTAGAAATCCAAAGAGAGAGCATGTGATTCTTAATCTGCTATTGGGGAATGTGACAGAGGTTTGTGTAGGGGAAAACTTTGCATCTAATAATCATAATGCCATCAGTTTCAAAGTAAGTATGGAAAAAGGTAGGCCTTGTCCATGGGTTGAGATTTGAAATTGAAGAATTGCAGTCAGAAAAAGGCCAATTTCAATCAGAAAGGATCAGGCAAGTGTGGAATGGAACCGGGTGTTTCCTAGCAAAGATGTACTTGGTAAGTGGGAGGCAATCAAAGTAAAATCTTGAGAGACAAAGCTTGTATGTGCCTGTTAGAATGAAAGGTAAAGATAACAGGTTTAGGGAAAGTTCGGATGGGTTCATGGATGGCAGGAAGTATGGAGTGCTAAGGTCTGGATGCAGGTCGATGGGAGTAGGCCGCTTAAATGGTTCAGCATAGATTAAATGGGCCAAAGGGCCTGTTTCTGTGTTGTACTTTTCTATCACTCTAAAATATCAAAATAAAGACAGATTATTCTTTCTGTACAGCATGCTTCAACAATGTGCAAACCTTTGTTGATTATGCATGTGATGTCACAAAAATGCTTACCCAAATCCCAAACACGAGGAAATCTGCAGATGCTGGAAATTCAAACAACACACAAAATCCAGGTGGAACACAACAGGCCAAGCAGCATCTATAAGGAGAAGCACTGTTGACGTTTCAAGTCCTGACAAAGGGTCTCAGCCTGAAACGTCAACAGTGCTTCTCCTTATAGATGCTGCTTGGCCTGTTGTGTTCCATCAGCATTTTGTGTGTTTTTTACCCAAATCCCACATCCTTAAAGAGTGGAAGGTTGTTCCATTTGAGTAATGAATTGCTTCTCTATGAATACAAGACCATACACTCACTGGTAGCAGTCCATTTGGGGTTTGAGGAAATTTAACATGTCACCAAAGACTTTTGGGATTTCAGTAGATGTAGAGGATTCTGACTGGTTGCATCACAGCCTGATAAGGAGCCTCTATCATATAGGATCACAAGATAATGCAGAGTGTTATAGACACAGCCAATCCTATCCTTGTTAGTGAGAGTGTTTCCAAGAGGTAGGGCCTCAAGGAGGAAGCAGTCATCACTAAAGACCCTCACATCTGGGATATGCCATCTTCACATTACTACTGCTGGGAAAGAGACACGGGAGCTATATTCAATGTTTTAAGAACAGATTCTTCCCATCATCAGCAGTAATTTTTATTGTTTGCACTGTGCTGCTACTGTAAAGCAATGCATTTCACAACATATGGCAATGGTAATAAACCTGATTCTGGGCGTACAGGAGCGAGATATGCCAACTAGTGGAGCGGTGCCACAGCAACAACCTGGCACAATGTCAGTAAGATGAAAGAGCTGATTCTGGACTTGAGGAAGGGTAAGATGAAGGAACACATACCAATCACTATTGAGGGATCAGAAATGGAGAGAGTGAGCAGCTTAAAGTTCCTGGATGTCAAGATCTCTGAGGATCTAACCTGGTCCCAACATATCGATTAAGTTATAAAGAAGGCAAGTGTAGTGTTCTCGCACAGGTGTAAAAACTCTGAACTAAACACCAAGTATAAACCGGAGTCAATGAGGCGTGATCCCAGTAAGATTAACCGTTTACTGTTCTCTCTTCCACATTAATGTATGGTGAAAAGGAGTTGCTTCTATGATGTTTCTTAGTGCGTAGAAAGAAACTTTTCTCGCACTGATCCTGCACACACAAGCCCCCTCCTTCCCATTTCTCCAAACCGGTATTTTCCCACAAGACGCAGCGAAACCAAGTGTGACATCATCGCATGCCGCGATACATCACAGCCAACGAATTTACTTTCAACAGCCTTAACTTTAATTAGAAAATAATTACAAACGAATTACTAAAGTGAAAATGTAATAAAGCTAAACAAATGCCTTAAGGGCAACACAGCAAGACAGCAGCTATACTTTATTAGGAGTTTGAAGAGATTTGGCATGTCAACAAATACAATCAAAAACTTCTGTAGTTGTATCATGGAGAGCATTCTGACAGGCTGCACCACTGTCTAAGGGGTGGTGGGGCTACTGCACAGACTGAAAGAAGCTGCGGAGGGTTGTAAATTTAGTCAGCTCCATCTTGGACACTAGCCTACAAAGTACTTAGGACATCTTCAGGGAGCAGTGTCTCAGAAAGGCAGTGTCCATAATAAGGACCTCCAGCACCCAGGACAAGCCCTTTTTTCACTGTTACCATCAGGTAGGAGGCTGAAGGCACACACTTAGTGATTCAGGAAAAGCTTCTTCCTCTCTGCCATCTGATTCCTAAGTGGACATTGAATCTTTGGACACTATCTCACTTTTTTTAATATACAGGATTTCTGTTTATGCACATTTTTTAAAAAAAATCTTTTTAATATATGTTGTTGATTTATTTGTTTATTATTATTATTATTATTATATTTGCTTCTTTTCCAATTTATGTATTGCATTGAACTGCTGCTGCTAAGGTAACAAATTTCACGTCACATGCCGGTGATAATAAACCGGATTCTGATTGCTTCATTTTGTCCTGCAGTGCAGGAAGCTCAGCAGAAGGTCCATGGAAGGGACTATATGTCTGTTCACCTTTGGACCATGATCCCATGAAACAAGAGCTTAGGAGAAAAATAGTTAGATATATAGGGCTGCCGGGATGAGCTCGAGGCAAAAAAAACACAGTAGAATATTGAAGTAAAAATCAGGCAGTGTTTAAAGAGTCTTTCACTCTATCCAATTATCAGCTACAGATATATATGGCTCCAAGTGAAAATTTGTTGGAAATGAGCACCTGGTCTTCAGTTACCCAGTTTTACAGTTCCAGAGCAGGTTGTTATAAGGTGCTGCTGACAATACATTGACACCTCTAAAGCAAGGAAATTATCATAATAAAATACCTTTCTCTCTATTTTATTATTTTTCTTTGTGCTGTGATGAGAGAGCATAGATGTAACCAGGTGTCAGTGAAATATTATTTTTTATTGTTAAAATGCTCATATATTCACCTTGGTAATGCTAAAATAGCTGCCTTTAAGAGAAAAAGGTGACATCATTATGCACTGCAGAGTGGAAAGAAGAGTTATAATGTTCTAGAAAGAACATCAAGTGCTAGGAGTACTGGACATATGGTGAGGAAAGGTGAATAATATTTGATAGTATTCATGTAAATTCAAGTATACTTGTTTGTAAATCTAGAGTATCGGTAATTTGACATGTTTTACACATATGGGTGCTTCAGATGTTCACTAGTAAGCTGTTGGTGCTGGATGGCGTAGTTGTGAAAAGTTCCTTATTGGCCCTGTAGGTTAGTCTTTCTAGTAATTCCACTACAAGGTAATATATTGCAAAAGTTTTTGTAAAAGTTTATTTTTGTCTTACTTTATTGTTTCATGATGAAATGTGAGTGTAATGGAGTAATGTGAATGTGTGAATCTCTGTTCATATAGCATGAGCGAGGAGAACTCATTTCAGGGTCTAGCCATTACGTGTTTGGAAGCTAAGCACATATGTACCAAAGTGAGTATACCTCTTAATTATACTCATATTTTTGATGCTGTGTATAAGGTACAGGGTTGGTGGGATTCTAATATTTTTTTAGAATCGCCACTACCATATTGGTTTTGTATATTTTGTTTTATTTTCATACAGCATATTAGTTGATACAGAAGTGTGTGGACCAAAATTAATCTGAGATTGTAAACAGCAGGAGCTGTTTTTTTAAATCATTTTGGTTTTTTTTTAACTTTGATATTTTTTTCTGCATTAAAACGTCTAAAACAGATAGAGGAATTAAAGCCCCCAAAAAAGTATTTGTTGTCCTGAGTGTGTATTTTTCCCAGGCTACAAAATAAACATTCCCTTTTCCGCAGTGAGTGTATCTAATGACAGGACACTGTCATCCAAACAGAGCGGCCAGGTAGCCTGACAGCAAGTAATAATCACAGAATTAGTTTCCTGAGACAATAATCTGTTCTACATATTGCAGAAGATGGCGGACTGCTGGCACAATGGAATCAGTGCCGATCACTGGACCGAAGGCTCCGGAATTCAAATTCAAGTTGGGCCACCCCCGAGCACGCTTTTCATCCATTCCGGGTTGAGTGTCAAGTTAGCCACTCGGCCTCATAAAAAGAAACAAGGGTTAAGTCAGGAACGTTCATAGCGTGACCCGGTTAATCCAAAAGGAGACCAATCCTGACACCACGCGCCAGACAAGAATGACTGGCTGACTGGTGCGACACGCTAAAACAAAAATTGCAGAAGAAAGAAAAAACATAAAATATGAACTAACTTTATGCAATAAAATCAGGGCAATTCTCCCCAAAATACGACTGGTGCACATTTGTTACTTACAAGTTGTGTGGTTTAATCAGCTGAATTGAATTGACCTTATTTCTTACATCCTTCGTGAGGAGTAAAAATCTTTACATTACATGTCCATCTAAATGGGCAAAGTGCAATTTATAACAATTTGTAATAAATAGTATGTACAACAGGACAGTCAACATAGCATAGAAATACAGTTGTATTTACAGTGAATTACAGCATGAATTAATCAATCTGATGACCTGGTGGAAGAAGCTGTCCCGGAGCCTGTTGGTCCTGGCTTTTATGCTGTGGTACCATTTCCCAGATGGTAGCAGCTGGAACAGTTTGTGGTTGGGATAACTCTGGTCCCTGACGATCCTTCAGGCCCTTTCTATGCACCTGTCTTTGTAAATGTCCTGAATAGTGGGAATTCACGTCTACAGATGTGCTGGGCTGTCTGCACCACTCTCTGCAGAGTCCTGCGATTGAGGGAAGTACAGTTCCCATAACAGGCAGTGATGCAGCCAGTCAGGATGCTCTCAATTGTGCCCCTGTAGAAAGTCGTTAGGATTTGGAGACCCACGCCAAACTTCTTCAACCATCTGAGGTGAAAGAAGTGCTTTTGTGCTTTTTTCACCACAGAGCCAGTATGTACAGACCACGTGAGTTCCTCAGTGAAGTGTATGCCGAGGAACTTAAAACTTTTCACCTTCCCAACCCCAGATCTACTGATGTCAATAGGGGTTAGCCTGTCTACATTCCTCCTGTAGTCCACAACCAGCTCTTTTGCTTTTGTGACATTGAGGGAGAGGTTGTTTTCTTGACACCACTGTGTCAGAATCAGAATAAGGTTTATTATCACCAGCATGTGTCGTGAAATTTGTTAACCTAGCAGCAGCAGTTCAATACAATATGTAATATAGAAGAAGAAAAAATAATAATAATAAATAAGTAAATTAATTGCAGTTAACGTCCATTGAATAGGTTAAAATCATGCAAAAACAGAAATAATATATATTTAAAAAGTAAGGTAATGTTCCAAGGTTCAATGTCCATTTAGGAATTGGATGACAGAGAGGAAGAAGCTGTTCCTGAATCGCTGAGTGGGGCTTCTCTACCTCCTACCTCCTACCTCCTACAGTGAGAAAAGGGCATTCCCTGGATGCTGGAGGTCCTTAATAATGGACACTGCCCTTATGAGACACTGTTCCTTGAAGATGTCTTGGCTACTTTGCAGGCTAGTACCCAAAGTGGAGCTGACTAAATTTACGACCCTCTGCGGCTTTATTTTGGTCCCAGACAGTGAATGTTCTCCACGGTACATCTATAAAAGTTTTTGAGTGCTTTTGTTGACATATCAAATCTCTTCAAACTCCTGGTGAAGTATAGTCGCTGTCTTGCCTTCGTTATAACTGCACTGACATGTTGGGACCAGGTTAGGTCCTCAGAGATCTTGATACCCAGGAACTTGAAACTGCTTGGAACTTGAACTTGAAGTCAGGGTGATGACCTCTTCTCTGTAGGCTGCCTCGTTATTATTTGAGATAAGGCCAATCAATGTAGTATTGTCAGCAAATTTAATTAGCAGATTGGAACTGTTGGTGGTCATCAGCTGGTGAGTTTGGTCCAGGGACAAGAGGTTTTAGTGGCACAGTAGCCTAGTGGTTAGCACCACACTCGACAGTGCAGGTGACCCAGGTTCAATTCCCACCACTGCCCGTATGGAATTTGTGCTTTCTCCCTGTGACTGTGAAGGTTTCCTCCAGTGCTCCGGTTTTCTCCCACAGTCAAAGAGCTACTGGTTGTAGGTTAATTGATCATAATAAACTGACCTGTGATTAGGTTCAGATTAAATCTGGGGATTGTGGACGGTACAGCTTGAAGGACCTGAAGGGCCTATTTTGCATTGTATCTCAATAAATACAAGCAATCCTATCAACAAGTTCCAATTACTATGGGATTAAACTCTTCTTGGGCCTCAATCCGAGTGAAGGAGCAACACACACAAAATGTTGGAGGAACTCAGCAGGCCAGGCAGCATCTATGGAAAAAGTACAGTTGACATTTCTGGCCGAAACCCTACAGCAGGACTGGAGATGACAAGATATTGAGGAGTAGATTTTAAATATGGGGGGAGGGGAGAGAGAACCACCAGGTGATAGGTGAAATCTGGAGGGGGAGGGATGTAGTAAAGAGCTGGAAAGTTGATTGGTGAGATGAGGTGAGAGAGAGAAAAAGGGATGGAAAATGGAGAAGGGTGGGTGGTTGGGGGGCATTGCCAGAGGCTTGAGAAATCGATGCTCATTCCTTCAGGTGGGAGGCTACCCAAATGGAATATAAGATGTTGTTCCTCCACTTAAGTGTGGCCTCATCACAATAGTGGAGGAGGCCATGGATGGACATATCGGAATGAGAGTGGGAAGTGGAATTAAAATGAGTGGCCAGTGGGAGGTCCCACCTGTCCTGGTGGACAGAGTGTAGATGTTCAGTGAAGTGGTCTTCTGATCTATGTCACGTCTTATCAATGTATAGGAAGCCATACCAGGGCACCAAACACAGTATATGACCCCAAAGGACTCACATGCGAAGTGTTGCCTTAATTGGAAGGATTGTTTAGGACTCTGGATGATAGTGAGAGAGGAGGCTTCGGGTCAGGTGTAGCACTTGTTCCACTTGCAAGTATAAGTGCCAGGAAGGAGATCAGTGGGGAGGGACGAATGGACAAGGGGGTCGTGTAGGGAGTGATCTCTGTGGAAAGGAGAAAGTGGGGGTGAGGGAAAGATGTGCTTGGTGGTGGGATCCTGTTGGAGGTGGTGGAAGTTTTGGAGAATTACGTGCTGGATGCAGAGGCTAGTGGGGTGGTAGGTGAGGACAAGAGGAACCCTATCCCTGGTAGGGTGGAGGGAGGATAGAATAAGAGAAGACGTGTGAAATGGAAGAGATGCAGTTGAGGACAGTGTCGATGGTGGAGGAAGGGAAGCTCCTTTCTTTGAAGAAGGACACCTCCTTTGTTCAGGAATGAAAAGCCTCATCCTGGGAGAAGATGCAGCAGAGACAGGAATTAAGAGAAGGGGATGGTGTTTTTGCAAGCAGTAGGGTGGGATGAGATGTTGTCTGCGTAGCTGTGAGAGTCCGTGGGTTTGTAGTAGACATCAGGGGATAAGCTGTCTCCAGAGACAGAGATAGGGAGGTGTTGGAAATGGGCCAGATTAATTTGAGGGCAGGGTGGAAGTTGGAGGGCAAGTGGATGAAGTCGTTGAGTTCAGCACGGGTGCAGGAAGCAGCCCCATTGCATTCGTCAATGTATTACAGGAAAATTGCATCTAGGTCAGTATTAATCTAATCCCATCTGACTGCATATGGTCCATATTCCTCCATTCCCTACATCTTCCTGATCCTGTTTATGAGCTTTATAAATAATATGTCCACTTCTTGCACCACACCTGACAGTGTATTCCAGGCACTGACTATTCTCTATATGAAGAACATGCCTACACATCTCCTTTGAACTTTGCCCCTCTCAACTTAAATGTAAGGCAGGTATAGATTGGAAGTAATATGGCCTTCCACCTGAACAGAAACAGCTATGACTGAGCGGAAGTATGCCGAGTTAAAGGGGAAATTGTGCATAGTGAGAATAGATCCCGCCAGCGTGTGGCTGGGTCAGCTTAAAAGGACCAAAGGCACAAGTTTAACAATGATCTTGAACTTGCCATGCTATGATCATTGTCATTAGCTTGGAAAATAAAGAAAAGGAAGTGGGCTGTGTGTAGCTTTTAACAGATATAATATTGGTAGCCACTTCCATTTCTTTATCTGGGTTACTCTATGTTTCTGCTTCACTTGTTTATCCAGTGGGGGAAATAATTAAGCATTTACAACATGTCCTAGAAGATCAAACTCACACAGCAGCATTCTGCTTTTTTTGTTCAAGGTAATTTAACTAAAACTCCAGGGTTTCAACATAACATTACAGCCTGCATTATTCAAGGTAAATGTTCAAATTCTACAAACTCACCTCCTTAAGTCTATGTTTCAGGTGGGATTGAAGTTAAGTTTCCCATAGCACAATACTATATCCATATAAAAGAACTATTTAAAAAATATACTGGAATACATTAGGACAAGGAGTTTGTTAGCAGTTATAAAATATATGTTGTTATTAAAATAATATAATTCTTCTTGTCAAAAATAATTTTTAAAAACTTCAATATTTTGGTCAATGTAAGTACATGCATTCTCATTAAAATAAGGCATATATGGTTACATTGGTGAAGACAGTATATATACTAGAACAAATAATATTACTTTTCATTATACTATATACGGTGTTAGAGAATATTTTAAAATTTAGAAAATTTATTTAGCAATTTGAATTTATTTATTTGATTTGATTTATTTATTTCAATCTTACATCCATCCCGAAAGTGAGGAAATAACAATCTTTGCGTTCTGACTCAGTCGCAATGTACAGACATGTGAATTTATAGGAGTCTAATGGCTTGCAGAAAGAAGCTGTCCCATAACCTGTTGGTCCTGCCTTTAATGCTGTGGTACCGTTTGCCAGACGGAAGCAGCTGAAGCAGTTTATGGTTGAGGTGACTGGTGTCCCTGATGACCTTCCAGTCCTTCTTTAAGCACCTGCTGCTGTAAATATCTCAATGGACAGAAGTTCACATCCACAGATGCACTCGGTTGTTCGTACCACTCTCTGCAGTGCCCAACGATCAAGGTTGGTGCAGTTTCCGTAGCAGGCAGTGATACAGCCAGTCAGGATGCTCTTATTGGTGCCCCTGTAGAAGGTCCTGAGGACTTGGGGGCTCATTCTGAACTTCTTCAGTCATCTGAGGTGGAAGAGATTCTGTTGTGCTTTTTTTGCCATACAGTCAGTGTGTAAAGCTAGAGTGAAGTTAATTACTTTGGTTGGAAGAATATTTCTCTTCACTTGATTCTTTTCATGTCAGAAAATATACTGTATCTTTTCAATCCACCCCAGGGTATACAACTATGATGCACACTTAAGCAAAAAGAAAAGGAATAAATTTTGTGGAAAAAGTATTAACAATTTTATTTAATGACCACTCTCAACAGCCCCCTCCACACTCTATGCCACTTAAACCCAACTTCAACCTACCCAAACTCCAGTTTGCCTGTATTCCTGTCTGAGCATTAAATCCAAAATTAAACTTTTATGAAAACAACACACGAGTCATTGCATTTCAACAACTCTCGCAGTAACTACTGAGCACTGGCTATACTTCTGTGATTTTATCCCAGAGCAAAAGATCATACATGGTGTGCAGGCAAAATAAAAACCATTCTTGATTAGTGCAAAGCATGCTGTCTTCAAAGATTTAGAAACATAGAAACTTAGAAAACCTACAGCACAATACAGGCCATTCGCCCCACAATGATGTGCCAAACATATACTTACTTTAGAAATTACCTAAGGTTACCCATAGGCCTCTATTTTTCTAAGCTCCATGTACCTATCCAGGAGCCTCTTAAAAGATGCTATTGTATCCGCCTCCACCATCGTCGCCAACAACCCATTCCACATACTCACCACTCTGCGTAAAAAACTTACCCCAACATCTCCTCTGTACCTACTTCCAAGCACCTTAAAACTATGCCCTCTCGTGTTAGCCATTTAATAGACAATTAGTTTACATTGTGCATGAGAAATTAAGAGCAAATAAATTGTCAAGCCCTCCTGTCTCTATGTCAGATTTCAAGCTGGATCTTACTTTATGCAGAGGAGATAAAGCCAGGTTCTTACTTGTTGCTGTCTTTCCTAATAACCAGCTCTCCTTTCTGCACAGCCATGAAGCTGTTTCTACAGGGCCCTCTTTATTGTAATAAGAAAGGGTTTCATTCATTAAAAATGCAGGTATTAAGTGAATATTATGGGATAACAAATTATTCCTGACTTCTAATTTAATGTCGGTACTGTCATAAATTCTGGGAAATGGTTTCGGAAAGGAAAACCAACGGGTTGCCAGCCACTGGATAAGCAACTGGTCTGAGCTGCCACATCATTGAATGTGAACACTTAACATCATGCTGTCTTTCTTATGAGAGAGGAATATGGTTTTAAGGCTTGATTCATGCAGTGTTAAAAGTGCAAAGTCTAGGGCAATTGAGAAGGTACAGCTAGAGAAGCAGTAATAAAGCAATTGTTTGTGATGCTGAAAATCCTTTCCTTTAGATTTTGAAAAGGCAGCTTCATTGGTTCAATGGTTCCATTTAATATCAGAGATACTATGCAGTGTACAACCTGAAATTCTTACTCTTCACGGACATCCACGGACCGGAAGAAAACCTCCAATGAATGACAGAAAAATGTTAGAACCCTAAAGCCCCCACCCACGCACAAGCAGCGGCAAGCATCAACCCTCCTCTCTCCCTTCCTGCCCACCTGCTTCAGTAAAAGCGTCAGCCCCCCCAAAAAAAAAACAGCTTGCAAGCAATAGCAAAGCCTCCAAAGAGACCATAAACTAGAGTTCATCAAAAAAACATTGCTCATCCCAGAGGCTGTCTCTCACTGACGAGGGAGAGAGAGGTATCACTCCTGCCACAGTGAGAGGGCTGGTCAACAACTCGCTGTTTCAACATTACAGCCTGCAGTTTCACTTACTTCGACAGCAGCATGCACTGTTCTCTCGTCGTTCCGATCTCCCACAACAATGCTTCAGTCGCCGACACTGGCGAGGAATCATGTTGTCTACAGGGCCATGCCCCGAAGGCGCATGTCCTCCAGGCCGCTCCTGGAAATATTGAAAACGCAAGGCCACTCAGCAAGCTTTAAGAGCGGGAACCTGCCGTAATGAAGAACCCCATTTTGAGTGCAGCTGTGGATCATGGATTTTGACAGGACCCCAGCCACCTTGAAAAGGAAAGAAGAGATATTAAAGAGAAGAATTTAAACTGCTTTGCAGATAAACTGGAAGAAGTTGCTCTCTGGCTCCACATTTAGCTCCTCCTGGAATACAGAATTCAATGTAAAAATCAGGTTTCAGAAATGTCTTCCTATCCAAAGTGTCCTCCAATATAATAATGTTACAACGAAGTATTATACTCAAAACCTACAGTGATGCTAGTGGAGATGGATGATTTAGAAACAATGTCAGGATAAGACCATATGCTTGCCAGGGGTATCCATGATGACTTAATATGCAATCATTTTTCATGAGGATTATTGGATACAATTATCAGGAGCTCACATGCAGTCCATCATAATAGAATGGAGCGATAAACACTCGTTAAGTGTTACAAGTGTGAGGGAGTCGATAACTAATTCACATGAAAAACTATTATCAGCAAGGTCATTGATTTATTGTGACTAGAAAAAAATCAATTTCCATTTTTATTAAATAGTTTTCTTGGAATTTTACCAGTTTTAAAATTGCATTCCATAATTTGGTGCATTTTCTCTGCAAAATGTATAAATTAGCTTTCATTAGGAGGAAGGCAGAGAAATTGAGCATTACCCGAAATCAAGGGAAAAGCCCTAACATAAAGTAAAATCTGTATCTTGAAGAGAAAGGGCCCTAGCTGAGCTATACACAATTCCAATCCAATAAAGCAGATTCTCTTCTGATAGAGGTCAGAACCCTTAACTACCCTCCCTCTATTGCCAATATTGACTATCTGCAACTTCTGTTGTTAGGCAGAAATTGCAGGTAGTCAATATTTTATAAAGGAAAATGTATGCCTTATTCTAGTATTCCATGGGTTCTAATCATTAGCTCTCTTGCTGAGGAATTTGAAGATGAATATCCAGGGGTGAAGACTCTAACAATGGCTTTGTTTCTAATGAGCGTTGGAACTGGAGTACACACCGGCATTCCAGAGGGCTTCTCCACAACCAGAATAGGAAAGCAGACCCACCGAAGCTCAGTGTGGAAAATGATGAAACAGTATCTGTAACCGGTAGCTTCTAATCATATTACATTGTCACAAGACATGGTCATGATTTTTTGGCAGTCTGCAAGATTTTGGTGGATTCCCAATAATCAGTTTTCCAGTCAACGTCTCAATTCAAAGTTGCAGCAGTGTACAGCTTCTAGTTAATTCAGTTAATATTTTTTCCCTACCTGTCCAGTCTTACGAATATTTAATCAAAGTGACTGCCAATGTGGTCTGGTGCTGGGAGGTTAATAAGGTGTTTTTATTTACTTTACTGAGGGAGCTTTACATTCTTCAGATAAGACTCAACTTTGCCAAAGAGCAGGACGTTGCTCATTGATGAGATTGTGTTTGGGTTGTTTAAAGAGAAATACCTGTACTATCTTCATTCAGCAATGTCTGACAACTCAGCCTAAACATTGAGGGCTTAGGAATGAAATTCCCCATTCGTTCTCACCCAAGGTCCAAGCATCTGTACTTTTCAGGATCAGCATTTCACACACCCAGCGCTGACCACGTGGGAGTAAACTTCAACCTCAAACAGCGAGACTGGCTGACAGAAAGGGTAAAAACATACCAATCCTTGTAAAACAAAGCATCCTCCACCTGCCTTCTACACTCGTGCAACAACAGCCTGACAAAACTTCCTGTCATCTGGACAGGGCACTGGAATCAAGTCAAAGCTTGGAGCCTGAAGATTAAATTGGCAAAATACAGACACCAGTAACGAATCTGACACAAACAGCTTGACCTGGAATGGGACTTGCAAAGAACGTAGATCTCTCCTGAGAGAAATGGGTTATCAACTTACGTGTGTTAATCAGTCATTAAGAGAAATTTTAATCACAAATTTCAAACTGAAGTGACTCTTGGTTCTTGTCAATAAAAGAGTGTTGAGAATAAAGGGGGCGGAGCAGAGGAGCTAACGACAGCCTCTCAGTGTAAGCATGGCAGTTCCACAATTCAAATCCTAACTGACCCTGTGAAAGACTTTCCTTGGTTATTTCCCAGCAGACAACATTTTTAGAAAGTTATTGTTGATGTAGCTAACTGCCTGCAGTTCGGGCTGGATGTCTGTTCCTAGAGGCAACTGTTGATCAGCAGTTGGGTACCTCTGACTCATCTGCAGCTGAAGTAGTGAGAGGGGCACATGAGAAACTGAGACGTGCCACTCACAGGAAACTGCAAATAGCAAACACACCACATAGGCAGGAGTCCAGGAGATTCAGAAAATCACACTGGGCTGTAGGAGATCAATTGCCCTATGTACAAATACATCTATGCATGTGTACAGTGAAAAGTATATTTGTAGCAACATCATGGAGTATGTAGCATTGGAGACACAATATTCACAAGGAAAACAATAAATTAAATATAAATTATACAAAATTATCTAAGGAAGAACACAAATAGAGCAAAAAAATTAACAAGTCCATTGTAGTGAAACGTGGTCATCGTTGTTGCTATAGTGAGGGAATGCTTAGGTAATGGGACAGTGATCCTTGAACAAAATCTGCTATTGGTGACCTTGTCCTGCTCGTCACTGACTGGATGATCACCTCCCTGAACTTCAGGCTAATCCCAGGCTTCGTGTTTAATTCTCCGCCTTCCTGCTGATCCTTCTATGACCACAGAAAAGGTACAGGTACTCCAATCCATAGTCCAATGGCAGAGCCTATTCCACCTGACTTTCAACAGCAGATTGCTGGGAGAAGAAGGAGTGAACTGAAGCCTGTGATAAGTACGTATGCACTCGTGATCTTGAATGATCCTGTGATTACAGTCTCTGAGGCTGATAAGCGAACAGCCTTCAGGAGAATGAACCCACAAATAGTATACAGGCCAGATGGGATAACTGGCCAAGTACTAAAGACCTGTGCTGTTCAACTGGCTGGAATGCTCACCGATAACTTTAACCTCCTGCTTCAACAGTCTGAGGGTACCCACCTGCTTCAAGCATGCTTCAATTATACCTGTGCCTAAGCCTGCCTCAATGACTATAATCCAGTAGCACTTACATCCACAGTGATGAAATATTTCGAGAGGCTGGTGTTGAAACATACCAACTACTGCCTGAGAAGTGACTTGGATCCACTCCAATTTGTCTACTAGAGCAATAGATCCACAGCAGATACCATCTCATTGGCTCTTCACTCAACCCTGGAACATCCAAACAGCAAAGATGCAGGCATCAGGATGCTCTTCATTGACTAGCTCAGCATTCAATGCCATCATCCCCTCAAAACTAATCAATAAGCTTCAAGACCTTGTGTGACAAGAATCCTTGACGAGGAAGGTTTGGACACAATTGCAGATGCATCTGAAGCAAGGTTCAAGGCATGGTATCAAACTGGATCAGAGCACAAAACAAATGCTAGATGATATCAGTTATGAGCTTAAGATTGAGCACAAAACTGCAGTTCGGGTGTTCTTTAAATACTCAATACTTGGCACCCAAAACATGATTATCACTTAGTTGATTAGACCAACCTGAACCCTTAAAGGGGCCACACCAGCTCCGTGCACTCCAGGGAGTTAGAGCATCTAAATCCCAGAAGCTGCTGTAGAAGGGAGCATCTTGTAACAGGACCCCCTCCCCTGTGGCCGACTCCTGACAGCCCTGGCTGATCAGAGGATGGTGATGGTAGTCATGGATGAGAGCCAGATCCAAAATGTCTCTTTCAGGCACCCAGCATCTCTCCTCGGATTCAAATTCTTCCCAGTCCATGAGATATTGCCGCACACCTTGAATAGTATGTAGTCCAAGAGTCTTCTCACTGTGAAGTCCTGTTCCCTATTGATAAACCTGGGTAGCAGTGGCCTGATTTTGGTGGGGCTATAGAACTACTGCAAGCAAGATTTAATTTAGAGATGTGGAAGGTGGGGTTAGTCTTTAGGGTCTTGGCGAGCTGCAAGGTGTTAGACACTGGGTTTACTTTCCTCAGGAATTTGAAGGGTCCAAAGAATTAGGGTGTCAACTTTCTAGATTACATTCAGAGAGGCAAATCATAAATGGACAACCAAACCTGTTGTCCAGGCTGTTAAGCAGGTCCTCATCTTCTCTTTCTGTTCACCTTGGTCCCCGCTCTCTGGATAGAGAAATCTCTCTTTTCCTAATCTATTTTTGCTGCAGCATTGAATAAGTTCTTTGGCTGCAGGGACCCTAACCTTGGCCTCTTGTTCTGGAAACAGAGGCAGAGGATAACCAACTGGCACTGGAAAGGTAATATCCTATGTACTGAATGCTGTAAAGTGCTGTGGGTGATCTCTGCCCACATCAAATGGTCACACCACTTATCAGGTCTTTGCAAGGCCAGGCATTTTAGGACACATTTTAAATGTGGGTTGGTCCGCTCTGATTGGCCTTTGGACTGTGGATGAAACCTAGTGGAAAGGCTTGCTATTGCCCCTATTAGTTTATAGATAGCCTTCCAGAAATGTAATGAGAATTGCGGAGCACTATCCAAGACAACATCCACTGGGAATCTGTTGATACGGAAGATTGGGTCCAGGACAATTTTGGCTGTCCTCACTGCAGACAGTAGCTTCTCCAAGGCAATGAACTTGCAGGCTTTCCAAAACCAATTGATAACTGCCATGATGACTGACTTCTGGTTGGATGGTGTGAGACCCCCAACCAAGTCCATGGAGATGTGTGCCCAAGGTCTTTCTGGAACAGGTAGGAGCACTTGAGGTCGAGTATGGAGTTCCTTGTTCTGGGCACACACTTCATGTCTGCAAGTACTGTTGAACGTCTTGCATCATTCTGGGCCACTATTACCTCCTCTTGATAAACTCAAGGGTCCTGGCAATAATTGGATATGTGGTCACTCTCAACAAGTATCTCCACTGGAGTACCTGTAACTGGATGGTACTTGGGATGTACAGCCAACCTGCAGGACCATTCTTCTGAGCCTCCCTTTGCGCTTGGGCCTTGTAAACAGCAACATTGATTCTCCAACAAATTGGTACTACAGCTCCTGTCTGGGGCAAAATGGTGGTCGGCAGCTCCTCTCATTCTGGCTCATCGAACTGCTGGGACAGGTCATCTGGCTTCTGGTTCTTCAACCACAGTCAATTGGTCATGATGAATTCAAAGCAGTTAAAGAACAAAGCACATCTGGCCTGCCTGGAATTCAGCGTCTTCTTGTGCTGAATATAAGCCAGGCACTTGTGGTCAGTACAAATTTTAAAAGGGTTCTTGGCCCCTTCCAGCCAATGATGCCACTCCTCCAGGGCTAATTTAACTGTAGGAAACTCCTGATTTCCAGTCTCATAGTTCCTTTGTACCGGGGATAGCCGCCTGGAGAAGAATGGACACTGGTGCAGTTTACCTTCCGAAGGTCGTCATTGAGACAAGATGGCACCCACTGCGACGTCCACCTCCACAAAGAAGTGAAGGTCTAGGTTAGGAGAAATGAAGATAGGACCTGTTGTGAACTGCTGTTTAAGCTCTGCAAAAACATCCTCTGCATCAATCATCTGAACAAAAGGGCCTGCGGATTTCTTAGTGAGCGCTGTCAGTGGAGCTGTCACAAAGGTGAAGTTCCTGATGAACTTCTGGTAGAAGTTAGCAAACACCAGGAATCAATGGACCTGTTTGATACCGAATGGCGGTGCCCATGCTCTGAATGCCTGAGTCTTGGTAGGATCCATCTTGATATTGCCATTCAAGAAAATGACACCCAAAAATGAAACAGTCATTACGTGAAACTCGGACTTCTCCAACGATGTAAAGTTCATGGTCTGGTAGGCTCCCTAAGGTGTCCCTAACGTGAGCAACACCTTCCTCCACGGACTTGGAGAAGATTAGGATATCATCCAAGTAATGAAGGCATGCTAATGAAGAGTATTCTGGAGCACATTGTTTATAAAGGCTTGGAAAATGGCTGGAGCGTTTGCAGGATTGAAGTGAATAACCAGGTACTCATAGCGCCCTGTCAGTGAATTGAATGCAGTCTTCCACTCATCACCTTCCCGAATACAGACCAGATTGTATGCATTCTGTACTCTAGTTTTCTGAATACCCTCACCCATTGGAGCATTTTGACAGACATATTCATGATTGGGAGGAGGTAGTGATTTTTTGGCCTTTATGTGGTTTAATTTCCTATAATGAATGCATAGCCATAGGCTCCCATCTTCTTTTTTGTAGGAAGAAGCCTGCACCAGCATCCCTGCTCCAATCACTTTTCTGGGCCAAGGACCAGAATTCAATTGAGTAGTCAACATCTGACCATGCTCTCTGCCAAATCTTCATCAGAAGGTGTGATCCTCAGCTGGCTCCGGTGGGTTGATGAAAAACTTTCCTCATAGTGGCCCAGAGTTCCTCTGAATCTGAGCAAATCTCTGACCTACATTCACAATGTGCAGTGTCCCAGGCCAGGGCTCACCCTGTCAGAAGAGAGATAATGAAGACAACCTTTCCACACTCCAAAAGGAACCGAGATGGCTGGAGTTCAAATACTAATGAGCATTGGATGAGGAAGCTGCAGCAAGAACCTGGGTCATCATCAAATCTCTCTGAGGTCTCTCCACAGCGAATTTGGCATCCTCCATGCCGTAGTTGGAAAACAGTGACCTGGAGGTCGTGTATCTGCATGCTCTGTCTGGAAATGTTCTTGCTGTAGCTAGCCATGTTTGACAAAATCTCCGAAAACCCGTTGGTTCCATGTTGGTTCAATTGTGCCGTGACAAGGATGGTTTGGACCCAAATGCTTGGGTATCCAAAGCAAGGTTCAAGACATGGTATCGAACTGGATCCAAGCACAAAACAAATGCTAAACAATATCACTAGTAGGCTTACGATTGAGCACCAACCCGCAGTCTAGATGTTCCTTAAATACTTCATTCTGGGTACCTAAAACATGATTATCAATTGGCAAGACCATTTTGAATCTTTAAAGGGACTTCACCAGCTATTCATACTCCAGGGAATTAGAGCTTCTTAGTTCTGGAAGCTGGTGCAGGTGGGAGCGTCTCATAACATCTTGGCCTCAATACCTCCTTGTGCAACTGCGTCCTCGATTTGCTCACTTGCAGTCTGGATGGGCAGCAACATCTCCTCTGTGATCTCCATCAGTGCAAGTACATCACTAGGCAATGTGTTTAGTTCCCTGCTCTACTTGCTTAGTACTTATGACTGTGAGGCTAAGCACAACTCTTACACCATACTCAAATTTGCTGATGAAACCACTGTCAAAAGGGTGCATCAGAGGTGGTGATTTATCAGCATATAGAAGGGAGTTTGAAAATCTGGCAATGACCCTTGATCTTATCAGCAAGATCAATGAACTGATTATTGATTTTAGGAAAAGGGAACATGAGGTGTATGAGCCAGTCCTCACTGGAGGATCAGAGGAGGGGAGGGCGAACACCTTTAAATTCCTGTGTGTTATTATTTTGGAAGGCCCAGCATGTGAGTGCAATTCTGAAGAAAGCACAGCAGCGCCTCTACTCCTTAGGAGTTTGGGGAGATTTAGCATGACATCTAAAACTTTGACAAACTTATATAAATGTATATTGGAGAGTATATTGACTAGCTGCATCATAGCCTGGTATGGAAACACCAGTGCCCTTAAATGAAAAATCCTACAAAAAGCAGTGGATAGGCCCAGTCCATCATGTGTAAAGCCCTCCCCACCTTTGAACATGTCTAATTGCAGTGCCATTGCAGGAAAGCAGCATCCGTAATCAAGGATCCCCAACACCCAGCACCTGCTCTCTTCTTGTTGCTCCCATCAAGAAGTATGTACAGAGGCCTCGAGACTCACACCACCAGGTCAGAAACAGTTAATGCCCTCAACTGTCATGGTCCTGAATCAAAGGGGATAACTTCACTCAACTTCACTTGGCCCATTATGAACTGTTTCCACAACCTGTGGACTCACTTTTAAGGACTTTTTTATCTCATGTTCTCATTTTTATTGCTTATTTATATTTTATTATTGGTTATTTTCTTTTTGTACTTTTGCACAGTTTGTTGACTTTTGTGCACTGGTTGAACACTCCAGTTGGTGTAGTCTTTCATTGATTCTGTTGTGGTTTTTGTTCATTAACTATGCCCCAACAAGAAAGTGAATCTCAGGGTTATGTGTGGTGAAATGTATGCACTTTGATAATAAGTTTACATTGAACTTTGAACTCTGCTTAGGGCTTCCAGATCCTGGGCCCTTTCACCACTATCCCCCTCATGACCCTTCCACTCTTCACTTGCTTGCAATGAAGTACTTGATGATCTATCACATTCAGTGGATTGCAGAGCAATCAGCCAGTGATATCAGTCACCTACAATAGTACCCTAACCCTGTCAATGGAGAGTTTGTATTCTTCCTTTGGTCTACTTGATGTTTACGCACCTGCCTCTATCCTACTACAAGTTGAAAAGCATAAGCCATGTGATTGGGTACCTCTTCAAAGAGGATATCATTGTCTTTATCTTGCATCATGGCATAAGCGTTTAAGCTTTTAATTATAGGCATAATGCCCTGGTTAAGATTTTTACTGCTATGCTGTAGGTATTTCATCTTAGCAGTTCTGTAAGATCAGTCTGTACTGCTCTCAGCTCATTTGGATTTGAGCTGAGATAAGAAGCTTCGTTGTTCAACTTAGGAATTTGGTGTCATTCGCTCAGGATGGTAGATTTGGAAGGAAGGTCCAGAGGACAGAGGGAAGAGGTCATTGTCGGTGGAAGTTGGAGGAAGATGGGGAGAAAAGATGGCTGAGGATGCCGTCCCAGTGGCACAAGGTGCTTTGTGCAGATGAATGACTTCAAGGAAGAAGAGCCAGTTCTCCTGTGGGGGACATATTTGTTCGAGATGGATTTCAAGCAATATTCAGACAGTGGTGTGTGTTTTCACACAGACCGAGAGTCCAGCGTGTGGGAGACAGACAACTTAAGTTCACATTTGATTGTTTAAGAGTAATGCCCTTTTTGGGTTTTTTTCTCTTACTTTCATTTAATTTCTTTCATTTGTTTGTTTAAATTAACATTCTTAAATATACTTCTTTATACTGTAATTGTATGCAGTGTATGATCTGTTATTTCTTGCCAGGGCTGTAAATCACACAGCATTCACACAAGCCAGGACTTGACTGGGTGAGGAATCCCAACCTCACGGATTTGGCAGGACCAAAATTGTATACATCCTAGATGTACAAAGCTGGAGAAAGGTGGGGTTATGTTGCAGAATCTAGTGGCTGTTAGCAAGGGGTAATGAGCCAGTTTTCCAGAGACGCCCAGTAAAAGGGGGCTTCATGGATGTGATTACTTTTTACTTGCCACAGGCAAGCAGTCCAGACAACTGAGATGGGATATACGAAATATCGTGATAAGATAGAATTCAGTGAAAGATCCATGTCGCCAATGCCCATTGTAAAGGGAAAACATCACACCATCAGAGCAAAATTTCTTGTTATAAAGCTCATATCCACATGGGAATCCCTCATCCTGGAATGAATAGTCACCAATCCAGCATTTCTAGTGTCTTTATACTAATCCATGTTTACTTCATCCCCACCTCCTCCCACCATCTCTACCCGACTCGCTCAGTAAATATGCAGAATAAATAAAGTCTATGAGGAACACTAGTCTTCTCTCTGTGGATTCTGTCTATAATTGTTACTGCCTAAGAAAAGCAGCCAGGTTAATCAGAGACCCTCCCACCCTAGACATTCTCTCTTCTCTTCTCTTCCATCGGGCAGAAGATACCAAAAAAAAAAAGAAAATACACAACACCAAGCTCAAGGACAGCTTTATCCTGCTAATGTAAGCCTCTTGCACAATAAAAAAGGACTCTTGCTCCTTATTGACAGCCTGCCCTGCTTTTGCTCTATAACTGTAACATATTCTGCATTCTGTTATTGCTTTCCCCTTGTGCCAACTCAATGTGTTTATGTTTTCGAATGATCTGTACAGATGACCTGTAAAGCAAAATTTCTCACTGTTTCACAGTATATGTGTCAATAATAAACCAATTCCAATTCCAAGATAATTGATTTGCAATGTGAAGCTTCAATGTCCAGCACAGCATATAGGTCAGACGCATTTTCACTTCTTCCTTATATGTATATACAATAGTCTGCTGCCCTTTCTGGAAGTTATGAGATGGCTGGTATGCAATATCCAAGCATGTTGTTACAGTAGGTCATGAGAGTCAGCAACTTGTGTTTGGAGTCTGATTGAACTGGATCTACCTAGCCCTATATGCGTGACCAACTTTATTCCCCCACTACACCATACTTTATAATAAGCTGGTCTCTCTACTCAGCAAATTAAATTGGGTTGCCCACCTGCTGGCAAATTTATAACTTCAAATACCACCATGGTGGTTGGTACTTGAGATTCACTGCAGGTTTAAGAGGTGCACAGCACATGGATCACAAAGAAAGAATGAGGAGCATTGTAATGGGCTGGGTTAATCAGACCCAATTTGAATGTCCAGGAGATGTGGTGAAACACAACAAGTGCAGCAAAGAAACTTAGTCTAACTTATATCATAAAATAGAAAACACAAATAAAGCACCCAAAATACTACATTGCAAGTCACAAAGTTTTCTACATAAACTTATGGACTCTTGATTTTTGGTTACCACTTGATTGTTACTGTTGTAGGGGGATCTCCAATTTCTGATTTGCTCTTGAAACCACCCCATTATTTCCAGCCCTTGGTGAAGTCCAAAGAATGAATGAAAATTCCCTTCATTTATGCAAGTTCCACAAGCGCAGAATAACCATGAGAAAGAGAAACTCTTTGTTTTATCCATTAATACAATAGGGTTTCTTTCATTCAAACAAAGATCATGTCCATCAACATGGTCCTCATAAATCAAGAGACAATTTAATGGCCACCCCTTATTCATTAGTCCCCCAATGTCCATACATAATATTCCTTGGGCTTACAAAGAACATTAATGTTTTACATATACAGTGGTGCTAGAAAGTTAGTGAACCCTGTAGAATTTTCTCTATTTCTGCATAACTATGACCAAAAATGTGATTATATCTTCCTGTAGATTCTAAAATTAGACAAGGAGAATACAGTTAAATTAATAATACAAAAACATTATACTTGTTCCTTTATTTATTGAGAGAAATGATCCAATATCACATGTACTTTGCTGGAAAAAGTATGTAAACGTTTCCTTTCATTAACTGGTGTGACCCCCTGTACAGAAATAACATCAACCAAACATTCCTGGCAACTGTTGATCTGTCCTTCACATTGGCTTGGAGGAATTTTTGACCATTCCTCCTGACAAAACAGTTCCAGTTTATCAGTATTTCTGGGTTACCTTACACGAACAGCCCTCTTCAGGTCATGCCACAGCATCTCAATTAGGTTAAGATCTAGACTCTGACTTGGCCATTGCAAGACACAATTTTATTTTAAACCATTCTGTAATTGATTTACTCTTGTTTTGGATCATTGACTTGTTACATCATTCAACTTCTATTAAACTTCAGGTGACGGACTGCTACTCTGACATTCTTCTGTAAAATGTCTTGACACAATTTTGAATTCATTATTGCCTCAACAATTACAAGCTGTCCAGGCCCTGAGGCATCAAAGCAGCCCCAAACCATGATGCTCCTTCCACCATGCTTCACAGTTGTTTTGAGGATTTGGTGTTTGTGTGCAGGTCCCTTTTTCCTCCAAACATAGCAGTGTACATTTCTGTCAAAAAGTTAATGTTTTGTCTCATCTGTCCACAGAACATTGTCCCAGAAGCATTGCAGATCATCTCAGTAATCTTTGCAAACTTCAGACATGCAGGCAATGTTTTATTTTGGAGAGGCAGTAGTTTCCTCCCTGATGTCCTTCCATAAACATCATTCGTCTTCAGTGCTTTTCTTAGAGTGGACACATGAACAGAGATTTTAGCAAGTATTAGAGATTTCTGCAGGCCTTTAGGTTCTTTTTTTCACCTCCTTCAGCATTGCACATTGTGCTTTTGGTGTGATCTTTGCCACTCCTAAGGACAGTAACAACAGAACTGAACTACCTCCACTCAGAGACAGCTTCTCTTGCTGTGGACTGATGAACACTCAGGTATTTAGAAATGTTTTTGTAGCCTTTTCCAGCTTCATGCATCTCTACAATTCTTTATCTAAAGTCCTCTGAAAGTTGTTTTGATCAAAGCATGGTGCACATTATGATTAATGTGAGAAGTGCAGACTCTAGCAGTAACCCAACTTTGTGTGTGTGTTTTCTTAAAGGGCAGGGCAGCTCTACAACCCACACTTCCAATCTCAACTCATTGATTAAAACACCTAAATAACATTTGTAGAAGGCATTGCCACAAATGTTCCCATACTTTCTTGAACCTAGACTGTGATTGTTTAAATGGTGTACTCAGTGATGACAAGAAGAAATATTATTGTTTTCATGTTATCAGTTTGGGCAGATTGTGTTTGTCTATTATTGTGACTTAGATGAAGACCGGAGCATATTTTATGAGTAATTAATGCAGAAAACCAGGTAATTGCAAAGGTTCACAAACTTTTATTTGTGACTACGTAAGTGATAAGCCCGAATTGAGACAGACAAATCACTTCACAAACACTCTAAGTGTTTACTCACTAGCAGACATTCACACCTTAATGGTTACCCATTGTTTGTACTACACAGCTACGGACCCCACATGTTAAGAGTTCACAAAGTGTTAAATTGTCATTTGACCTGACAGACATTCACTCATTGTTTTATAAAATCTAACATGCCACAAACATTGCCTAAAAGAAAAGAACCCACAGTTCTTCCAGAAAATTATTGTAGAAAACTTGAACCAGCAGAAGAGGATTCGGAACATGGAGTGCAGAAAAAAGCAAGAATCTGAACATTTTAAGCAATAACTGGATAAATTAATCATCAAATGTCTTTGTTAATTAAATAAATTGAATTTACTTGGCTTACAGCATTTATTCAGAAATATATTTATTGAATCAGTCAACTACTGGGTACACAATCTCTTTTGTCCAAAGGAGGCAAAGCGTTTAACATATTGGGAACAGCAACCTTATAATTGTTAGTAACGGTAATGGAAAATGCTTAGGGCTTTATAGGCAATTTAAACAATTTCCCAATTTAAACATGTGGATTTTAAATGGTGGGGACTGTAATCTAAAATTGTAGAACTCCAGGATAAGGCAACCCTAATCCATATGCACATCCCCAGACATACTCAGAAGGTAGTAATAGCCTCTCTCAAAAGCAATTGTTAAATCATTTCAGGTTCATTAAAAGTTTAGAGTGAGATTGGATTTGTGTGCAACAGTAGCTTGTTTCTCTACAGAAGGATGCCATTAAACTAATTGTTTTCTTTTTAGCATAATTCAAAAGGTTTCTTGACCTCAAGTGAGCCAAATCAATTTCACAACCTGCTGCAGTAGCATTAGACACCTGCGTCTTCTGGGTTACTGGAGGTAGCATTACACCCACTATACTAACATAGCCTAACTATCAATTCAGCCTAATACTTTAATGCAGCTTGGAAGTTTTATCACAGTTTGGGAAAATAAAGCTAATTCCTTAATGCCTCTTCAGGTCATATTATTTAGAAACGTCCACAACATCATTCCAAAAATTGCAATATTAAGCCCACAAAGCCCCAGTGGTGTTTGAAGTTATCCAATGAGATTACATAAGGTTTACACTAATGAAATTCAGTAGCCTCCATCAACTGTTATGCAACTAATTGGGAATTTACTGTGTATAAACATTAGGACAAGCAAGACAGGTAAACTAGACAGATGTATGGTATTTGCAGTGGGTTCATCCTAATACAGCAAAATTTTAATAATCGGCTATCCAACTATTCAGAAAGTCCAATGGTTTGTCATCTGATTCACTGGGTGCTGATCCCTGTGTTCCCTTGTATTTACTAGGGTCATGCTTCTAGATTTCATTCCACTTACTAGAGCTTCACTTTGGGATCTACGTTCCATTTATCAGAGTCTGTGTTCCCAGGCCCTTTCCAATCACTCTCCAGCTCCTGGTTTATGATGTCCCTTCCACTCATTGGGGCTCTAGTTTTGACACTCCTTCAGAATTCTGTTTCCTGCTCTCCTACCCTGCTCATGAGGTTCAAAATGTTTGAGAGGTTGGTCATGACCAAACTGAACTCCTGCCTCAACAAGGACTAGGACCCATTGCAATTTACCTATCGCCACAATAGTTAAACGGCAGATGCAATCTCAATGGCTCTTCACAGAGCCTTAGACCACCTGGACAACACCAACACCTATGTCAGGATACTGTTGATCGACTATAGCTCAGCATTTGACACGTTCATGCCCACAATTCTGATTGAGAAGTTACAGAACCTGGGCCTCTGTATCACCCTCTGCAATTGAATCCTCAACTTCCTAACCGGAACACCACAATCTGTGCAGATTAGTGATAATATCTTCTCCTCATGACGATCAACACTGGCACACCTCAGAGGTGCATGCTTAGCGCACTGCTCTACTCTCTCTATACCCATGACTGTGTGACTAGGCTCAAATACCATCTATAAATTTGCTGATGAAACAACCATCATTGGTAGAATCTCAGATGGAAATGAGAGGGTGTGCAAGAGTGAGATATGCCAACTAATGGAGTGGTGTCACAGCAACAACCTTGCTCTCAACGTCAGTAAGACGGAAGAGCTGATTGTGGACTTCAGGAAAATTAAGACGAAGGAACACATACCGATCCTCATAAAGGGATCAGAAGTGGAGAGAGAGCAGTTTCAAATTCCTGGGTGTCAAGATCTCTGAGGATCTAACCTGGTCCCAACATATCGATGTAGTTATAAAGAAGGCAAGACAGTGACTTTACTTCATTAGGAGTTTGAAGTGATTTGATATATCAACAAATACACTTAAAAGCTTCTATAGATATACTATAGAGCATTCTGACAGGCTGCATCATTGTCTGCTATGGGGTGGGGGGCTACTGCACCAACCAAAAGAAGCTGCAGAGGGTTGTAAATTTAGTCAGCTCCATCTTGGGTACTGGCCTACAAAGTACCCAGGACATCCTCAAGGAGCAGTGTCTCAGAAAGACACTGTCCATTATTAAAGACCTCCAGCACCCAGGGCATGCCCTTTTCTCACTTTTACCATCAAGTAGGAGATACAGAAGCCTGAAGGCACACATTTACTGATTCAGGAACAGCTTCTCCCCCTCTGCCATCCTATTCCTAAATGGACATTGAACTTGTGAACACTACCTCACTTTTTTAATACTGTATATATTATGTCTGTTTTTTTTCCACGATTTTTAATCTATTTAATATACCGTCATTGATTTACTTATTTATTTATTATTATTATTTTTCTTATGTACTATGTTATGTACTGCATTGAACCGCTGCTACTAAATTAAAAATTTTCACGACACATGCCAATGATAATAAACCAGATTCTGATTCTGATTCTGACAAATATATTATTCTATAGTATAACATCCACTGGACAATGTGGATCATAATGCAGGGGTACATTGTCTGATGTCACCATTTGTTCACATTTTAGATTGACTCCTCACACAGCTTAGTCTAGTGACAATTCTTCCTGATGTGTAGTAATGTGTTCAAAGGGTGGAGCACAGTCGCCAGGTTTGGCAAGAACTTCTTATAGTAATTGACAAATCCTAAAAGAGACTGCAATTGTGACAGGTCCTTTGCTCTTGGGGTATACACCACTACTTGAATTTTCTCAGCACGCTTGTGTACACCTTGCCTGTTAATAGTGTGACGACAGTAAGTGATTCTTGGCTTAAAGAACTCATACTTGTCATGTAGTGCTCTGAGCCCATAAACTTCTAATATATTTTAAAATGTCTTGAGATTTTGGAGATGTTCCTTGTCATCTTTACTAGTAACAATAATGTCATCCCAGTAACACTGAGTGCCTGGGCAGCCTTGCAGTAGCTGGTGCAAAGCTTTTTGCCAGAGTGCAGGTGTCAATGCTATTCTGAAAATAAGCCTATTATAGGAATGAAGTTGTTTGTGAGTATTTGTGGTAAGAAACAATGTGGACTCTTCTGCCATGTACATCTGTAGGCAAACCTTTGCTGAAGTGTTTTCCTCCAGAAAGGTTTGCAATGATATCCTCTATCTTGGGCCACAGGGTATTGATCTACTTTCAGTACTGGGTTGGTGGTGACTGTATAATCTCCACAGATCCTGACAGACCCACTTTACTTGGCTACTACCACCACTGGTATTGTCCATGGGCTCTAGTCAACCTTGGAAAGAACTCCTTCAGCCTCCATGTGATAAAGCTCACTGGTTATATTATCATGGATGGTACCATGATAATATAATATAACCCTTGCTATGTCTGAGTTTTCCAATGCCACCCTTGAACATTGCTGTGGTAACATCCAGTACCTTTCTTAATACATTTTCAGTTGATTCTGTTGCAGGGGATGTGGCACGCAAATTGTGGCTGGATTTCCAATCAAGTTGTAGATTTCTCAGCCGATCATGACCCCACAATGCTGGATCTTAGTACTCTTTCTGAAACTGCAACTTTTTATCTTTTTCTCTTCCCTGTGCAGTCCATTTACTTTAGTCTGCCCAACATGTATGTGTCCCACTTTGTTGGATTTTCTGCAAGTTTTGCCTTCAAATCAGCATTGGTCTGGTGTATGTAACTGCCAGCCATAATGGTTTGGCCAGGCAAGTTCTGTTTAGATGTTACAGCTTCTTTCCTGACTGCAGCTCAATTGCGTCTCTGGCTGCTGTTTCCATTGATGCAGCAATTTCAACTACTTTTTTAAAATGTGAGTTGTGCTTCAGCTAGGAACCATTTCTAAATGCTTTCTTGTAACATTCCACAAACTAATCAATTTCTCAGAATATCATTAAGCCAATCACTGAACTGACAATGCTCAGAAAACTTCTTCAGTTCAACAACATATGCTGAAATGGACTCACCTCCCTTTTGATTCCTCTATTGAAACCTAAAATATTCTACAATCAACAAATGGTTTTGTTTCTAAATGTCCAGCATTACTTTCGCAATATCAGCAAAACTTTTATTTTGAGCAGACGAACTTCGAAGCAAACTGTATGCTCTTTCACCTATTACACCCAGCAAAACTGGCACTTGCTTTTCATTGACTGTTTCATTTGTTTCAAAATACTACTCAGTTTACTCAGTATAAATCTTTTGTGTAACTGAACATGTCTATCATTCCAATGTACTCAGTCATTTCTGCTTTTTTATTTGTTATTATTTTCATCCGGTAGTCATTGTTTATTAACCCATGAGTTTCTTCTGTTTCCAGCTTTTTTTTAAACTCAAACTTTTCCTTCCTTTTGCTAAGAATGCATGCAGCTCTGAAGAAAAAAAAGCAAAGCCTCACAAAAATCTGCGGATGCTGTAAATCCAATCAATGTCCACAAAATGCTGGAGGATCTGAACAGGCCAGGCATCATCTACGGAAAAAACGTAAACAGTGAGTGTTTCAGGTCAAAACCTTTCATCAGGAAATAAAAAGGTGCTATGCTTCTTTTAAACTTGAACGACTCACTTCAGGTCAACAGGTAGATAGTTATCTACTTGTTTCATTTTCAACAGGTTTCATTTTAAAACTTACTCTTCACAACTGTTATGTTTTGCAACTCCAGAAACTAACTGAAAGAAGACACAGGAAAACTGGGATAGACGTGTTCTCTTCATTTTTACTTTAGTAAGGCACGCTCTTATGATGTGCTGGCGTATCAACATATGGCTTTCACATACTTTTACATGTAACCCATAATCAATTATGTAAACGACAAGCAGTATTTTTAAATATCACACATATTACTGAAATATTAAATACACAATCTCTCTGACAAGGAATGTTTTCCTTTTTATCCTTGAGCGGTCCTATCCTCACTTTAATCATCCTTCATGCACATGTAGAATGCCTTGAGGTGTTCTTTAACCCTACTTCCCAAGGCCTCTTCATATCCCCTTCCAACTCTCCTTAGACTGTACTTAAGCTTCCTTCTGGCTACATTTTAACTCTCAAGAGCCCTGTCTGACCTTAAGTATGCATCCTTCTCCCTCTGCACTAAAAGTTCCACATCTCTTGTGAGCCATTATCTTTTCCCTGTCTCAATCCCATTCAGAAATTCATGCAAATACTTCCTAAGCAACCTTCATATTTCTGCAGTACATTTCCTTGAGAAAATGTCCTCCCAATTTATGTTCCCAGGTTCCTGCCTAATACCATCATTAATAGCCATTACTATTCGGACCTCACCAAAATAATATTTTTCATATCGTCTGCTCCTGTCCTCGTTAATGGCTTTGATAAAGGTCTGAGAGTTGTGATCACTATCATTTTTCACAGCCAAGTCAAGGCTCAGATTTCTTTCTCCCTAAAGGCAAAATAGAATTTTATGCTCATGAACATAAACTAGAAGTATCCTCCTATCCAGGTTTTGTAATACCCTACAGATGATGTTGCTGTGTGTAGATTTATAAAAAACAAACTCTAGCATGGAATGGATGGTTTGCACATGGACTGGAGGGGGACCTAATCCTAGCAGGAAAGTTAGTTAATGCTGCACAGTGGGATTTAAACTAGAGGTGCAGGGAGATGGGAACCAAAGTGCCCGAACAGTTAGTGGAGAGGTTGTGGAGTTAGGAATCAAAGGGTTGAGCATGGTGCGACTCGTGTCCTAAGCTGCGTAAATTTCAATGCAAGAAGAATCATAGGAAAGGAGAATGGTAGTGCTGGACATGAGGTAGCTGGTTTACAAACAGAGGCAACGTGCAGTGAAGAGAAGCTATGGTAGGACAACACTTCAGTCAACAGGATGAGGTAGACATCATCGAAAAGGGTGATACAGGACTGAAGGTGTTATATATGAATGCATGTAGTGTATGCAACAAGGTAAGAAACCATCCTGGTTTCCTTGCCACAAAATAACAGACAGTACACAATTAAAGGAATTATATTTATGAACCTTAACTGAAGGGATAGTAAAGAATAACAAAAAAGAAAAGGGCGCATTCTAATTAAACAGTCAAATGCGCCCAAGTGGGAGCACACCTTGAAATTCTCTGTCACTCAGATGCTGGGCCTGCGGTCAACGTGAAAGAACCCTCCACCTTCCGAACATTGCTCGCAATCCATCTCAAACAAACAGGTTTTCCACTGAACCGTACGCTACGAACAGTTCCTCCAGCGTCTTCTCTCTGATTCAGTGGTTGTGAAACAGGGCATTACACTCCTCCCCAACCACAAATAGTCATATTCTCATGACTTTGAAATCACTTGTTATCCTGTCATTAATAAACCCATTTTCAAAGGAATTCTGTGATATCAGAACCTACAATCCATTTGTAAATTGGAGGATATTAATAGAGGTTTGCAACTAGGAGGATAGTCACAACTCCCTGTTTCCTCGGTGCTACAAAGGCCAGCCTATCTGAGGATCTCCTGACTCTTTGAGACCTCCTTATCCCATCATCTATGTTTTCAGTTTCAGCCACTCCTTGAAATACTTCTGTTCTATATGGCAAGGCCTCCCCTGGTCTATATCTTGTGCCTTCATGCATCTCGGTCCCTCTGCCACTGGCTGAGCTCAGCTCCTCCCCAGTTACCTTAGAGCCCAGCCCCGCTACAAGGTCCAGCTGCAAGCCTGCCTGAGCATTGCTAATTCACACCCCCCCACCCCCCAATTTCACCTAGCTCAGCGTGAGAAAGGGTAGGAATCTCTTCCTCAATTATTGGGTGTTAGGAAAGGGTAGCATACACCACACACCCATTTCCTCATCCTCGGAGTTTGTATGCCATTCAGAGGCAGGGGCTGGTCTAATCTTTCCAGCCACTGGTCCTTCAGTCTCTCCATGTCACCACGGAGTCCTCTTACTAGGTGTAGGGCCCAAGTCAGACTCTGGATCAAGACGCACCTCTTCTCCCAGAGGTAGAAGGTGCTTCCGATGGAGAATCCTGACAGGCCCATTCCCATCCTCTGGTTTCATCCAGAAAACTTGTACGTTTGCCATCTGCCTCTCCAGTACTTAGGACGTAGCCGCCTAGAGGAGAGCCAACTTATGCTTTCCAGGTAGCCTCAAATTCTTTATAAGGACTCAGTCTCCAGGCATGAGTTGGGAAAACCTAGCCTTCTGATCATGCCTTCTCTTACTTTCTTGATTCTGCTTGGTAGCTAAGACCTCAGTTTTTTTCAGCTCCCTTCTCATATCAGACAAATACTTCAGTTAAGTCTCCTTTTATCAGCCTCACTCATGAGTATCTGGTAATACCCATTCCTCAAGTCCAGCACACTGAACCACGTCGCACCATTCAGGCAGGCCAGCGTGTCCTCGATTCTTGGGACCGTATACTGGTCAGGGACTGTAACCCTGTTCAGAGTCTGACAGTTGACACACTTCTGTACCTTCTGTTCTTCTTCCTGGTCACTACTATTGGAGATACGTAGGAGATTCTGGACACAGTGATGATCCTTCAACTTCCACAGATGCTGCCGAACATTCTCCACCTCTGCAGGTGCCAGTTCTCTGAACGGGGTGTCCTCTGTCACCGGATGGTGTGGCGAGTGCTCTTGGAACAACCCACACCAAACTCAGTAGAAAACACATCTTCCAGATTCAACATTTTCTTTATTAATCTCTTCTTCCAACCTCCAGGGACTAGGAAGTCTCCAAAGTGGAATGACTCAGAAGTCATCTTTCCTCTTTACGGAAAGAGTTTCTTCCCAGTTTCTCTCACAGGGACACCAGACATAACCATCACCGGGAAGAGGTGCACCATTGGCATCCCTCGTCTGAGGGTGACCTCCTGCTCCAAAGTGTTCTTAACACTCACTGTCATCCTGTTCACTTGTATAACCAAGGGCTTCTGCAGTTTGGGCCTCACCAGCACCCCAGCAGGTAAGCCTGACTCCTCTTCATTGTCTTCCAGAGCATCCCCCAAGCGGGCCTCTGCCTCAGGCATTCCTGGAAATTTGGGCTTTCCCATCACTCTCGCTACTTCCCCAGACTGTAACACATCTGGGTTTGACTGGGTAAACCACACAGTCCCTCATTTATGCTCATCAGCCAGCCCAGTGCGGCCTTGCACTTCCTCAGAAGCATACTTCTTGCAGACTCCCACTAGCCTCCTCACAATAGGAGTATCAGTCCCCATGAGAATTGAACCTTTGTTCCTCTTGACCGGATCCGGACAAACCAGCACTAATGCATCAAGGACCTCAGCTACTCCCACATCTGCATCTGAAAACTCCAACTTCAATGACAAGCAACCATCATACGGATAGTCATCCGTACTAAGACCCCAGATCTCTGGTGCATTGAGCGGCATCAATGGTAAATGTGTAAAACGAACGGTACAGTAGAGTAACCGGAGAGCTGGTGTCTAGTATGGCTCCAGCATGAATACGCTTAATCTGTAGCGATACACTGGAGCTTGACCCCACTAAGCCTTCAGGAATAGTGTGCTTTGCTTTAGGGTGTTCCTTGATACAGAGCTGGGAACGTGTTCCCCACCCCCCAGGCCGTTCCCTCGCTGGGTGACTCCACTTAGGTACCTGGGGGCTCACTCTCCAAGGGGTTTCCCATCATTCAAACTCTCACCTGAAGTGTCTCTCTTCACCACAGTTATATTACACAACACCGGCTGCTCCCCTTCTCGCGGGATCCCAGTCACTAGCAGCTCTCTGTGTAGTCAGTTCCCTTAGGTGCTCCAGCTCCCTATACAGGCAATTTTATTAGCATAAAATATAAAATATAAAATATCAGCATATTTTATCAAAAGGACAGGCAGGAAGACAGTGGGGGTGGCATGGCTCTGTTGGTAAAATATGAAATCAAATCATTTGAAAGAAGTGACATAGGATCAGAAGGCGTAGAGTCATTGCGGATAGAGCTAAGGAGCCGCAAGGATAGAAATACACTGATGGGCATTGTATATATGTAGACCCCCAAACAACAGTAAGCATGTGGACTACAAATTACAATGGGAGATAGAAAATGGAAAAGTGCAATGTTACAATAGCCATGAGGAATTGGCAAAATCAGGTTGGTGTGGGACCCCAAGAGGGGATCAGCTATTCTGGATTGAGCATTGTGCAATGAACCAGAATTGATTAGAGAGTTCAAGGTAAAAGAACCCTTGGGGACATAACCATAATATAATCGCATTCACTCTGAAATTTGAGAAGGAGAAGCTAAATTCAGATATATCAGCATGATACAGTCGGCCCTCCTTATCCACGAGTTCCGCATGCGCGAATTCAACCAACCGTGAATCGAGAAAACCCGGAAGCGCTCTTCCAGCACTTGTTGTTCAAGCATGTACAGACTTTTTTTTCTTGTCATTACTCCCTAAACAATGCAGTATAACAAGTATTTTACATAGCATTTACATTGTATTAGGTATTATAAGTAATCTAGAGATGATTTAAAGTATATGGGAGGATGTGCGTAGGATATCGTGGATCGGGATCGAAAAAAGTCATAAGTTCTCTAACTATGTAAGTCGGAACAGGTACATCTGGTATTATTTAGCATCAGTTAGTTAAACGGTTGTCTTAGTATATAGTATATATTTTATATATATTTACCTTTCTATGCATATAAACACTTAAGAACATATGTTTCAGCGCCGGGCCCGGGATGTTCCCGAGTTCAATCCAGTGACAGACCACTTCCAAGTACGCTCTCCATCCGTGCCTGGTTGATGTGGAGGACCAAAAACCCCAAATCCCAAAACCCAATAATTAACCCATTGCATTGCTTAGTAATAATTGCAGGACCTTTCTCATTTTATCCTTTAAAATTGTTCCGATCGTTGATCAACTGTAGCCTAACGCTTTTCCAATGACTGATGGTGTTTCACCTCTTTCTGTTTGCTTTATTATTTCCACTTTATTGTCAATCATGATCGTGATTATTTTCGTGAACAGAAACACTGCGGATTCAGAGCTCCGCCACTGGGTCCTAATGTCCACAGTATTGAGACAGGTTGAATAAGGGACTTGAGCATCTGCGTTTTTTGGTATCCGCGAGGGGTCCCGGAACCAATCCCTCACAGATAAGGAGGGCCGACTGTAGTGGAGTAAAGAGAATTACAGAGTTATGAGACAGGAGAATTGATTGGAGAAGAACACTAGCAGGGATGACAGCAGAGCAGCAATGGCTAAAATTTCTGGAAGCAATTTGGAAGACACAGGATATAAACACCCCAAAAAGGAAGAAGTGCAGTTTGGTAGAAGGAATGAAAGCTTTGACTATTCTCCAAACTGAGAGAAAATACAAAAAAACTTACGTACAAAGGGATTTGAGAGTCCTTGTGGGTAATTCCCTAAAGGTTAATTTGCAGGTTGAATCAGTGGTGAGGAAGACAAATGCAGTGTTAGCATTCATTTCAAGATGACTGGAAGATAAAAACAAGGATGTAATGCTGAGAATTTATAAAGCACTGGTGAAGCCTCACTTAGAATATTGTGAGCACTTTGGGCCCCTTATCTTAGAAAGAATGTGTTGAAATTGGCTATGGTTCAAAGGAGGTTCACGAAAATGATTCCAGGATTAAATGGCTTGTCATATGAAAAGCCCTGTATTCACTAGAATTAAGAAGAATGAGGGGTGAACTTATTGAAACCTACCAAATGGTGAAAGGCCTTGATAGAGTGGATGTGGAGATGATGTTTCCTATGGTGGGTGAGCCTAAGACCAGATGACACAGCTTCAGAATAGAGGGGCATCCTTTTAGAATGGAGATGAGGAGGAATTTCTTCATCCAGAGAGTGGTGAATCTGTGGAATTCTTTGCCACAGGCAGCTGTGGAGGCCAAGTCTTTATGTATATTTAAGGCAGTGTTTGATAGAGTCTTGACTAGTCAAGGCATGAAGGGATACGAGGAGAAAGCAAGAGATTGGATTTGAGAGGAAAACTGGATCAGCCTGATGAAATGGTGGATCAGACTCAACAGACCAAATGGCCTAATTCTGCTCCTATATCTATGGTCTTACAAGCCTACCTTACATGAACTTGCACTTTTCATTCAGGTGTATTGCTTTTGGTTGCGCAATGTTTAATTTTCTGATCACGGATAATTGACCTGAAATAATAATTCTGTTTATTCCTCTATATATAATGGCGGATCTGCTGAAATTCCTAATGTCTTCTGTTCTTCTTACAGATTTCCAGTATTTGTAGATTTTGAGTTAAAAGTAATACCCAGCTCTCTATATTAAACAAAAGTATTTTTAATAGCAATTGGTCTTTTATACTTCTGGTCCAGATCTAAAAGTTAAAGCAATTATTTTGATCTAATGTCATTATCTATACTTAACTTTTCACAAAATAAATCTAGCATTTTTTTGGTCTCTTGTTCCTTCTCATTGGCTACTTATCAGTTTCAATTATAAAATATATCGTTACATTCATTCCTTTCTGTTGAATACTGTGTCGATATAATATTAATTAGGTGAGAGAGCGGCTATTTTGCATTAACCCTAGAAGCCAGGTGTCACCCATTCCTTCAGCGCAATTAAGACTAGTCTAGGATACCTGTAGAAACACCATGGGTCTGAGGCTGCCATTCCTTGTTACAAATCTTTCTGGAGTTTTCATAAATCGCAACCTCACTTCAAAAGCTTTCTGTTACTCCTATCAGTTTCCTAACATATCATCCACCATGTTAGATGAAAGTAGGCTTTTATTCATTTATTACATGAATTTAGTCATTTTATCCCTTATCATTATTTTTATAAGCAACACATATAAAACATATTAATTGCACTACAAGAATTCCTAGGATTTAATTTCCTATCCTGGAAATTAAGCATTAATATTTAAATATTTGAGACTTCACAGCCCTCGAGGGCACATGCTCCCAAAAAAGTACCACAGGGACTACAGAATATACTTAATGTTCTTTTGTTTTGGTTCCATGCAGGTAATATGTGACTAAACACTGGGGAAATTCTGATCTAAATCATCAATTAGTCTGGTTGTTTACACTGCAGAGCAGCAGAGATCCCGCAAGATGGCGGTGCGACTGGTCACAGTGGCTTCTACGGGGTCTACAGAAGGCGCTACCGTTCTACTTAAATGTACGTGTAATGATTGCAAGATCCTGCCATACATTAAGAGCTCAAAGGACAGCAGGCCTACACTGTCAGGAAGTTACTCGCTTGCAGGGATAATGAAGGAGCTGAGCAACATGCTGCTACCTGGGTTGATAGAAGCTCACAGTCAAATAGCAGGTGGTGTCATGATCGCTTTTCTTGTGATTGCAAGACCCTTTGGACATTGTTAATCTGGTATGCCGCAAGTTCGGTTCGCTGAATTATTGGATGCAAGCAGGAGTGGATGGAGGGGGTCTGGTCCTTGGTCGCAGCGAGAAACATGCCTGAAGGCACGTTGTTCCCTGCTTGCAGTCACTCAGAGTGGGAGCTCAAAGCCATTGCTCTTCACCAGGGGCGGGGTGGTGCGGCGACCAGAATGGAGGTGGACCTGCCCTCCCAGAGTTTCACTCAGCAGAAGACAAGATCTGTTGTGGCCGACTGCAGATTTTCTAGCAGCACTCAATGACTCCGGCCTCAAGTTGTGGGATTGCTTGCTTTTTGGCCGCTGGAGGAGAGGTGTCCAAGCCATCGCACTCTACTGGAGGCAGCGCAATGCAGTTGTGGCAACTGAAGATTTGAAATGGACTGAGCGGTCTGGTCTATATATATATGATTGTGTTCTCACTTATCTATATGTGCTTGTATATGCAAGGACTAGGCCTCAAAGCCATGGATTCGCCTAGCGGGCATCAGGGAACAGTCAACAGAAGATATCAATGGGCTGGGGGTATTTTTACTGATATTCTATGTGGATCTGTTGACTTGCGTGCATCAAGTTGAGGGGGTGGGTGTTAGAGGTGGGTATCAGGACTCTTGTTACGTGATTGTGATCTTGTGTGTGCTTACTCTGTGTAATTGTTGGTAGTGTGCCTTTGCCCCTTGACCCTGTGGTGACACTGTCTCATTCGTCTATGTTCATTACTATTCATATATAGTAAAATGACAGTTAAATGTGAATTGAATTGAATTAAGCTCACAATGTCATACACTGAATTCCTGCTCCCATTTATTTCCTCCTTGCCGTGGCCTTACTGTGGTTTTACACCTCGGCTCACCTGGTACATAAAGATACTCAGTAATCACCTTATCAGGTACAGGCGTGGAACCCTGCATGATCTTCTGCTGCTGTTGACCATCCACTTCAAGATTCAATATGTTCTGCATTCAGAGATGCTCTTCTGCACACCACTGTTGTAACACGTGGTCATTTGAGTTATTGTTGCCTTCCTGTCAGCTTGAACATTCTGGCCATTCGTCTCTGGCCTCTTACATTAACAAGATGTTTTCATCCACAGAGCTGCTGCGCATTGGATATTTTTTTTGTTTTCCCACCGTTCTCAGTAAACCTTAGAGACCGTTGTGCGTGAAAATCCCAGGAGATCAGCAATTCCGATGCAAAAGAAATGAAAGGGTCAACCTCATATTTTAGCTGGTGTCATCATGTCGAACATTGTGTCTGCTGCATTTGAAGAAGGCAAACACAACTGTTGCCATGTGCTGGAGATAGAAATCATGGGAGTCAATGTATTCTAATTTTCACATAAAATAAATGATCTGGAACTTAGTTTCCAAAAATAGGAATCTAATGGTCTGCTTCTGCATCTTGCTTGGGTGCATTTGATATCAGCTGAATTAATAGGGGTTTTATGCAGGAGTAATATTTTATACTACACTTATAAGTGTGGCATTCATCTGTATCTTTTTTTTTAACCTAAAATAGAAAGAAGAGCACTTCATGAAATTGTCACCTGAAACTAACTACCACAGGCAGATCCTTTACTCGAATATTAATTAGCTCACTGTCAGACGTGTTTAGTATTATCAAGAAACAGCTCAGGAGCCTAGTTGTGTGACAGTAAGTGGTGTTTTATTTCATCTATTATTTTTTTAAATATTTTGAGACGTACAACCTGCCTTATCTGTTAATGACTGCAATACAAAAAGAAGTTAAGTGCATAAATTAAAATATTGATGTAATGTTGTAAAAGCAACATATTTAACCACAAAATGGCCTCTCCAGAAGCACTATAGAATGATGAGGCATAGTTCAGAGAGAAAATATAATTTAAAATGCTGAGCTTTTCATTGATAACATTATTTGATTCAGGTAATTTGCAGTGGTGAAGCCTGCTCTCGGGGGCTCACGGCCAGCTGCTTTTCAATATCCCAAGGACACGGACTAGAAGACATGTGCCTTTGGGGTTTCTGAGGTATTGCAGCCGTATGGATGGGTTGGTTTTAAGCCAGTGCTGCTGACTGAAACATGGCAGGAGAGAACGACACATTGAAAACAACAGATCTGCGGTCGAAGGCTCTGAGCTCAACAAGTTGTGCTCTCCCTTTCTCTCTCTCTTTCTCATTGGTGGATGAGAGATTGTTGCCAGTTCCTGAGTCACAGAACTTGGGGAAAAAAGAGGCGCAACAGACTTTTAACACCATAAATCAGCAGTTTGCTTTGTTATATGAGGGGTGATTGATAAGTTCATTTTTTGTTCAATTTTAGAAAATGTAGCACATTTATCTTTCAATATAGTCCCCTCCTACATTTACATACTTAGTCCAGCGGTCATGGAGCACACGGATCCCCTCTTTGTAGAAGTCGACACCTTGGACCTCCAGAAGTGGTCCACAGCAGGGGTGATTGATAAGTTTGTGGCCTAAGGTAGAAGGAGGTGAGTTATTAACTTCAAACTTTCTGCATTTTCACTGAAAGAGTTGAACGCACATGCATGTAACGAGAGCTGTATAAATAGTCACCTCCTTTTAGCTTAGGCCACAAACTTATCAATCACCCCTGCTGTGGACACTTTCTGAAGGTCCAAGATCCGTATACTCCATGACCGCTGGACTAAGTGTGTAAATGTAGGATGGAACAATGTTGAAAAATAAACATGCTAGGTTTTCTAAAATTGACTCCTTCTACCTTAGGACATGAACTTATCAATCACCCCTCGTCTCTCCCGCTCTTGCTATGAAACGGGATACCTTTTTCCTTTTATAGTGGAGAGAGAGCCTGTGGTATGTCAAATTGTGGGTGAACAAATCGTTTGAACACATTATGGTCTTAACTGGGCGCTTTGTTATTGCTTGCTTGGTGGGTGGAGGGTGCTGATGCTTATTTTGCAGAAGTGGGTGGTGGTGGGGGAGGGCTGATGCTTTGCTGCAGCTTATGTGTGGGAGGAGAGAGTCAGGTGGGGCTTTGGGGTTCTAACGTTTAAACAGTCACTCATTCTTTGGGGCACCCGCATTCTGTTTTTGTGGGTGTCTGTGGAGAACAAGAATTTCAGGATGTACATTGTGCGAATTTCTCTGATATTAAATGGAACCATTAAACTATTGATAGTTAATAATCAAAAGAAGTTCAAAAGCTGGAGCCGCCAGCACTCCTAGGTGACTCATTTTTAGTTTCATGATGCTTAATTCCACAAGCATGACTGCATCTGGATATCATTTCAGAGTGTCATAGAATGTAGAGAACTGCAGCAAAGAAACATCACGAGTTACAGACATAGCTTCATATTATTTAAAACGTAGAAACTTAAAACCCAGCCCAAATGCGGTCAATAGACTAAAGACGGTGGAACCACAACAACCACCATTAACCAATTGCACTCATCCTTAGAAGAAGACAGCATCCATTGACACTGGTGCCTTCTCAGTCCATTTGCTCTCTGGTGGGACTCGAGCTGCAGAAACTGGTGAGGCTTCAGCACCAGGCCTGGGAAGAGAAAAGATGCTATTCCAGACAATGGGAAAACAGCTGGAATCACCCTACATTGGATTCCTCTCGTCCTACTCCACAAGCACCTTCTGAAACACTGAGTCAGCACCAATAAACTACACCTGCCAATCCTCAATTTGATATTGGACTTCTGAAGTTTGGCTTCTACGCCATCCACTGCACATGTTGGACACATTACAGTCAGACAGCTGACCAGTGCATGCAGCAGATGCTTTTCAGCTGAAGTAACCTATATCTTAACTTCCCAGTGAGTGTCTGTTCACTCATCAAATATATCCATTGTGGTTTACCCTGATTCCCAATTCACATGTTCGCCTAACTCAACCCCATCAGACAGCTGGATAAATCAGCCCGGCATCTCTTGTACAGCACCTGAAGAAATTGGTTTTGATGATTGATAACTGTTTTTTTTATTATTGTTACACGTACTGAGATAGTGTGGAATGATTTTGTTCTCATACCATCTAGCCAGATCATTCCATACATAAATAAAATGAGGTGATACAAAATGAAAACAAAAATATACAGTGCACATTGACAAATAGTTCATGAAGAGGAAGACTGGAGATCTGAAGTTCTTCTCTATTGTATAAGAAGTCCATTCAAGAGCCTTATAACGGCAGGATTGAAGCTATCTTTGAGCTTAGTGGTACATGTTCCCAACTTTTGCATTTTGATGGGTGGAGGAAGAAGAAGGAATGGGACAGGTCTTGGATTATGTTGGCTGCTTTCCCAAACTAGCAGGAAGTGTAGATGGAGTCAGTTAGAGGTGGCTCGTTTCTGTGATAGACTGAGCTGTGTTCACTCTCTTGCAGTTCTGGACAGAGCAGCTGTCAATCCAAGACAATTTATTAAATGTTGGGGATTTTCTTGGAGCTCGACATACAGTAAGCATACTTTGTATTGAAATATCAGTAAATTAGTGTTGGGTTTGGATGAATGTCTTCAAAAGGAACCTGTGAAACATTACCTCCATTTAAATTACTAAAAGAAACTGAATGGTATATCCTTTTCAGTACATATTCACACCTGCCTGATTGTTTGATGCATTCAGAGCAGCAAATTGTCCAAGGGATAAACCAGATATACAGTATCTTACCTGCTACTTTTTCAGCCAACAAACTTCTTTTACCCTGCAAGCTCATCCACTTCAATTAACAAGACACGTAGTCTTCCACAAGTGAATATTCTCTTCCTTCCTTATCAAGGCTCCTCAATTAATCACGAGTTTTTTACCCTTTTCCCTGTAGGCAGAACATAGAAAAGGGAACAATGCAAAAATAATCCATCTGCTCTGATTTCTTGGATGTGGCTAACCGCAATTTACAAAGAGTGAGGTAATCTCTTTCACTGCAACTGGCAGTAGGAATTTCTTTCCAATTGGTTGGCTGATGTAGGTGAAGAGAGGCAAGGCTGGTAGGTGGGGGGAGGGGGAAGAAGAGGTGATGGATTGGTGAACATGAGCTAATCTTTCAGCACAAGAAACTATTGGAGGAAATCAGCCAGTCAGACAGCATCTGTGGAGACAAAGAAATGGCTGACATTTTAGGTCGAGACTCTGAATCAAGACTGAGAGTGTAGAAGGACGACTGCCAGTATAAAGAGGTGAGAGGGAGGGGGTGATACAGGGGCTGGTAGGTGAAATAACAGGAGATGGAGGATGACGGGCAGGTGGAACCAGGTGGAAGGAGAAACAACCTCTATCTTCCCCCTCTCTTCCTCCTGCCTGGTGGAGCCAAATCAGGGACAGATGATGGGCAGATGGAACTAGGCTGGGGGAGAGGATGGGGTGGTTAGGTCAACAGAGAAGAAAAGCAGGTAAATAGGTGTGTGGGTGATGGGCAGGTGGGGGTGGGCACAGATCTGATGAAGGTAATGGTGTGGTTTGGGGAGCATGTGGACAAAAAGATGAACACGTGAGAACCTAGTTGGACAATAAGATGAACACTTGAGAACTTAGTTGGACTTGTAGGCCTGGGCAAAGAATAGAGGGAGTATGGGTTACCCTAACTAATCTTGCAAATAGCTCAAAAAGTGGTCATATCAATGAATGGAAATTGCCCCATGATTTGGCTGGCATTAAATTGGGTGACTGTACAGCGACGAGGCTCAGAGGGCCAGAGAGGCCTTTTCTGTGCCGTATCTCAATAAATAAATAGAAATTATCTTGGTAGGTAGTGAGGGCACAGGGGTTCTTCAAGGTGGCCTATTTCGAGTATGAGAATAGGATTGTGTTAGAGATATTTGATGAACAAAACTGAATAAGAATATAGGATATTAAACCTCTCAATAAGTTGTGGCTGATATGAATTTGATCAAAATTTGCAACCGAAGTATCCAAAATACAGAGAAAATAAATGCACTAATTCCAACATAGTCAGGTTTGGTTAGTCAGAGACAGCAGGAGATGTCTCCAAAAATCAATTAATCTAGCTGTCAGCAGAGGAATTCTGCAGGGAAAAGTGTGCAGTCCCTCTTGTTAAAAATGGAAACTGAGCAAATAAGCAGTGCAAGAACACAGGGGATTTGTTGTGGGACCTAACAAATTAATGAACTGTTCATTAATATAGTATTTCATTTGCAGCCACCATATTCAACCTGGGTGGTCTCCAATATTGAGAAAATGTTCTCTCCTGTGGTAAGATGAGTAAAGCACTTGAACCACAGGGATGACACAATGGGACATGTTGTGAAGTACAACATTAAACAATCAGTCCCCTGGGCTAAAGAGGATAAAGGCACACATAACTTGAATTTTGAAGGATATTGTTCCACTCCAAATGAAAGAATGGAAATTGCTTGGTTTCTGACAAATAATACACCATTAACAAAATTATATGATCAAAAACTGCTTGTTCTAATCTGTGTCCTGTTACGGGTTAATTAGTGGATACATTCATTATATAAAATGGTGAACACAGTCCCATTTCACATTTATCATTAAAAAATGAATCTCATTCCAGCCCCAGCACTGCCACCTCTCCAGAGAAATTGTCCACCCAAGATGGGTGAGTAAAGCCGTTGACTGAACTGACTTCAATTCTAATGAATATCTAATATCCACATGCAATGGTAACATATTTTCAGGCACATTGTGAAAGGCCAGTAGTTGAGAGAGCCCTTCCCTGAGTGCGCTGCTTGTTGGTAAGTATTCAAAAGCAGAGACATTGCATCAAAACCAGAGATAATACTCTGACATAGGTTTCCATCATCTACACAGTGATGTGTCCACACCCAAATCGACCTTCGGAGATGAGAGAGACTTCTCCCAAAATCTAAATGGACCCAAACTGTCCTTAGAGTTCAAGGATTTAATGGACCAAAGCTTTCCTTAGATTTCAGGGATTTACATGAATTGCTCTGTTCAGGAAGAGTGGACATTCTATTTACCAGTGGAATATAAGCACTAGTAGGCCTGGATATGGGTTACCTTAACACATCCTCCAAACAGTCCATGAAGTGGCCGTATCAAGGAAAACGTATTTGCTGGAGGGTGACTGGAGCTGAGTTCTTCAAGGTAGCCTATTGTGAGTACTATTTAAACAGTGACAAGAAGAGCATTGTGTTAAAGTTGTGTGCTAAGCAACACTGAATAAGGTTTTTGGCCTTCAGAGGGGGGAAAAACACATATTAAGATGCCAACAGGTCAGCTTGACTAAGTCCTTGAAATAATGAGGAATTTTCAGAGATTTTCAAATGACACGTAGTAGCAGAATGGCATATAACTTCAGTGGCTATGTTATTAGTTGCCTCCTGTACCTAATAAAGTGACCACTGTGTGTAAGTTGACTCCTGTTATAGTCCATCATCCACAAGGTTGGACGTGTTGTGCATTCAGAGATGCACTTCTGCACAATACTCTTGTAATGTGCAGTTATTTGTGTTACTGTCGCTCTCCTGTCAGCTTGAACCAGTCTGGCCATTCTCTTCTGCTCTCTTTCATTAACAACACTATTACTCCCACAAAACTGCTGCTCACTGGATGTCTTTTGTTTTTATACCATTCTCTGTAAACTCTAGAGAATGTTGTGCGTGAAATTTCTAGGTCAGCAGTTTCGGAGGTACTCAAATCACCCTGTCTAACGCCAACAATCACTTCATGGTCAAAGCCACTCTGATCACATTCTGATGTTTAGTCTGAACAACAGTTAAACTTCTAGACTACGTCCGCATGCTTTTATGCATTGAGTCGCTGCTATGATTGGCTGAATAGATATTTGCATTAATGAGCAAGTGTATGAGTGTACTTAATGAAGTGGCCACTGATTGTATACTCAGGTATACATTTCACACAAAATTTCAGCTGAAGTGGAATCCAACATATTGTCTCTGACTCCCCATATCCTCTACTGTTGTCTGCTAAGTCAGCTGGTGTTTCTATCATGCATTTCAAAGTGGTAATGAACATAAATGAAAGGTCTTTCCGAGTATTAGGCCCTATTTAATAGCAAATAATGGCTTGGGCATCTGTGTCATTGCACTTTGCAGCACAGGGCAGAAATATGAAACATAAATTTCCTGCTGCACACCAAAACGTTCTGATAATTTCAAGAACTGTTTTGGATGCTGATTTTATTTTAAGTTTTGTTGCACTTCCGCTAGAATTATAGCAGAGGTCCAACCAAAGCTCAGAGAATTTTCACAACATTACTTTTAATTGAGAGATTTAGATAGCTCCACTAAGGGAAGGCAAAACTACTCTCAGGCACACATTACACCATCATCTGTATCATGAGCTGCTGTTGGTCATCAGGTCATTGCCTTGACTCAATCAGGGAATTCATTTCCTTGGAAGATCTTCCCTCCACATCTTCTAGTGACCAGCCCTACATTGCCAGTTTAAAGCCATGTTACCTGTGCTTGCTCTTGCCCAACTGAAAATATATTTCATCTTCCATTGACTCCATCCTTTCTGATCTAACCTAGTCCCTTCCCACCTACATTGCTGACATTGGATCCCCTCCATCAGTTCAACAGTTCCCAAATTCTTCTTTGCCTCCATCCCACATCAGGATGATCTTCTTGCTAACACACTCACTGCCCCGGTTAATCACTGAGCAACTTCTCCTTCAGCTCTATTCAAATTCCCTGGAGCAAAGTATGTCGATGTGGGGAGTCATATGGGCCCAATTTGCACTTGTCTGTTTGTGGGATGCATGAAGCACCTTCTGTTTCAGTCCTTTTTGGGCCCACTTCCAGTCATTCAGGATTGCATTAGTGGAGCTTTGTGTACTCATACAGAACGTAAACATTTCATCATTTTTGTTGCCAATTTCTACCCTCGCATCTGTACCAGGTACATCCTTGACTTTCCACTTCTCCTTCAGGATCACTGTCTCTCCATCTAAGTGAGATAACCCCTGCTAGGTCACTTTCTCCCACAGCTACACCTCCTTCCACCCAGATTCCTGTAAGGACACATTCCTTTGTATCCTCTCAATATTTTCAACTTAATAGCATTTACTCTAATGATTAAACTTTTCATGCAGATGCCTCTGAATTACCTTCCTTCCTCCTGAACTATGCATTCACTTCTAGCATGGTGTCGGAGCCTCTGACTACACCTTATCCATTTTCAACACCGTGACTCTCACCCTCCCTCTTCCTGGACAGACTTTCATTGATCCTCACCTTCCACTATAATTCCAATGGGAGTCTAGCCTTTGCAGTTGATAGCTCATTTTTCACGTTACATTGGCCGATACACATCACCCTCGTGTGTCCTTTAAGCAATGCAAAAGGGCTGTGCCTGTCACTACTCCTTAGTCCATTCTCCTCACGTCACCTACCACACTCTGTCAATGTCAATTTCCCATGTAAACACAGGGAGTGTAATACCCGTGCCTTCTTCACTTGCTTTCCAATCATTCTAGAGCCAAAGCAGTACTTCCAGGTGAAGAAGCAATTCATTGGCACTTCATCTAGAGTTCTGTATTTAGCATTCACAATCTGCTCTCCTCCAAACTAAAGATTTAAAAAAACACCTATTGAGTGATCACTTCACCCTCAGTCCACCAGGGTGACCTTTAGCTTTAACTTCCCATCCACTTGCACTCTGAGATATTTGTCCATGCCAAACAATGAGGCCCTATGAATGCTTATTTACTTATCTTCATCTTCTAACTTAGCACATTGCACCATTCCAGGTTCAGTATTGAATTCTCCAACTTTAGTATCAGCTCTGGAGACTTTTGACTGACAATGTTTCCAGCTCAGTTTTTTTCTCTATTAGTGTAGCTTGGATTGATGGCTATGTCCCACAACTCTATTACTTGTAACACATAACACAGGCAAAGAAGTCTTTGTCTAAACATCTACAGTAAGTCTGTCCGAGATATTCCTTTCTCATGATCCCTCCCTCCCCTGCCATAGGAAACTAATCTCCTTTTTTCCCATTTCTGATGAAGGTGTCTTGGCTGAAGCAGATACTGCCTGATTTGCTGAGTACTTCTAGAATCTACTGTTTCTATTTCAATTTTCAAGCATCTGCAGCTTGTTTGATTTTAATTGGCAAAATATTGTTTGGTTTGTTCAGTTTTTTTTACTTCTTTCTTTTCCAAAAAATAAAATATCTTATAATGTCAGTTTGGAAATAATAATTTAAGAAAACTATTTTATAATCTTCCCTTGCATCATGAGAATTTTATTTATTGCATTTCCATGGCTTTTAAAATTGATTGTTGAAGTATTTCCTAATTATAACCAGTAAGATAAAAAGATTCAATTATCAATATCTCCTTCACTTTCAAATTTTCCTCTTCCATTAAACCTCAGTCAGAACACAATGACGTTTAATTCAACAAGTTCAAACACATGGTGAATGAGGCTTTCTAACAAAAAAGAAATAGATTTTCAGTCCTCTTCACAAATTGATCATTACCTTCAGGGTATAATTTGTCACTTAAAATAGAAAACTGAATTCTGATTTAACATAAAGTTTAAAAAAACAAGTCATCTTTTCATGCTGATTGCAATAATATTTAGTATATTTTAAATGAGAATGAGTAATGGGGCTCATCATCAAGCTTATTGGATCAACATTTTCCATAGGTTACCTGCTCAAAACAGAATTGGAAATCAGAATCACATTGGTCTGCATTTTAGTGTAGGAGATGGAGAGGCCGACAGTGTGTGTTTGTCATTTCTGTCCTTTCTACACTTTATATCCTTGTTTATATTCCCAGCACTGCCTGTAAGGAGCCTGTATGTTCTCTCCGTTACATCCAGGTGCATCCGGTTTCCTCCCACAGTCCAAAGACATACGGGTTGGCAGGTTAATTGTTCATTGTAAATTGTTCTTTGATTAGGCTAGGATTAAATCGGGGAACTGATGGGCACCATGGCTCAAAGGGCTGGAAGGCCTATTCCACGCTGAGTCATTAAAGAAAACTTAAAAATTAATATTAGTGTGTATGTCAAAGCTGTTCATGATGTGCTTTCAACTTTTAGTAAGAAACTCCAAACTCTCCAGATTAAAATCAATAGACTTACTGGTATAGATTGAGATGGCCAAACCCTTCACCCAACGGCAATGACACCTCCTAGGGACATGCTAGTGGGGTTGGTAAGGGTCCGATGAGAATACTTGTCCTTGATGATGGGAAGAAAAAGTCTGTATTTGAGGTGAACGAGGGGCAGGCTGAGGTTGCTTAGAACATTGGCCAGAAGAGTTTGACTGCACTTCTCCTGAATTCAATGAAGAAAACAAATTAATGGCCTAAATAGTGTAGAATACTCTCTGTTCAAATTATAATTCTCATCAATCCAACCATTTTTAACATTCACATTTACCATCATACAAAGGTGTTCTCATTTAATGCTGTTTTCTAGAGGGTGAACAAATCCTACTTTCTTAGTAAAATTAAAGTCAAAATCATAGAGTCAGAGAGATATTGCATGGAAACAGGCCCTTCGGTCCATTGAGTCTGTGCTAGCAATCAACCAATCACTTATACTCGCTCCCCATTAATCTCAATTTTTATTTTCGTCATAAGTTCTGATCAGCTTCTCCTAGATCTCATCACTCACCTATCATCATCACTCCTGCCTTGTTCCTGTACCAAAGACCATTGCACCCCAGTGGCTCCAATGACTACAGACCGGTGGTATTGACCTCCCACATCATGAAGACCCTGGAGAGACTTGTTCTGGAGCAGCTCCAGCCTATGGTTAGGCCACACTTAGACTCCCTCCAGTTCACCTGTCAGCTCCGACTAGGAGTTGAGGATGCCATCGTCTACCTGCTGAACCGTGTCTACGCCCACCTGGACAAGCCGGCGAGCACCATGAGGGTCATGTTTTTTGACTTCTCCAGTGCATTCAACACCATCTGCCCTGGTCTGCTGGGTGAGAAGCTGACAGTGATGCAGGTGGATGCTTCCCTGGTGTCATGGATTATTGATTACCTGACTGGCAGACCACAGTACGTGCGCTTGCAACACTGTGCATCAGATGGAGTGGTCAGCAGCACTGGGGCTTCATAAGGGATTGTCCTGTCTCCCTTTCTCTTCACCATCTACATCTCTGACTTCAACTACAACACAGAGTCTTGCCACCTTCAGATGTTTTCTGATGACTCTGCCATAGTTGGATACATCAGCAGGGGTGATGAGACCCAGTACAGGGCTATGGTGGGAAACTTTGTAACGTGGTGTAAACGGAGTCATCTGCAGCTTAATGTGAAAAAGACTGAGGATCTGGTGGTGGACCTAAGGAGGGCTAAGGCACCGGTGACCCCTGTTTCCATCCAAGGGGTCAGTGTGGACATGGTGGAGGATTACAAATACCTGGGGATACGAATGGACAATAAACTGGACTGATCAAGGAACACTGAGGCTGTCTGCAAGAAGGGTCAGAGCCATCTCTGTTTGTTGAGGAGACTGAGGTCCTTTAACATCTGCCAAACGATGCTGAGGATGTTCTACGAGTCTGTGGTGGCCAGAGCTATCATGTTTGCTGTTGTGTGCTGGGGCAGCAGGCTGAGTATAGCATACACCAACAGAATCAACAAACTCATTCATAAGGCCAGTGATGTTTTGGGGGTGGAACTGGACTCTCTGACAGTGGTGTCTGAAAATAGGATGCTGTCCAAGTTGCCTGCCATCTTGTACAATATCTCCCATCCACTCCATAATGTGCTGGTTAGGTACAGGAGTACATTCAGCCAGAGTCTCATTCCACCAAGATGTAACACTGAGCATCATAGGAAGTCTTCCTACCTGTGGCCATCAAACTTTACAACTCCTCCCTAGGAGAGTCAGACACCCTGAGCCAATAGGCTGGTCCTGGACTTATTTCCATTGGGCATGATTATCTTATTATTATTTAATTATTTATGTTTTTATGTTGCTATATTTCTTCACTATTCTTAGTTGGTGTGGCTGTAACAAAACCCAGTTTCCCTCGGGATCAATACAGTATGTCTGTCTGTCTGTATACACTAGTGGAAATTCACATTGGTCAATTAACTATCCAACCTGCAGATGTTTGGGAAGTTGGAGGGAACTAGTGAACCTGGAGGAAACTAACATGGTCACAGGAAGAATCCTGAAGAAGGATCTCAGCCCAAACTGTTGACTGTTTACTCCTTTCTGTAGATGATGCCCAGCTTGCTGAGTTTGTCCAGCATTTTGTGTGTGATGCTTTGGATATCCTTCATCTGCAGATTTTCTCATGCTTGTGGTTACAGGAAGAATGTAGACATTCGGTGCAATAGCACCCAAGTTCAGGATCAAGCCTGCACCTCAAAGCTTTGAGGTAGTGGCTCTGCTAGCTGTGCCACTGTCCAACCCACTGCATGCCATAGACTAGTTATAACACAGAGATATGTAACTGTCCATTGTCCATGTTGACACTTCCTTGAGTAATTCAATCAATCACACTCTTAGAGCATTTGAGGGTGCTGACTACAAAATCCAGGAAAATGATTCAGAAGGCTATACAACACAGAAGTAAGTGTCCAACCCAACTCATCCACACCAGCCTAGGTGTCTTCCTGAACTGGTCCCATTTGCCTGCATTTGGCTGATATTCCACTTTGCTTTTCTTATCTATATATTTCTCCAAATGTATTTTAAATGCTTTAATTGACCCCATCTCTTCCACTTCCAGCTTGTTCCATACATTCACTTCTATTTCCCACATGATATTATTGCCGTCTATATTTCACCCCTTGGCCTCCTTTGCTCCAGGAAAGCAGTCCCAGAATACTAAGACTCTCCTTATGTCTCAAGCCCTCTGATCCCAGCAACATCCTTGTGATGTTTTTCTTTACACTCCCTTTAGCTTAATAACATCATTCCTATCGTATGTATCAGAACTATGCATGCTACTAAGTGTAGTCTCACCAATACCTTGGCTCATTTCCCAAGAAATGTTTGTGTTACTCCCCCACCCTCTAGTAGAGCCATCTATATATTAGGTAAGAAACTTCCATGAACACACGATCTTCCCAATCTAATCCCTTGGAAATATGGCAGTCCCAGTCAATATTGAGGAATTTCAAGTCATCTACTATTACAACCCTATTATTCTTACATCTATCTGCAATCTTTTTACATACTTGCTCTTCTAATTTCTGCAGGCTATAGGGAATTTACAATCACATCAAAAAAATCACTCCCTTCTTATTTATCCAGGAATATCCTCTCTAAGCACTACTGTGATATTCTCCATAATCAAAATTGCAACTCATCCCCTCCTCTTTTGCTTCCACCTCCATCACACCTGCACCATTGTCCTTTGTAACATTGAAATGCTGGTCCTACCACCTCAACCATGTTTCTGTAATTGTTATAATATCACAAAACCATATACTTAGCCATGTCCTGAGTTCATTTGCCTGTCCGGCTTCTTATATTAAAGTAAATGCAGCTTATTCTATCAGACTTTCTCACTCCCTATCCTGCCCTACTTGCCCTGCCTGCTGAACTTTCTCATTTTAACTTTCATATTTGTTTTAACATTTTCATCTGTCACAAAAACACTTTGGGTCCCACCATTCCACTCAAAAACCCACCACCAGACTAGTTCAAAGCCACGGAAGCAGCAAAGCTCCCCTCCGGGATATTGGATATTGCTCCCCCTCCAGTTTAGATGCAATTCATCCATCTGTACCCTGGAAGTGATCCCAACAGTGCCAGAACTTGAATTCCATCCTCCTGCACCAGCTCTTCAGTCACCTTATCCTCCTATTCCTGTTGTAAGTGCCTACTGAGTAACCTCACTAAAGTTCAAAGTTCAGAAATTGAAGGTATATTCATTATCAAAGTATGTATAGTTATACAACCTTGAGATTTGTCTCTTTACAAGAAGCCACAAAGCAAAGAAACCTCTCATGAACCCATAAAAAAACACCGTCAAACACCCAATGCACAGAGAGTGGAGAAAACAGATCGTGCAAACAATAAAAGAAAACAAATAGCCTTCAGAACTTGAGTTTTACCAGCGACACACAGCTAAACATCACCACAGATGGAGCAGGCAACAGCCAGTGCTCATTGCAAGGCCAAGTAAACATTGTGAGACCACAGACGTGAAGCCAGGCACCACCGCAGCTGGCACTGCAGTTTGGTATAGAGCTCCTGTCTATAACGCTCTCAGCTTCACAGATGCTCCTGAACGAGTTGCAAACAGACTGCAGCTACTGACTGTCTGCAGAGCACACTTCCATTAGCTAAAAGCCATCAGGAGCACAAGGAGTTTCCCAGCTCTCCCACATTTTATAGGGGGAGTATGTGACTGTTCTATCAGCTATCTCCAAACCGCAAGGGCTATGGAGTAAAAGATCTCATGTTATCTTGCCTTGCCACAGCTCAGCATCCTCAACAAAGTTTGTCAAGACAAAGCCTCAGCTCTTCCACTTGGAACAGAGCACTTCAACCTCAGTGCAGCCATACAGACTCAAGAGAACCCAAATCAAGATAGCCACGCTCACAATGGCTGCTCCAAAATGGCACCAAACCTAAAGCAGAAGAGTTGGGGACAGTGATGCTTTTGACCAGTGGCATGACCACTGGATCCAACAGACAGTAATATCTTATTCCAGAGGATTGCAAGTGCCTGCCAGGATATTCGGTGTTTCATCATACACGTCTACAGTTCGGTGCTGCAGGTTCTTGCAGGGTCTGTTGCTGCTGTCCTTCGTGACGCTGGGTCTGCAAGTCATCATCTTGATTATCAAAGTGGCCAAATAGCCTCCCTCAGTTGCAAATGTCTCATGGTTTTGTGTTTTCATAGACTTCGTATGTGGTCTAAAGTTCCTCAGCTTGAGCAGGATACACACTGATTTGGTACATCCGAGTTCCAACATGA